>NC_092859.1:136356247-136516720 GCF_032062135.1 Pyxicephalus adspersus | reverse complement strand
GGTGGGAGGTAGTGACAGTTTCAAAAGACAGAAGAAGACAGATAGGCAAGTTTGAAAAAAAATGGATTTTGAGCACTCTTTTAAATGAGCAGAAAGTAGGAGCAAGCCGAATAGGACGAAGAAGACCATTCCAGAGATTGGGGGCAGCTCTAGAAAAGTCTTGTATCCGTGCGTGTGATGAGGTTATGAGCACGTTTACCAGCTGGTGGGAGTGAGCTGCACTGCACCCCCATTCTATCCTTTGGGGGCTGCTGCAGGGGGACGCTATATGTAGCTTCTTCACATTCGGCTTTGTTTTGAACCTTGATGAAACATTAAACGTGCCGCAACCTTACTGCCAGTCTGAATAAGCCTGGCAGTGTGATGAATCCTTCTATAAGTTTGTCATAAGATATCAGTATGAAATAATTTCCCCAAAAGTCCCAGTAATTTACATCTGGTGCCTTTCATCTTCTTCATCCTTAGGTTTCTGCACCATAAATGCTGCTCTCTGGCTTGTGCACCATTTATAGTGCCTTTGGGCCTTTTGCAACAAACAGTACAGATGGCAAAAGGGATAAACGGAAGGTGGTGATCAATGGCAACTGATCTGAAGTGTCCCCCACTTGTTCCCACACTTTCAGTTTCCTAAACCTCCCCATTCCAGAGAAATTAGGGGCTCTACTTGCATGTTCAGTTTCAGGCTCCTAGAAGCACTCGCTTTTGAAACAACACCCCCAATAATTTTTTTTAACTTGTGACCCTATATCGTCAAAACCGGGATATTGTAAATAACAAGAAATATTTAGTATTAGTAGGTATGAGGGTACAATGTGTATGCTAAAAATTTCAAGTCATTACAACCAATGGTTTAGGACAGTGGTCCACAGAAAAATTTGGACATTATTTGTAATTTTTATGTTTTATTATTAATAAAACAAAAAAAATTCTAATAAATTCTTATATTCTGAATGACAACTTTCGCCTTGATAATGCACTAAATTAATGAATTGTACTAGAGACGGAAACACAAGGGAGGCGCAGCGTGACGTCAGTGTAGTCCTAAGTTGTATGAGGCAACCGCTGCCGAGCCAAATGCTTCAGTATTGTTTCCATCATTACAACAGTCACCCCGCTCCACGAATACCGATTCTCATCCGATTGTTTAATTTTATTTGTTTATTTCTCACTTGCTCCGTTAGGTAAGTATGACCTGAACTGTGTATTTTCCATAACTGTTATATTTAATGGCATCAAATAGTTTGATAACTATCATTTCTTGTTTGGTCATAGACTCGAATGAAATAACCTGAATGAGAAAAAGCAAACTAATATTTTGCATTTCTTTAGTAATACTAATGATAATAGTAACAATAATAGTAAAACTTCACTTAAACTCCCTTTTATGTAAAGTAAAAATTTTGTTTGTTTGTTTGTTTGTTTGTTTTTTGTTTTTTTTAAGCAACACCCTTTTTAAAAAAAAAAAAAAAAGGGTGCAACACCGCCCCCTAAGGCACTTTAGGCGATCAAGAATGAATGGAAGCGCAAAGCCTCCCGTGATACTTACGTCACACATCCCAGGAGGCTCTTGGGTTCTCCTTCTGCGCATGCTGGAGCATCTCAGGCACGCACAAAAAAAAGACTTTTCGTCAAAAGGTAAAAAGATTACTGATCTCACGCATGTGCAGTTTTTTTCCCATCTACGTTACCTGATCTCGCGCCTGGGTCGGGTGACGTAGGTAAAAGAACCCAGAAGAAGAGGAGAAGATGACGACGCCCAGAGCGCCAGCCTGATGACAGATGGAAAAAACTTTGGACTGATCGACTGTGGGAATGAAGGTAGGTGTATTTTTTTTTTTTTTTGGGGTGACTTTTCAATTTATTTCCACTTTAACCGTGAGCTGATCAATGATTCTGAGCCTCCACAGTCCTCGTCAGGCACCATTAGGAAGATCATTATTTTACAAATATATTTATCTTTTTAAAAAAAAAATCATATTCATGGTCCCCAGGATTTAAAATTATGTAATTAGTGATCCGTGAGGTCTGAAAGGTTGGTGACCGCTGGTGTAGGAGATAGGAAGGTTTGTACCAGTTGTCGGTAAGGTCTGCTTTTCATATTCTGCACCCTATCACACTGTGCTGCGGATCATGTCATTGTACACGCCCACCTGTACACGCCCCTTGGGATTACACACGCCCACTTGTATGTAATTTGATAGAACACTGTCATGCAGGTAAGGGAAGGGAGGTGTAAGGGCGGAACAAACAGAGCCGAAATGCTGCCCATGGTTACCATGTCACCCTAGGCTTCGGCCTAGGTGGTTTTATGAGAAATCCAGCCCTGAACCTGTTTAGAGGGAGAGCTGTACATGTAAGAAATAAAGTATTAAAGGTGCTTCTTGTTACATTGAGCTGCATTGATTCACATTGTGTATGAAGATAAAAAGTGTCTCCGATGCAAATAAAAGCCTTAAATCTGTCATGTGTACATTACCCAATCATATAAGTGCCATATAAATGGATGTAAATGAGGATATAAATGGAAGGTCATCACACGCACGGATACAAGACTTCTCTAGAGCTGCCCCAACTCTCTGGAATGGTCTTCCTCATCCTATTTAGCTTGCTCCTACTTTCTGCTCATTTAAAGGAGCGCTCAAAACCCATTTTTTCAAACTTGCCTCCCCGTCTTCTTCTGTCTTTTGAAACCATCACTACTTCCCCACTACATATCCCCCCTCCTATTGTGTGTGAAATTCCCCCACCTCCTAGATTGTAAGCTCTTCAGGGCAGGGTTCTCTCTTCCTGTATCACTGTTTATATTAGTCTGTCATTTGCAATCCCAATTTAATGAACAGCTCTGCGTAATATGTGGGCGCTATATAAAACCTGTTTATTAATATTATTAATAATAAAATTAATAAAGGCTAGACGATGTCTCCCTTCCCACCTACAGGGTAGATTATGCTATATAGGACCTAAAAACCAACCTGTCCCTCTCTAGTACTTGTTCAAGTTACAAGAACAGCCAGGAAGTGATTAGAAAGATGGCAATAAAAACCTGAAAGAAGCTCCAAAGAAAATAAATATTCTGACTAAAGCTGAACTTTCTTTGTGCCGAGTGACGCGTTTATTTCCAGACTCGGAAACATTAAAATCTGTAAATGTACCAATCCAACTACTGGTTTTTAAGCATTCAAGCAGAACATCCAGACGCCACAGGGCACCATTTACCTGGTTGTACCCTGATGGAGTTAATACTTAACTTTCTGTATTACTAGTTGACTTTTGATATCAAAGGGCCCTTGCGCAATGATGGATCATTTATTCTTCATGTCTGGGGTTGGTCAGCAGTAATCTTGTGTATAAAACCTCTATTACCGTAGTCTTTTTGCTCCGGGGTAAGTAAGGTGAGAAAAAAGCTCAACTTCTTGTTTTTGCAACAATATTTTACCAGATAGGAAGCCAATAGACAATAAAAAGCCAGTAGTTCCTAATATGCCCATACTTAACTAAACAGATATGCAGAGTATAGACACACTTTGTGTTAATTTGAGGGGGTTGAAGACTTAGAGGAAGTAAACTCAAAATCCCCCAAAACACAAAAATGCACTTACCTTCAATCCTGAAGTCTGATCCATCTGGAGGTCTCTTCCATTGGGTTCAGCGTCGTCCCAACATTTGTCTTCGGGCCAGCGCACCAGGCGCCGCCATCTTCGCCTCTTCTTCCGGGTTCTTCTACCTAGGTCACCAAACACAGACGCGAGATCAGGTGACATAGGTTGGAAAGAAAAACTGCACATGCGTGAGAGCGGCAATTGTTTTCCCTTTTCATGAAAAGGCTCCTTCTGCCTTGGGTTTTATAGACAACTGGTTGAAAAAAACTGTTCTAGATGGTTGTTGCCTAAGACAAAAAGTAGTTTGTGCATCTTGGGCAAAAAAACAAGCATGTTTACAGTGGTCACACAACGTCATTAACCTGCCCCAAGTGGACTAACAAACAGCTGACTGAGGATAGCTGCTGTATTTTCTATGGAGCAGGGTGCAACTCACTATTTAATTCACTCATTCATTCTCCTGTCACTGGAAACAATTACTATATATTGTTTCCAGCAACAGAAATCTGGCATCTGCACAGGTCTTTATTCAAGGTGTTGGGGTGAGAAGATTTAGGATCAGGTAAGGTAATATGTTAGGGCAAGTGTAAAATTAAAAAAACATTACAACAAATTTTGTACAACTTTAAAATGCAGCATACATTTCCCTGTGTTTCAGCTCTCTGATAAAAAATACACTTCAAGTACTGTTGTGGGCTGACAACACAACCTTTGTGGTATCATCTCTACCCATTTTTTTTTTTTTTTACTTAACCAATAAAAACCCACCAGTTCTCCTATCTCGTCAGTATAGACTCTAGTCATTTTGTGAGTGTTATGTGTTAGGCAATGGATTAAGATTTCGGCTTTTTCGGGTGTTTAAGTGAAAGCCATTACTTTGGGGCCCTGGTGCCTCACTTGTATGGAGCCCTTTGGTATTTATTGCACTTGAACACAGGTCGTCAAAACCAGTGGTGTTTTTCATTTTATACATTTTTTTCTTATATTAGATTGGATTGCAGCTCAAAGAAATCTCAACATCGGTGCACATATTTTAAGGGTGTTGATGGGACCACATGTAAACAAATATTGATGTGGAAAGAGACTACCAGTGATTTTTAGCAGTCACTGTAACACCTACAGATATGTCTGCAGGTCTGACCATTTTCTAAAGCATTACATACACTTGATATTATTTTCTGGAACAAGATAAAAGTCCCATCACATCACAAGTTTTACTACCCCAATAAAGTCCCAACATGTGTCTGCATAAGCTTTATGTCTATTTGTACAAAGGGGAAGACTGCTTGCAAAGCCTTAGGGCCACCTCCAGAATTGTTCACCTAATATATTGTATAGTCTGTACTGTAATGAAATAAAAATATTTGGCAGAATTAATGTTACCAAGTAACAGGCTGGATACACAGGATTATGTCTGCTCTGCTGATGTTGCCTCAACTTGCCCAATACATTTTATTTGCCTTGTTTCAGACTTTGTTCTCAAAAGAAATATACCAATCCAATATCTTCTGTATTTGTAACTTTTTTTTGTTACATAAAGGATTTGTGTCCTGAGAAAAGGAATTATATAACTAGATTTCAGTCCTGGCTATTAGAACAAGTTATATGTTGGTGCTTTTATGGTGGAGCATTATTAGAGGTGAGCAAGCCTGGTATTTTCTGTAAATGTAGTGTATTAGCAGAGCATGAAAGGTATCTGGCTTTCCTTGTAGTAAGGGGTAGAATAGAGTCAAGAAAGATAGGAAAGTTCATTTTTAGTTCTATTTATAGTGGACATGGTGAGTCCCAAACATGATTCTTCTGCTCGGGAAAGCCAGGTCAATGAAGTCCTCATCTGACAATAATCGGGCCATGTTTTCAGCACCAGTGACTAATAGATAATGAGATGCTGGGATGGTTGGCATAATTTACTTAATTAAGTGTTCTGTATATTTATTGCTGGTAAATTTGAATTGGCTGCATGTTGAGCATCCAAACTGCAATAACTTGTTTGGTGCAAATCATGCCTTCTTACGTCAAACATCTGGATTATGTATGTATGGATTGTAGCTAAGGACTATAGGAGGTGTATTCTTTTGGATCAGGATTGGACTACCTGCAGCACCATGTTGCTAAAACACCACCATTGTTAGTAGACCATTTTGAAATTGTAGTCAGTATGCCTGGTATATGTATCACATGGTACTCCTATCTTTATCTCATTATGACAATGGAATTCAGATTTCCCCCCTTTTTCCCCATGTAATTTCCACAACTTTTTAAAAGTTTAATAATTTCAGTGATTATATAGATCATTCCATTACTAACAGTTTGTATCTATATGGCAAGGATACCGGTATTTTGCATTAAGCCATGCTGTCTTTTGTAATAAAAAGATGGTAATCCTCCATGTTCTGGGGGACTGTTGGAGGGAATGTGGGGGCTTGGAAACTTTACTACATATATTATGGCAGTGGAAATCGGTTCGCTCTTTTTGGAACCAAGTCTTCACATTGACATCTGAAATAGCTGGGAAGTTCTTAAAACCAAACCCGGAATTGGCTATACTTTATCTAAATAATAAAAAATTTGGTGTTCATTTTTGTCATGCGACACACACAATGTTCCAATACACAAATAAAGGCAGGCAGATTTTGATGCATTCTTTGTACTGTATGGGAAAAACAAATGGTCTGAATTTAAAATAAGTTTTGCTAATATCTTGTATATGCTGACCCATATCGTATTTCTTTGTGTGTCAAAGAATTCCTGGCTGAAAATCTGACGGGTGGGAGCAAAAACTGAATAAAATATTAAATGAATTGCAACTTCTATACACACATTCCCCTATCATAGATGAATTTTATGGTGGCCACACCATGCAGTGTATAGTAATGCAGTTGTATAGTCATGATTTGTCATTTACCCTGCAGTGGGAAATCTCCTAACATTACAAGCTCCACACTCCAACACTTTTATGGAAACAAATGTATTCTGTACAGCATGCTAATTTATATTGGTCACAAGATATACTGAATATAGGTTAATAAGTCTTGCTTCAGGCATATTCCTGAGAGACTGTGAGCATTGGGGCATCATGGGAATTTGTAATTCTATTTTCATATACAGAACTACTACATAGGTGACTTATTTTTCTGTATAATTAATTAAAAAAAAACTAGAGAAAAACTCATAACAAACACATTAAGAAAAACTAATTAGCTCTTAGATTGTAAGCAATCCAGGCAAACCCATCTTTTCAAACTTGCCTACCTGTCTCCTTCTGTCTCTTAATACCCTCACTACTTACCCACCACGCAGCCACTATTTTATGTACTGCGATGCATAATATGTTGGTGCTATATAAATACTGTTTATTAATATTAATATAACAATAGAAAACCAGCTTTTTACTGCAATATTTAGCTTCAATGTAGAAAGTCCCTCTACTTTTTTTTTGTTTGATATCAAGTCCGATGGTCCAGCATCATTTAATGCACTTCATATGAGCTCAAGTCATCCTAGATCCCCTTCTTCCTGTGAGTGAATAGTGAAATGAAAAGAAGTATTGTGATGAGTTTATAACATTTCTTTCTATATCTTGTTAACACAAATACTAAATAACTATTTGTGCTGCATCTTTTCCCACTTTAGCCCTTTTGTACAAGAACCTAGGAAGCTGATGCCAGGTCAAATTGGGTGCTACTTGCACTTGTGAAATACTTTTTATTGAACTTCAGTTTGAAAACTCTGCTGATGGTTCTCAGGGTTTTTCTCTAAGTATGCAGAGAATGCTTGAATGCTAAGGGAGACAATGCAATGTCCCTCTATTGGCAATGATGACTTTACCTGGTCTTCTTTGGGGTTCACAGTCTTCAGCCACTTTCAATGGCTGGGTCAGGATGATGATACTCCTCCAAATCTTCACTGGAGCTACATTGTCCTAGTACTGAATTATATATTGCATGATAGAAGTTATTAATAGAAGCCTGAAATTCTGCTTTAAGTAGCCTATAGAAAAATGGTGTTTGCATTATCTGTAGAACAAATTCAAGAAATCTAAAATAATGTTTGCTGCAATACAATATGTTGTGTTAAATAGGGGTCATGGCCAGCGGAGGTGTTCTTTATTCTGTTCTTTAAATACACTTATTGTCATTCAAGTATTCTTGAAGATGTCTGTGATAACTGTTGATGGACTTTTATTCTTTTACTATATCCTTATACTGTACACTTCATGATGCTTTAGCATGGTAGAAACAGGGATAAATGTATAGTATATTATAGAGATGTATTTATCTGCAGCCAACCAGAGTCATAACTCTAGAAGGAATCATTGTGTCCATTGCAATTTGTCAAAACTCTTTGTTCAGACAATTATAGGATTTATTTATTTGTATTTTTTTCCATAAGTGACCCTGTTATCAGTTTACAAATCTGCAGGCAAAAACACAAAAAAAAATCAAACATTTTAAATATTTGCATAAGCAATTATTTTATTTACTTGTAATGTGCTAGTCCTCTTGTAAAGTGACAACTCTCTCCTTTCTTGCATATCATAGCCCTGCACTCCTTTAGGAATGTCTTAATACTGTTTGTGCTGACCTAGCTCCTCTGCTGCTCCCTCTCTACAAAACCTTTTGTGTAGGTTTTAGGGCAGGAGAGAAATAAGAAAAAGAGAAGAGAAACACTACAACATGTACTTGTGTGACTGGCAGCTCTGAATCTGCTGGAGTTTCTGACATTGCATTTAAATGGCAGCCCCATCTCACCATGTCAGAACCTTATCATTACATTTACATATCATTTTTTGACAATAATGTTATTGAAATGAATAGTCTATTTCATGAACAGATGTCTTTCTTGGTGCAGAATTTCACAATGCACAAAATGAGAACAAACATATATAATACATGGGTTTGTGTACCTTTTGTAGTAAGCCTCCCTGCCAAATCTTAATACACAGAAAATGCATATATTGCAAAACTGCTGAAAAATAATATATACAGGTGTGATTTAATTATAAGCTTTAAAACATGAGATGGCTTTGCTTGTTGTCCAACACACTGCACTTGTTGCACATGGCAGAAACACACCACTGTAATCATAATCAGACTGATCAAACCTTGCTTTTTATTATTAATAATAATATTATTATTATTATTATTATTATTATTATTATTAATAGGATTTATATAGCGCCAACATATTACGCAGCGCTGTACATTAAATAGGAGTTGCAAATGACAGACGAATACAGACAGTGACACAAGGGAGGAGGAGAGGACCCTGCCCCGAAGAGCTTACAATCTAGGAGATGGGGGACGCAACACACAATAGGAGGGGAGATATTTGGTAGTGGGAGGTAGGGATGGTTTCAAAAGACGAGAAGACAGGTAGACAAGTTTGAAAAAATTAGTTTTGAGTGCTAGAGAACTGCAAAGAGATGCAGCAGAAGAGGAGCAGTGGGAAGGATGGATGAGTCTGGCTGCAGTTTTCATAATAGTTTGTAGAGGAGAGAGTCGGGTTAGTGGAATACCAGAGAGGAGGAGGTTACAGTAATTCAGATGTATCAAATTAATCTGATACGCATGGTAGATTGTGTAAAATACTAAAACTATAAATCAAGATGAGGTTGTTAGGCTTTGTACACACTTGCAATAATTGTCTTTGGAAAGGATCTTTCACGATCCTTTCCAACGAAAAATGACTGCATTATGCATGAATGATGAACGAGTGCTGTACACACAGCACTGTTCTGCTCTATGGAGAGGGAAGGGGGAGAACGACGAAGTTTCACCCTGCTGCGCTCCCTCCCACTTCACTTTCATTACGATCGTTCGTCATATATCATCTGTGAATCCGCCAGGACGGTCGTTCGGATGATGGACAATGAGCACTGTACACATGCATTCTTGTCCGATATCAGCCCTGAGACGATTATCAGACGAGAAGCATTGCACCATTGTAACTAGCCTTCGTGTTTTGTTTAAGGTTACAAGTAGTAACAAGGATGCTGCACTTTTGGATGGATCAGAATTTCAGTATTTGCTGAACATGTTTCTGAAAATATAAAAAATAAAGCTATGTATACACACTAATCAATTGTCTTGGTTGAAATTCTAGCATGTGTATAGCAGTCCCCTGACAGATCAATAGACTGCTCAGGGACAATCGCTGTCGACTTCTTTGGAAGAAGATGCAGCAGGATGTCTCCTCATCCTCCCTTCTCCATAGAACTGAATGGTGATGTCTTACAGCAATCCTTTTTTTTTTACTGTCACTGCAAATTATCAAGAAAAACTGACAAGAATTTGCTGTCTGTATGCAACTTAATATAGCCATCTCATGTAAGGACCGGTAACCTGCAAAATAATAACTTTAATAACCCTTTATTTTCCGATAGAAGAATTGGAAGTTCTCATCCAGATCTTCTCATACAGAGGCGCTTCCCTTGGCACAGGTACTTACTTGAGACCTGCCCAGGATATAATTAACTGTATTATTTTGTTTTCTTTGCTCTGAGAGAACAAATCAAACTAATAGCATGTGTAGAAGTTTGAGTCACACAGGCATGTTGTCACCATGGGGCCCTCAGTCAAGTTTGGTCACTAAATCCCCACAAACCAGTCTGACAAGTCCTGAGTATTTGGGGCAACAAACAGAATCTAAAGCATGCGAGGAGGAGTTAGAGTGTGCAGGTAGTCAGGGGAAAGATGAAGACGGTGACAGAACACTGATATAAACGAGGGAGGTATGTGAGAGGTTGAGGCATTAAAAATGGAGCATTAAAGAACAGAATACAAGAGGATGTCCATACGCTGCTTCTTGGGTAAGTGTACCATCATATAAGTTTCTAAGTTTAAATCACTCTTCTACATCTTTGAATGCATTTTGCAAACATGTGTATCTGTTGTACGTTCACCCAGCATAAAAATTTACAATTACATCCAGGTCTTGTTATATCCTAACATCTCAGGTGTATGGCTGTGAATATGCATGCAGCATTGCTTTGGGTGTGGACATGTATGACAAGCAAAGGGCAGGGTTAAGGTTACATGTAAAATACCAGGTTACATTTTTTTCAGTCTGGGCTTTATAGAATAGTTTTAAAGTGCAAGCTCTTTGGGTCAGGAATTGCTCTCCATCAGCCCTGGTCACGTAGCACTCTCATGAGTTTATGAGCTTCTACATCCGGAGCTACCCCTGGTTCTGTTTTTTCCAATTACATTTTAACTAACCCATCCCCTTTTTTGGTTACTGATTAACGAGTGAAATATTCCTTTGTATGTAAATGTTCTAAGGACATGACATTGAATTACAAACAATCTCTCTCAGACAGATATTAACTTGACAGGCCAGGTGGAGCAGCTCTAACTGTAACAGAAAGGCGGCGGGAGAGCATTATTATCCAGAGCCTGGCACCAAGAGGCAGAGCAGGATTATGGGAAGATTAGAGAGGTATGGCTTCCAATCAGAGAATGAATTTCATCCATATGAGATAAGCCTGGGCCTGTTCCCAATAATGCTATAAACTGCTTTTTTTAACATGCACATACATTTCTGATGCGTAGAAGATGCGTAACATGTCTATTATACCTGCAGACACAAAAAGTTACAGTATAGATATATTAAAAAAATGGATTTCGAAAAGAAGAGGGTTGAAAAAAAATTTTTGGATTTTTTTTTTTTTATCTGTTGTTCAGGGATTCCCTTTCATTTCCTGTGCTATAGATACTAAAGAAAGTGAATATCTTGCGAGTGTGGCGAAAATCCATTTTTGCTCCTAGTACTTATAGGAAGATTTTTAATCTGATCTAGTTTACAAGGGAGTTTAACTGTTGACCTGACATAGCAGGTCAATTTTGTTTGCCTTTTTATTTTTTTGTAATATATATTTCTTTATTTATATATATTTTGTTCGGTTTTGGATAGGTTGGACTTGTTAGTTATAATTTTCTATATATCCTATGTATCTGCCAATTCAAGCTGCAAGTATATAGGTTTAATACCCCAAGGAAGTAAAATATTAGAAAAGCAAATTGATAAAGACTAATTTTTTGAAGATTTTATTACACCATAGATTAATATTTTAAACATTCTACACCTCATATCACTTTATTTTAAGGTCTGGTTTAAAGTTATCAGACTGGACTCTATTCATATGCAATTGCACAATGGTATGCAGATAGTACAATGTGGCACTGAAAACATGAGTACGAATTGGGGGAATTAGAGATGATCTACATTCAAATATTATCCTGCAAAGGTCGCTTAATGCTCATCCTTCCATCTAGTTTCAGTTCCTGATTCTCCTAGCTAATAGTGTGTTCTGTTCTAATATGGTGTATAAATGAATGTATTCTTGATATCATGTTTTTTACCTGTGTGAAGTAGTAGTGTGGTAAGATCATGATATTGCCTGGTAGCTGCTGGCATAAGAAAAAGGAGAAAAGTAATTTTTTATAACCTGTTTTGTTTTATTTATGTTTTTAAGTTGTAAATGTTCCAAGTTTTACATGCACAAACTGTGAAAAATAGAAATAAATTAAATATATAATGCACTCATAAACCGATGTGTATTTCATATTATAGTTTATATATAACTTGTCTATATGCTGTATATTTCCTAATTTAAAAATAATAAGAAACCCAGTAAAGCTGATATGCAAAAAAGGGGGTAAGTGGAAACTCTCAAGTGATACGCACCCATTTATCTGAGATATGGTTTACCACCCTATATATACCTACCATATATATTATATTGTATAAAGATTATAGATGCTGGCCATTGAAGCTAGGATACCATTTAGTTGGTTTGCTATGTGTCCTTTATAACTGGCAGTTTGCCCTTTTTATGGAGTGATACTCATGCCGTAATTGACTTTGAAAAAGGAATGTGCAAACAGATAAGGTGTGCAATGAACAATATAATACAGGGAATCATGGTACAGAGTGAGTTAATGTGCTATGAGCTGCAATCTGTAAAATTGGAGTTTAGTGATACATGTATGTGTTTACTGTGTGCATAGGGCACTAAGGAGAACAAGTTTTGGAATAACCGGCAACAAGAACTGAATTACGGCTAGAGGAGGATAAACCCGGAACAGGTACCATGCTGAGCTGGAAGTTACCCAGATTGCTGACCGTTCAGCAAGTACCCAAAGTATGTATAGAATCGTCCAAAGGTAAAATGTCTCTGTATTTTTATATATACTTTATAACCTGCAAAATCTTCCTTATATTTCTGTCTCAGGTGTTTCATGAAGATAGCATTATATGTGGATACCGCTCTCCGCGGAGCTCTGCCTTTGATTGTGTCCTAAGTCTCTTCCAGATGACCAATGAGACCCTTAATATCTGGACACACTTTATACCAACCTGGTAAGAATTCAGCTGCTCAGATGCTACTTGCAAATGTCCAGATGGATTAGACGGTTTTCTCGCTGGTCTTTACATCACCTTTGTTGTTCTGTCTTCTTTTCATGGGCCTGACTTATTAAAGCTCACTAAGGCTTTAGAAGATACACTTTCATCAGTGAAGCTGGGTGATCCAACAAACCTGGAATGGATCTGGTCCAGGATTCAAAACATTGGCTAGCAAATGGCAAAATTACTTTGAAGAAATCCATTCCTGGTTTGCTGGATCATCCAGCTGATGAAAATGTATCCTTTCCAGCCCTGGAGAGCTTTAATAAATCAGGCCCATTGTCTCAAAAACTGGACTTTCTGGTTGACAACAGACAGTCAGTAACTTGCTTCTATCTCTTTTTTTTTACAGATCCTCCATATTCTGTGATTCTAAAATTCTGATCTTTTTCTGGGTCTTTTCTATCTGTTCAATCTGTCAATCAACTCCTTCTTTTGTATTTGTAAGTGCCCTTTATTCAAACTTGTTGTACAGTCTTTACAAGGCAACTAATGTGTGCAATCAAGATTATTTATTTTCCAGTTATTATCCATATTACAAATAGTAAAGGTACCTTTCGTTATTAGAGCATAGTCACCCAATGTACCTTCAGAAAGATTTACTTAACCCTCTTGAATGTTTGGTTCTGCCTATAGATGCTGCTAGCTAAGGAGCCGGTAGAGAAATAGTGGTCAGACTAGTTATATCACGCCCTATTGGATTCATATTGTTTCCCCAGATAAGACACTGCCACTCCCCCCTCCTTACTATATAAAACCAAACACAAGCGAAGCAACTGACAAACACACCTATGGATGAACTATGCCTACATATCCAGGTGTTCCATAGTGTCCATGGCTATATTTTATCTGTAGCATAGGTAGAAATCATTTTGGATTTTCATTAGAACAACAACAAAAAAAACATATTATATGATTGGTGATATTATTATAAACACCCAGATTATTGTTGGTATGTGTTAAAAATCTGCATTACAGAATACATTTTAGGGTCATTAAACATTTAAGAACCCAGGTTTCTGGAACACTTGACATGCTGCCAAATTGGCATGTCAAATTCAGAAGAAATTAGAGATATACAAGTCCTACAATACAATATAAATATTTATATTTAATAAATATTAATAAATATTCCCCCAGCATTATATACAGTCTGGGAAAAAGAAAGTACACTCTACTTCATTTCTAAGGTTTTACATATCAGGATACAAGAAAAAATCATCTGGTCCTTAGCAGGTTCTAATAATTTTTCAACCAGTTGTTAGATCTTTGGAAAGATTTCGGGTAGCACTCTTGCCTTTGCAGCGCTAGGTCCCTGGTTCGAATCTCGTCCAGGACACTATCTGCATGGAGTTTGCAGGTTCTCCCCGTGTCAGTGTGGGTTTCCTCCGGGTACTCAGGTTTCCTCCCACATCACAAAAACATTCAGTGAGGTTAATTGACTTCCCCCCAAAATTGGCCTTAGACTGTATAAATGACATATAACTATGGTTGGGACATTGGATTATGAGCCCCTTTGAGGGACAGTTAGTGACATGACTATGGACTTTGTACAGCGCTGTGTAATATGATGGCGCTATATAAATACTGTGTAATAATAATAATATTATTAATTGTTTCCAGTGACAATCATCTGACGTCCATTCGACATGCATACAGGGCTTAAGAAATGAGAATATTGGCTAGATAAAGAAAAAGGTATCAGAACTACTTAAGTGAGCTTCATCAGACCCAGAGGCTATGTTTTCACTTGCTTGGAAATAAATACTTCATGTCTAAAAAATGTTTTCCTCCGGAATGAATCACTCTCCGGCTTTGTGATTGTCAGATGCAACAGATTTGTGTGTTTTGCTGTGTGTTGTGTGTCACATTCTTGATGCACTTTAAAAGCATATTGCATGTTCTTATGTACTCTCCCTGAAATCTCTTTACTTTACTGTTACCACAATTGGCTGGGTGATAGAAGAACATAAAAATAATAGCCCAAAATCTTAATATTGTTTGCTGTGTCAACATGACTGATGATAGCTGTATCAGGTTACACCAAAATATTACAGAATGAGAGGTAAATAATATTTGATAGTATGCAAAAAATGCTGCAAGTACAAAATACTTTATCTAATGGTTGTTTAATAGTAGTTTAATGTTTGATTTGTTTGAAGTGTTTTGGTATTCTTTTGCAGGTATTTTCTATGGAGAATGGTGTCTATCCTTCTTTCTCCTGGATCTATACAAGATCCATTTATGTGGCCACTGTTTATCTACATGTTATCCTGCTGCATCTACCCATTGATGTCCACCTTTGCACATACCTTCAGCGTCATGTCTACCCAGGCACGACATATATGTTTTTTCCTGGACTACGGAGCTCTGAGTCTCTACAGTCTTGGTAAGATGCTTTGTCTCTCCACTTCTGTATCTCCATGCACACTTATATATGTAGTAGAAAAAGTAAAGAGACAGCCATTAGGGGTACGCAGAAGAGATGGAGGTGGTAGCTTTGGGTAATTTAGCTGGTTGGGGGGTTGGAAGGAAGTAAAAAGTGCAGGACCTGCAGTCTATGATTCCAAGATGGCTTACAGTTCATGGGGCTTATGTGGTTTTGTCTTTTTTGCTTTGAGTGCAAACATCATTTGTCCTAGCACTGGCAGTCATTACTGAACATGTTAAAAAAAAAAATACTGTTATCTAAGCTATCCAAGTGATCCAATGGTTTCAGAACTTTCTAAATAATTGATCCAGAACAAGTTTGCATTTTAGAAGCTTTATTCTAACTTACCCGTGGGCAGCACAGTGGCTCAGAGGTAGCAGCACTCGATCCCAGGTTCCAATCTCGGCCAGGACTCTATCTGCATGGAGTTTGTAGGTTCTCCCTGTGTTTACGTGGATTTCCTCCAAGTACTCCGGTTTCCTCTCACAATCCAAAAATATGCAGTTAGGTTAATTGGTTAATTGACATTGGACTATGGTAGGGACATTAGATTGTGAGCTCCTTTTGAGGGACAGCTAGTGACATGAGTAAGGACTTGTACAGCACTGCTAATATGTTGGCACTATATAAACACTGTGTAATATGATTAATAATCTGTATGTTGTTCTTAATTTGTATTTTAAATGGGGGACAACATAGGAGGGTTCAGAGTGTGGAACTGCATGAGGGCCCAGACCCTCATCAGCCAACAGAGGCCCCAAGTCAGTTCAAGGAGGGAGTCCCAAGTCAGTTTTGCACAGGAGCCCACTTATGGCTACATCTGCTACTGTTCTTGAAAGATGATTGCACTTTTACACTTCACACAAAAAGTTATTATTATTTCTGCCCCTGAACAAAGTAATACCGCAATCAATTGTATACTTGCTTGAATCTAGTGCAGCCCATGATGTGAGCCTGTGACATAAATTGAATCACATCTGTACATACACACATGTCTGCAGTTGATTCCTATGGACTTCTATGGGATTCCTGCAGGTGATCATGGAATACAGGTAAAATATTACATTTGGGGCAAGATGGTACCTTTAAAGTATTGGTGGCAGAGGCAGACAGGTAACTAGCAGTTTCAGCTGGAGGCCAGTAACTGCATCGGTTGCATTCATTCCATCATAACTTCATCTTTTTGGCAAATCTGATCTTGAAAACAGAATAATTTTTTAAATTTACCTTGTGCTGATGTTGTTGACTCAGGCATAAAACTCTGTAATGTAGAGCTGATTGTCCTGCAACCTTTACAACCCAGGCAGCTCTGTCAGACACCCCTTCTGATCTCTTTACTTTGCTTTTGGTGATATAGTTATAGGAGCAGTTATGGGGTTCTTGCAGTATGAGGAGTGGTCCAGAGCCTACATTTAGGAGCTGAAATTTGCATGACTAGTAGCAACGATGCTTAAAAACAACAAACAGTCACAGCAAATGTTATAATGTAAAAGAAAGTTAGGATTTTTAATCAATATAAAATCATGGATTCATCTATAAAACACTCCTGCATGAATTCTCTGTAATTTGGACGCTGGGAGTTACTATAGAAGCTGAGCTCCTCACTCATTTGACAGTGTCCATAACCCATGGGACTGTTGTGTGGGAATTCTTGAACAAGAAACAATACATCTTACATCTCGGGTAATAATTACAAAAGGCTTTAGATATGTGGTCTTGTATGACCTGTTCTCTTAAGCCTAATATAATCACTGTGTGTTTGCCAAAAACCACACATTGAAAGCTGCCTTATAGTCTTTAGTCATTTAGGTGTGGTAGGTTTTGTACATTACCAGCTGCTGATCTTTTTATTCCTACTTACTAACTATAGAACATTCCTGCATAGTAGGAATTTTCTGTGTATTGTACCTCCAAAAGTTTTTTTAGGTTGTCAAAAATGAAGCAAGATCAATGCTACTGAATACACTAAACCATGCAGAGGCCGTCTACTTTATATATTGTGTTTCTGTTAAAAGTAGAGTGAAAAATTCACTAGAATAACAGTTGGAGCTCTTGGCACTGATTGAGGTCCAAACGAATGTCTCCCAGGCCAAATTTTGTAGTACACTGTAACATAGCATACGGATTTGGTAGAAAAGTGACTCTGTGTTCAATTGCACATCCAGCTCTTGGTGACAGGTCCTGTTTAGAAAATTAGAGCTGGAAAATTTGGTTACAGCTGACCTATGTTCCTTTAATGCTGTTTTAACCAATTATTCACAATTAGCATATCCAGATGAGACAGAAATGGAAAGGAAAGACACAGTAACCGTATTGGCAGGTATAACTTACACCCCTTTATACCCAGCACAGTAATTTTCGAGCTCATCGAATGACAATTTAGGAACCAGGAGACTGAGGGTAGTTGTTGCTGGTGTAGGTCAACTGAAAGGCTTGTGTTTTATTGGGAACCACCAATGGCACTATTCACAGTATCTGCTGCTGTGATTCAGACCTTAAAAAATCCTTTAGCGCTAACTTCCACATCCTTTTAGTCTTGGTACAGTACAGAATGCTGATTGCTTGAGTGTTGAATATCCAGTCTGGTATTTCAGAAGTCATTGGACCTCATAGAGACTTTCAGTTGGTAAAATCAAAAACCCCTGACTGTGTATGCATTATGTTTGTGTATGCAGGGAGATGTAGAGTGGCTCCATTCAATCAAAAGGTACTAGGGGCATGTTGCAGGGGTGCTGAAATGTTTCATACCGCCCATTGAAAATTCTATTAATGCCAATTATCCTGGCTAAGTCAACATTTATATAGGATAAGGCTTCACAATCCATAAACCAGCATATGATACATCATCATGAAATTAGTGTTGTGTTGTGCAAGCATGACCCTTATATGATCTGTATTTGTCCTATCAGTGTTGTGTCCTTTTTTTTTAGACTTTCTAATATAGTCATATCTGGAGTCCGAGTTATATCTTTTTTGGAAGGTAATTCTATTACAATAGAATTATGGAATGTTAATAAAAAGGTGACTCTGGGTAGTTCACCTCTAGGTTAATACTTCACCCCCACAGTTTTGTTTTTTTAATTTTCACACTGGACCAATTACAGCATAACTAATTTCAATGTAGTCTCATCCGCAATGTTTTGAAAAATGTACAGCTGGGTACAAACACTCAATAACTGCTGGTGGAAAATAAAATTAAGGATTTCCTCCCCATTCTGCCCACACACTTTGGAGTTTGTAAGACTTTACCATCATCACAGCAGGTATCTGTGAAAGGTGATGATTACCAAGGAGGTTGGGGAGTTGAACATGACTTATAAAGTGTTTCTAAATCCAAAACTTTTTTTTAAAGACAGGAAAGGTTAGAACACCTGTCTAGTTTTTATTTTAGTCTGTTGGAGAAATTCACCCATTTGTGTATTTGCCCCAGTGGCCATTTTACCAGGACAAAAAGTGAGAATCACTAGCTATCTCCAAAATGTAAATAAGGGGAAATATTCCAATAGAGACACTTGTTCTAATAACAACCAAGCGGGGATTTAGGTTTTTTTTTTTTTGGCTATACATATACCATACTTTTGTTTTCTGTTATGATAGGAAGAGAAGGTCATTTATTTCTCAAAAGAGCACATATGGCAAAAAAAAAAACCCTGGCGAGCTTTTGGGTGTACACCCATCTAACATAAAAAAAATCTAGATATGTAGAACAACATTGGCACAAGCATCGGGTTCCTGAGCCTAACACTTGCTATAATGTGTAATTTGTCGATTTATTGCAATTTTCATCTTTATTTATCGCCCATGTTTAATTTTATATTTTAGGGTCAGCTATCGCTTACTCTGCATATGTATTCCCAGACCGGTGGGTGAACAGTGCCTTCCATCTTTACTTTGTACCATTGGCTGTTTTTAACACCATAATCAGCACAGGAATGTCCTGCTACTCCAGGTCAGTAGATGTTATGATACTTGGCTTTAAATATGTAATGGGAAAGCCAAAAACAAGAATCTTTTGACATATCTGCCACAATTCACCCATTTTTTAGACGCTCGAGTTCAAAATATTGCACCTAAATTCTGGATGTCTTTTTATTTTTTTTTAAATAAAAGGTATTTGTATATTCTAATCAGCATGATTATCCACATACCTTTACAATAAATCTGTGAGGTTCTATTCCTAAATTATTGCCACTTTTTGCTTGTAGACTGACATCAGGTCTACAGACCGGAAGCAGGAATATTTGAGAAATGGATATTTGTATAAAATCCTCTAAAACGTGATCAGCTACATACCTTTACTTAATTTCTGTGAAGGGCAAATATCCAAGGAAAGAGATATCACATAAGCAAAGTAAAGGAATGCAGTGCAAAATACATACAAATATCTTGAAAGGACAATTAGAGGTCCGGTCCACTTCATGTTTGCAGATACCTCATTTATATTTTGTTTTTGTATGAAGGATGAATTTAAATGCCATCTTCATGTAAAAAAAAAAAAAAGAGAGCCCTTGCATTTTATTATACTTTATAGATAAGGCATAACAAGTTTTAATAACTGTGTATTAACTTGCACATAGTGCACATTCAGATTATTGTACGAAGCAGCAAAAATAATTTCTGCATAAAGATTTCAGAGATTTTTGTAGATGCTATTTAGATCATTCATTTATCATACAGTGACACTTGCTTTAAATAATCACAGCATTATACACATATATATATAATTCAATGCTCATCCAATATTAAAAACAACGGTAAAAGTTTAAATGACTCAACACTTATCAGTCAAATTCAAAAATAATCTTTCTAACCTGATGCAATAAAACCATCTGCTCTGCTAAGATTACACATTGACTGATTATTACTTGTCTGTAAAACCCTGTTACCTGGATCAGTTGGTTTACCTGCAGTACGCACAAAGACCTACTTGGTTTCCTTCAGACTTTATGAATAGGAGGAATTTCTTCCTCAATAAATGAATACCAACTAACCCTGGAAACGAATTACCCATCAGTGTTGTGTGTTTGCCTTTGTTATCGTTTGATGATTATTGGTGGACCTATCTTTTCTATATCCTCTATATACTGTGTATTTCTGGTCCTTCTCAGCCCTTTCCACCTACTTATAGCATATGATGATGTTTCTCAGCTCTGCTCAGCTGTTTACCAGATATAAGTGTTCAATTCCCATTCATGTATTCCTGTGTATTCTAAAAAAAATGATTTTCCCTTTGAATGTTAATAACGTTCAATAAACTGAGGAGGATATTACTTGAGCCTCCTTTAAGATCCCATTCTTTCAAAAATTTTGGAATGCATCATCAAGTAATCCCAGCGCATAAATTGCTCCTTCATTAGTAGACATGCCCTGATAGATTCATTATTTTATTAGGGATGTCTGCAACTCTACCACACAATGTTTCCTTAGTAGTGTCCATAACACTTAACAGTCTTTGCACCCTTGTGTTGTATTTCTTTTCCAGGTGCCTGCCCATGCATTACCACTCTCCCCTTACACTCTACAATATCTTCTCTGGCTGCATTGTCAATGCTTGATTCTTTGGCAGACCATTTCGCCCCCCTCCCCTTGCAAGTTCTACTCTACATTTCCTAAAAGTCACCCATTACCCCCATCCACATCCTGTTTCTTCCATAACAGGGCTGGTTCAGACAGGTGCACCAGAATGTCAAATATAAGGAGGAAAGGTATCAGCTGCCATTCTGTCCCCAGGAGGGATAAATAACCATGCACAAATTATCTGTCCATAGTTCATGATTTGCTTCCTGTTTAGCTCTTTTTCTTTTCACTCTCCAGTCTATGACGAGATCCACCTCTGCACTCTCTCCCAATTGAATAGAAACCTCTCGCAGTCCTTTTTTTCCCCACTCCCAGCAACATTTAATTCTCACTCTGCCATCACTCTTCTCACCCTTCTTGTCAATCATTTTCTATTATATTTCATTCTACCTAGCCACATTTTACTCTTGGTCTGTCCACCTTTCTCATACCAAGTACCTTTTCTCTCAATAGTCTATAAGTATGCTCTGTGTCTGTAATCAGCTGCCATTTTGCTTTTTTATTCTTACCCAATAGTCCATGATTCACCCACACTCTGAATGCTCTCCCATTGGTGTATGATAATCCCTTTCTGCCTTCTATAAGCCCCAACTTCACAACCAGTTTATACTCAGTCATCCTCCATGATCAGAAAATTGCCCATTTCTTAACAGTCGCATCTGCTTGTTTTAATAAAGTAAACAATTACCATGACTGTGTTTTGTTTGCCTTGACTTCAGGTTGTTTAAATGAAACCTAGATACCTTAGGGCATTGGATAATGAGTATTTGTTATGAAACAAACTATGTCCCCATCAAGAGATTCTTCCACACCCATGCAATGTTTGCAAAAAACACACACAAACCGGTTGCATTAGCTGGTCAGGTGAACCATTGGTGGCTATATATATATTTTTTAATTATTTTACTTGTTTTGCTCTAAAATATTTTACATTTTTCTTTTGGCTTTTATCTGCTGTCACTCTATAGTCATAGGATTAATTTTGCCTGCGCAAAACTGCTACCCATTAGATCAGGGTGAATCCAAAAAGGTAAATTTTCCTGTGTTTATGTTCTATTTCATAGAGAGGCCCCCTAATATCCCTAGACCGATAAATAATCCCCCAGTTTGTAACAATTAGCCAACATACACATGGGTCATCAGCCAGGGTCATAACTTTTTTAATTTTTTTTTTTGTGAGGAAATAAAGGAAATGTAAATACTTACATACATAAAATTGCAATTACAGACTTTGCAGCGTGGTGGCTCAGTGGTTAGCACTCCGGCCTTTGCAGCGCTAGGTCCTAGGTTCGAATCCCAGCCAGGACACTATCTGCATGGAGTTTGCAGGTTCTCCCCGTGTCTGAGTGGGTTTCCTCCGGGTTCTCCAGTTTCCTCCCACATCCCAAAAACATGCAGTTAGGTTAATTGGCTTCCCCCTAAAAACTGACCTTAGACTACAATAATGACATATGACCATAGTAGGGACATTAGATTGTGAGCTACTTTGAGGGACAGTTAGTGACACGACTATGGACTTTGTACAGCGCTGCGTAATATGATGGCGCTATATAAACACTGTATAATAATAATAATAACAGACTTAAACTTAAGTGGTACAGTGGTTACAGGGCTTATTTTTTAGAAACAACAAGTGACTATGAGAAAGGTTATAGGAACACAGGGGTGAATTAGATCTCAATCGGAGAGTCATTAGATAACAGCTGATAGGCATACCAAGAAGTCTGATCAAACATGAATACAATGCATTTTTTGGTATTCCCATGTAAGGTTGCAATGTAGGACTCCTATACTGCAAAGAAGAGGTCAGCCTTCAGCTCTTTATCTAAAGATGTTTCTATCCAGTCCATTTGAAATACATTATGTCATTTCTCTAAGAAAAGACCTATGGTGGGAGGGTTCTGACCTATCCACTTGTGCAATATTGACTTTTACACCACCAGTGATATCATTGACAAGTTTCCCACATCCTTTGCCAATACATATCCCCTGTAAAGATAGAATTCCAAAGATGGCCCAGGAAGGGGTTAGTGGTAAATAGATTACCAGATAGCGCAGAGCGTATGATGCTACCAGCTTTAAGAAATATTTGATCTTAGGGCAGTTCCATAACATGTGGCAGGAAAACTATTTTAATCAATAGCAATTTAGTATGCCTTTATATATGAATAAACAATGCTTGATGTCCCTCAAATCATTGAATCAATGAATCATTACCTTATTTCTCTTATGCTTACCTCTGTTACTGTTGCTGGCAGGCTTGGTGCTCCCGTTCTGCATTATAACCAGGTTCTGGCAGAAAGGTAAACGGGCCAGGAAGTGTCCTACACACCCTTTCCCTTTTTCTTCAGACCATTTTGGGTCCAATCAATATTTGTGAGACCATTCCTGCAGTTATAAAATAAATAATAAATGTATCCCAGCTTAATTGCAGTCTTCTAAATTGACATATCAAATTGACCAGGAATTGTACTTGAAATATTTCTGAAGGGTAAGCATTAAAGTGCACCTGTCATGTTACCTGTAATTGCTTCTCAGGTTAGTCTTGTTGTGTTCCAAATATATCCTGATGCCTCTCTGAAAGTGGAGACAGGCTTTGAAACATAAATATTTTGTCAGGATGAATAGATTGACGCCTTTGTTTTGTAACTGTTATCCAGCTAAATGGTTATAATCAAAACAGGGAGATTTTATTTACATGACAGGTACACTTTAAACTTTGCAAATCATTATTTGTGCATGTTTGGTAATTGGTGTGAATTCAATAAATTGATTATCTGACTAAATCTGCCTCTAATCTAAACCTTATGTGTGTATTGTGTAGATTTTTTTATACAATTATGCTGGTCATCAATCCTGTGTGCTGGCCAAGATCATCAGTGGGGTTACCTGGCCTTTCTCTGTGTCTGCAGGTTTCCGGAAGAGACTCGCCCACGGCTCAGCAAAGTATTGCGGACTACTGCCTTTGCTTACCCTTACTTCTTTGACAGCATACCATTGTTCTATCGGGTAGGACTTAGAGCCGGGTGGCACAATTGATGGGGCAATGTCAAAAAGCTTATTGTTCACACTGATGTCTGGATACTAGTGCTTGTTACATTCTAGGTACATTTAGATCAGTGTTTCTCAACCAGTGTTCCTCAAGAGGTAGGTCCGATTCTTACCTCAAGGCACATCTTGGACGAGAATCTGAAATGTCTACAGCGGCAATCTGAGGTTGTTAATGGATCTGTTCTGGCACATCCACAAACGACGAATGACCGCAATGAAAGTGAAAAGAAGAAGGGGCTTGTTCTCCCCCTTCCCTCCCCATAAAGCAGAATGGTGCTGTATGTACAGCGCTCGTTCATGCATCTTTCTGTCTTTTGTCCTTGGAAAGGATTGTAAAAGCACCTTTCGAACTACAAAAATCCAATGTGTGTACATAGCCACAGTGATTGTGAATCACTCATCTAGAGAGTGTCTGGTAAGCAGTCCATGCTTAGGGAAAGGTCAGCTCCCCTGTTTCCCACCTCAAAAGAAGTTTTGTTTGTTGTTGTTCTAGGGACATTGAGCCTGATTTATTAAAGCTCTCCGAGGTTGGAGAAGATACACTTTCAACAGTGCACCTGAGTGATCCAGGAAAAATGGAATGGGTCCAGGTCCAGGACTCAAAACATTTGCTAGCAAATTGCAAATTATTTTAAAGAAATCCATTCCAGATTTGCTGGATCAACCAGCTTCACTTATGAACGTGTATCCTATCCAGCTTGGGAGAGCTTTAAAAAATCAGGCCCATTGAAGGGTAACCAGTTTTATTCTTGGGGGCTTTTGCTTCTATAGGAATTTTCAAAAAAATATTATTCATGATAAAAATGTTTAAGGATAATGCAAAGGATTCGTTATGGAGCGCATGCAACAACTGAGGTTGTCAAGCCATATTATTATTATGAGTTTACATTCCTAACCACTGATGGACATAGCCATAGACGTAGGGATATTTTTTCTCTGTATGTATAGTACTATCACAAAACCAGCACTTGCCTGTAAGTCCACTATGCCAAATAGGAGGGGAGAGAGGGCACCCCAGGCAAGTGCTTCTGCAAAGCCCAGATGAGTCAGAAAGTCCATTGTTAATTCCAAACCTAGAGAAAGAATTTGAATGAAGGAGTTTCAGTACCTGTCTCACTACCAGCACCATTGTTCTCCTTTGTTTTCCTGAGATAACACTTGCTAAAAATCATCTGAATCTCCTAATTTTAGAAGGAATGGATTTGGTACAGAATTGAAAACATTTGCTAACAAATATCAAATGATGTTTAGGAAATCCATTCCAGGTTTGCTGGATCACCCAGTTTCCCTGATAAAAGTGTATCCTCTCCAGTCTTGGAGAGCTTTATTACATCAGGCCGATCGTTTTTAAGTTAATTACAGGATATAAACTTTGGTAATTACAAAATCCATAGAACATTAATAATAATATATGATATTTGCTAATGTGTAATAGTTCCTTACTTACAAAATTTACGATTATATTGTAGTTCAATGCATCTTTTGCAGCTCTTTAACTATATTCTTTTTACACAGATGTTTCTTTGCTCTGGTGAGGATTGCACACACAATGGTACATTGACCATGCATCTCTGGCACACAGTTCTTGCCTTCCTAACTGGCTTTCTGTTTGCCACACACCTTCCTGAAAGGCTTGCCCCAGGGTGCTTCGATTATGTAGGCAAGTATCTTTGCTTTTTTACAGCCCTATTAATAAAACCCATTGAACATTTCTTATTCACAACATGTTTTTATTTTTTTTTCTTTAAGTAGAATTAGAAACAATGAAATTGGGTCAACTGTAATTTGTATTGACCAGCGCTGGAGGGCGGCGGTTATCTGCCATGGCCAGGACTCATCCAGTGCCAGGGGCTGCCATGGCCAAGAAAATTCTTTCTGTGGGGAAGTAAACCTCTCTAGCATCATGCATAGAAAATTTCTGCTATGGAGTTACCTCCCTTCTTTAAGAGAAGGATTTGGCAGACAGAACCCTCATTTATGCTCGGCACGGTGGCTCAGTGGTTAGTACTCTGGGCTTTGCAGTGCTAGGTCCCAGGTTCAAATGGTCAGCCAGGATCTGCATGGAGATTCTCCCCATGTTTGTGTGGGAACATATGACTGAGGTAGGGACATTAGATTGTAAGCCCCTTTCAGGGCGCTAGTGACATGACTATGGACTTTGTACAGCGCTGCATAATATGTTGGTGCTATATAAATACTGTGTAATAAATATGGCTCCACAGGTTCTTTCCACATCTGACATTGAGTTTGGTAACCATGTTTATTCCTAAAGCTCTGTACACATATTAAAAGTTCATCACTCAAAATAATTGATTGTCTCATGCAAATATCTAGTATATGTACAAGTGTCCCTCAATGTTGTTTAGTAGGTCTTTTGTTGATCCAGCACTGATAATTTTGTAAATTCTAGTGTTGTCCCTGCAGCTGGGGGTATTCGGCTCCTACTCACCCTCCACAGAACAGGACTGGCTGTTGGACAGTATCAGTTTTCAAAGACACATAGGACATTTTTAGCACAGTATAAAGTAAAAGTAGTGGTAGAATAAAAGCCTTGAATGGTTAACTTTAGGGTACAACGATCTGGAGAAAAACACTATCCTATAGCCGAATTGCATCAGAATAAATAGTTAGATGGTGTGACTAGTTCTTTCTCTATTTAAGTAATCAGCAGACAATGCAAGACTGTTCCTTATGCTTGGCTAGTCCTATTTGAAGGTGGTTAAAGTTCAAGGAAGAGATGAGATTTCCAATAAATTGGAATATAGAGAATTAGTTTGAACTGAAATGACCATTGTGGGTGTATGAATTGTTAGGTTGAGGAACAAATTATTCGGAGTCTGTAGAGATTGTCACTCCAATTGTTTGAAGAAGTCAACCCATAATAGTATTTAAAATGCAGTAGAAGCATGTGTTCAAAGCTAAAAATTAACGTCTCCACTAGATGCCTTGACCAAAATTTTGGAACAGTACATAAAATATATTTTTGATTGATGTTAGTTTAATTGAATTTCTAACAGAAATGTCATTTTGCTTTAGGTCACAGTCATCAGCTGTTCCATGTATGTGGTATCATGGGCACATACTTCCAGATGGAGGTGTTAATTCTGGATATGAATCTGCGGAGGGCATGGCTACTGGATAATGGCCCTTGTCCCACAATCTCTTACACCGTGGGAGCCTGGGGTCTGGCAACGGCCATTACTTTACTAATTATTGCTGCTTTTTCATGGGCTCTGTACTTGAAGCCAACCAGACTAAAGACGACTAAAAAGATATTGTAAATTAGGAAGAACTCCTTTGAGAGAAGAGTTTGTTGCAATCTGCAAAGACTAGTCTCAAACATGCAGAATATTACTTTTTTGCATTGCTATACATTACAGAATATAGAGAATGGTCACATAACTAACACTCCACTTTGAAAATCAATGGAGATGAATGTTTATACCCTTGTTATAGCGCATAAATATTAATGAGTGGACATACCAGAATATGTGCAATGTTTTCTGCCAAGAGTATAACCAAAACACTGAACCACTCCATGGAAAAGATTCAGCAACATCAAGCAAACAATGTTAAAATACCTGTTCGTTGTTCATGAGAAGAAGCTGATGATTGCAAAGTGCTTAACAAAAATCACATGCCTGCTTACGGTCTGCAGTATTAAAAAAAGAAGAAAAAAATGTCTCTATTATATTGTCTGACATTGCTGGAATGTGGTGCTTTGTTGAATTGAATTGTTATATAATGCTTCATCTTTTGTCTAATACAAAGGCACAACCTCCAAAGAAGCACTTCCATTCCTGGCTGCTAACTGCAGTGAATGTAACCGAGATCATTCCAAATGTCTTGCTTTTTGCTTGTAAATTGTACAGTTTGATTTGTATATGAAGAAATGAGCTGTTTTATAACAAAAAATGTAATATATAGACATTATATATTTATTATATAAAAAGTGTCCAATTCTTTTACCTACCATATACAATGTGTTCAGGGTTCTTTTTTTTTTCTAGAAGCAAAGATGAAAATGGGAGTTGTCAAGTCCGGCTTTGGTGCTGTGTAGGGGCGGGTTATTAAGAATTAATAGACCTGCCAATCGTGTCCCTGGAATAACCTTCATATTTTTGTTGGTTTCAATAATTTTAATGATTTTCTTGAACATAGAAAACGTGAAAAAACAGGAGTATTTTAATATTTTCTTTTATTAATAATACATTGTGCATACAAGTTTTAAATCAGAATACAGTACATTGGTCAAGTCAAAAACTGTACATTGGTAAATCAGAAGTCTTACACATCGTATTCAACCACATTGTCGATTAATAAAGTGTTTGACGCTTGCCCTAAAGATTATACCAAAAAAAAAGTTAACTACATAGATATAAGAATGGACACAGTGGGTGAATAACTTTTATATTTTTGGCAAGCGGTGACATTAAGAGTTGACATACTCTCCAGGAATTCACAAGAATCTGTACACTTTGCAAGATATCCCTGGCAATTCCCAAAGTCCACTTGTTTAAGACTCATATACTTCAATGGTACCTTGGTTGGAGCTACTTGAAATTGATGTGTTTAGTATATATATATACATATACATCTTACGGTGTAAAGCCAAAGCATTCGTTTTGGATAAGAATGAGGAATAATTAGAACCCCAGTTTGCATTGCGATTTGTGTGATGTAGATGTATAGTCTATTTGCCCCAAAATCCAACATTTGTTGCAAAATCAATTTTGAAGTGGGCACTAAATCAGGGACATGGTGAATATTCAAACAGAAGCACTTTTTTATGACATTTGTGCAAGAGGGAAATACCCTCCCCTACAATTTTTAGATATTTCCTGTATCACATCCGGGACAGAAAGTATAAAAAAATTGAAAAGATATAAGTGCTTCCCTACTCTATCCAAAACTAAAAATTATTCTAAATGTATTATTTTTTTAATTATTATTTATTGTTATAAAACATTATTTCTAATAGGGGAATCAATGTAATGAAGCAGGTAAAGTGATATCCAAGTTAGTTTCGGCTACGTCCACCACGGGCTGGAAGGTAAAAGTACCGGAAGGTTTGCGTTATTTTGCTTTGGATACAGTAGAAAATCATCTATCAAATTTTAATATTATCTATGTTGACATATCTAAATGGTAAGGGTTAGTTCAGTCTGCCAGTTTTTCTGTGGTCCCCCACTGTCAGCCAGTCTTGAACCACCCCTCATTGTTATCATTGAAATGAATGGAAGCAGTTGAAATGCTTTTATTTCTTTTTCTTTACAGGCTTTGCTTGGATTGTGGTTCATTTTTTGCCAATGTTAATCCAAGTGCAAAATATTCTTTATAGGGACACATATTTTAGTTCAATTAGAGAGGATCAGAATTCATGCCAATGTTTTAATAGATAATTTTTACAGATTGAAAGACATTCTAAATTCCTTAATTTGTTTAATTATTATTATGATTGCATACATCTTGCACATTGTGCTGCCAGTTTACGCACATATGCCAAGATAGTTTTTTTGGGGTGGAGGCAAGTAACATAACTTCTTAGTTTTGGGATGTTGGGGACACCAGAGTGCCTGGAGGAAACCCACGAGAAGAACATGAAAACTCACTAACCTTCAGATAGTATCTTGACCAAGAACCACAAAATATCTTGACCATAACCACAAAATATAATTGTAGTATACAAATGCCAATCATGTCTCATTATCACCATGTATAAAGGTAACAGCCATACAAATGATAAATATCAGGTTTATTCAGTAACCTAACAGGATAGAATATAGACTATTGATTAGTATATACAAAGTAGCTCAAAAGAGCTCACAATCGAATGTCCTACCATAGTCATTACCACTGTCTAGGGTCACTTTGGAGGGAAGCCAATTTACCTAACTGCATGTTTTTTTGTTTTATGGAATGTGGGAGAAAACCAGAATACCTGGGGGGAAACCCACATGAACACGGTGAGAACATGTAACATGGGGGTCCATAGGAAAAATACCTCCTACACTGCTAGCTCCAATTCATTTTATCATATGAAAGCATTTTTTCCTTCCATGTAATTGGGTATTCTTGACAAATGGATTGTCACCTACCTAATTCACTATGCCAAGTTAAAGTGAAAAATAGTAAAAAATTTACACTTAACTCGATCCCTCCACAACTGGCTTGGATTTGGTCCTGCGCCATCTTGGATCTCATCTTCGTCCCGCTGCAGAGGAACCACCAAGTGCCGCCATTTTCTGCCTTCATCTTCTGGCTTCTGCTAATGTCACCTGATCTTGCATTGCACAGGTGTGAGATAGGGTGTTGTTTCCTCCTGTAAATGTAAAGAAAAGTTCCGATCTCAATGTGCATGCTTGGAATTGGCACTTTTTATTTTACATTATGGGAAAAGCCTCTTCTGCACATGCCCATGATTGGCATGTGCAGAAGGAGCAGCCCAAATCCTTCTGGTGTACATGAAGTAGGTATCCCAGGAGGTCTTGGGCTTCCCATTCGGCCTTTAGAAATAAAAGTATTTAGAAAAATAATAACCCTTCTTTTTTTTGCCTTATATAGGAAGGTTACCTAAAAACTCTGGTGATAGCTCCACTTTAAAACTACTTTGAAAAGTGAACATCCCCTGCTCATTTTGTACTTGAATCCAATTGGGTACAAACTGAAATTCCATTTTAATAATTATTCACAAATAAATGGGAGTTCACAATTCAAGTTCACAATTGAAACATCACAATTATTAATTACAAAGGATTTTTCTCTCATTTATGAAGTTCTCTTGAGATAGTGACCTGTCCTTGACGTGTTTCGCCATGTGGCTTTAGGATTATCAACAATTATGTCAACTAAAAAAAATATAAAACAAAGAAAAAAATGATATAATTATTCTTCCATATCACATCTGCATATAAGATGTAGAATAATATAACAAGTTGGACGTTCCAGTCACTCAGTGACTTTGATTTGCTAATTGTGTTTTTGTTTAGGATCAGGAAGAATGTGAAACTCTTATATAGGCCGAGCTGGTTTATTCAGATACAGTATTCTGATTTTGTATTAACTTGTACAGCTTATATTAACCTTGTACCAAAATCACTATTTCATGCAATTTTTAACACAGAGATTTTTCTTTGCATACATTACGGGGCAGTTATAGAGAAAATTTAAACATTCTGCGCCAAGTGTTTTAGAGTTGGAAAGTAATTTGTTTTCCTCTTCAATTATAACAGCTTAACTTTTTATGCATACATGTTCTAGATGTGCTGGTGAATGTGTCACATAGTCATGTGAAATTCTTTCATTCCTGGAAATATGACCGGCAGCAATGACCTCTGCTGTCTCGTACATTGAGTCCTATTATACTTTTCAAAAATATTTACATTTGCGTGCACAGAATTCTTTTCTAACCAATTCTAACTACCTACTTCTAATTTACCTACTAGGTGATTCTGTGCACATGGACCGTCATTATTTTGGTCTCACTAGAGAACAATAGTTCTCTGTACAGGAATGATCTGCTATATATACTATACTTGGTTCAAACTGACTCAAGGGGCAAGTCTGCCTGGGGGGCCCTTTTATACTGCTGTTGCAAGCTGCTGCTATTAGCTGTTCACCGGAGCCCCTCTTTATAACTGTGCAGTTTACTGTTTCTGTGTCATTAAGTTGAGTTTGCAGTTTGCTTCAGTTCAATGTTTTCAGGAACGTGGTGGATCTTTTTCAGTCCTCCAGCAGCAACCACTTTCAAACAGCTATAAGCTGTGGTTGAAGGAAGTTGCATTCAAGTAAAAGGAGCCAGATGGCCACTCAAGGGTGGTCACTCAATGTTGCATGCAGCAATGCATTGGGGGAAAAGTTGAGTTTGCAATGGAATGTTAAGGTCAGTTGCAGGTCTGGAATTAGCCTAATTCTGCATAAAAGAAAGATGCTTCCCTTAAAGAAAGAGTAGAAAACTTATACAATGTATTCAGCATGTTCCCCTTTTGTAGACAAAATAAATGGAATTAATATTAATACAAAAAGTTTTGCAAAATTTATAAAAAAAATTAGAAACACTACAATCATGATGTTTTTCCTAAATTTGTTATATGAGTACTTTTATTGCATAAAACACTAATTCAGCAATAATTATAGACCAAAATAACATATTGTATATCATGTATAACAAAGCAATTTGAAGAGGAGAATTAAATATATTCCAAGTTTTATTTGGCCAAAATAAATTGAATGGATTTGATTTACTAAAAGAATTTAGGCTGCTAATTTACCAAGATAATTTATAATTTGGTGAGGGATAATTTCCTTTGCTATCCATCCATCTTCTAAAGCGGAAGCAATCCGAAAACAAAAAAAATTACACTTACTTTTAATCCTGCAGATCCCTCCATGACAGTGGTCCTTCCCGCAATCCGGTCCAACGTCGACCTGGAATTCCTCTTTGCCCCAGCGCTAAGGAGGCAACAGGCGCCACAATCTTTGTTCTTCACTTTCTTCTCTGGTCTATTTGGCACAGGTGTTAGATTGGGTGACATAGTCCGCTGTAAAGGGGAAAAAAAGGGAATCAATCTCACTGTGCTTGCGTAAGATTGGCATCTCTCTCCCTGAATAGAAAAAAATGCCTTTTCTGGACATGTCCGAGATTAGGGCATGTGCAGAAGGCGCACCCAGAGCCTCCCGGGATGCGTGACGTAGGGATCCCAGGAGGCTCTGCACTCCCATTCAGTATTCATCGCCTCAGTGATCAAGACTGAAAGGGGAGGGGTTGCACCTTTTTTTTATTTTTTTTTTCAAAAAAAGTGATGTAAAGTGAAAATGTTGAGTTTAGGTCCACTTTAAAACGGAATTTCAAAGTTCCAACAGGCAAGAGAGGCTGGATATCCCTGCACCACATAGGAACATCTGGGTACATGCATCATACCAGCCTGGCCAATCACAATGGCTGAAGAGCAAACATCCAGAAGAGCAGAGGAAGAAGATGGCAGTGCTCACAAAAGAGTGGGGAAAGGTGAATATAAATAAAAATTGTGATCAGGTAGGTAAGGTGATTTTACTGCAGAAAGGACATAGTCTGTCTCTTCTACAATAAAGAACCTGCCTGCTTGCTATTTTTTTTTTCAATTTAGCTCTACTTTCATGCTGCAGCAATGAGAAGGAAAATTTACTGGCCTGCTGGCAAAATCACTGCTTCTAGAGTGTTCTGTTGCCATATTGGAGTGATAGTTAAAGTGACCCTGTCAGTCCCATAAAGGTCAGTTCTCTGCAATAGAAGAGTTGTTATACCCACGTCTCAGTTCTTGCTTTAATGAAATGCATTAGAATGTCACCACCTTGTTACTGCAGACCCAATATAATAACACTGTCAGCAGTCCAATCATGAGGGGGAGTGTGTCCCTGATAGCCAGGCAATCAAAGAAAGGAGAAAGAGAGCAGGGTTTTTTTTGGCAGCAAATCAAAATATGTATTGTGCTTAGAACAAATAATAGAAAATGTGACTTATTAGAAAATAGTAAGGTACAATCACAAAATTCAGTTGTTGGTCTTTCCCATTATCATCATGGGATATGAGACCATATAGCTAGACACAGATATTCCCTGAGTGATTTAAAAGAGAACGTCTCTTATCCTGACACGTTTCGCTGACTGGCTTCTTCAGGGGATGTGCAGAGATCGTTTACATACTGGCCCTGGTTTATTAAAGCTCTCCAAGGCTGGAGACAATACACTTTCATCAGTGAAGCTGGGTGATCCAGCAGACCTGGAATGGATCTGGTCCAGGATTCAAAACATTTGAAAGCAAATAGCAAATGATTTTTAAAAATCCATTCCATGTTTTTTGGATCACCCAGCTTTACTTCTGGAAGTGTATTCTCTTCAGCCTTGGAGAGCTTTCATAAATCAGGCCCAATGTGTCACCATGGTGGTTCTTCCTTGGGAAGAGGGTACTCATTTAGGGAATACTAGCATTCCAAATGGCTTCCGGTTCGAACATCAAGGATGGCGAGGAAATGGTTGAGATAATTTATTATTATTATTATTATTATTATTAAAGAGGATTTATATAGCGCCAACATATTACGCAGCGCTGTACATTAAATAGGCATTGCAAATGACAGACTAATACAGAGAGTGATATAGGAGGAGAGGACCCTGCCCCGAAGAGCTTACAATCTAGGAGGTGGGGGAAGTATCACACAATCAGTGTTCTTCCCAGCCCGTTTTAGACGGGTGTACCACTTAGCACTTTGCAGTAACCACCCGGGTGTTTTTGGGTAATCTGGCCAAAGGTGCAGCTGACAGCCAGGCTACTGAAGTAAGGACTGGATGGTGCAGGGTGTCACATGGCCGACTCTTCACTGTCACCCTGCAAATGGTTTATACCCCAAAGATTTTCCCCCCCGGGATATGACAGATGAACACCTTATAACACAAAATATGTAAAGGACACAACAGCTTTACATCCAGTAACACAGGCAACTTGGTTAATCCTCTACATATTCTTTAATATGTTTATTGCAATCATTTATAGGTTGTGTAAATGAATTAGTTTAGTATAGCATTTTATTATGTAAACTCTCTTGTGGTATTATTTGTATAGTATTTTATTATGTAAACTCTCTTGTGTTATTATTTGTATCTGTCTGTTATTTGCAAACCCTATTTTATGTAGAGAGCTGTTGTTGCTTCACAAGTACAGTTTAATTATAATAATTATAATAATATTAAAGAGGAGAAATAATGGATGGGGGGCTCCAAAAGAGGGACTGTTCTGCCGCATGAGAATACTTGGAGATGTGCAGTGTGGACAGGTATTAGCACAATTCACACAATAAAAATGTACGTGTTACCACAATGCACAATAACGCTACATATGTGTGTTATCATTCATTCTGAATTGCACCCCATGGCACATATACAGAAAAAAGAAAAAAGTGCCTCATAGTGCAGTAAACACACAAATGTGATTTTTTTGTACTTTAAAAATTGTGCATAGTTCTGTTAAGGGTCCCCCACCTCCTAGATTGTAAGCTCCTCGGGGCAGGGTCCTCTCCTCCTCCTGTGTCAGTGTCTGTGTCCGTCTGTCATTTGCAACCCCTATTTAATGTACAGCACTGCGTAATATGTTGGTGCTATATAAATCCTGTTTAATAATAATGGGTGCGCACAAAATCCCCAGCTTAGCATATGAAATATGTGTTAGTGCACCTTTAGGTGTGAATGTGCTCTAAGACAGAGGGCAGGCTAGCCAAATAAGTGTAATTAGTGCACGGGTATATTAAAGAGGAACTAAACTCAAATGTACCCAAAACAAAAAAAATTCACTTGCCTTCAATCCCGCAGGGCAGTCCGATCCATCCGGAGAACCATCAGGTCCTGCGTCATCCCAGCATCTGTCTTCGGGTTGGCGCTCCAGGCGTCACCATCTTCGCATCTTCTTCAGGGTTCTTCTTACTACGTCCCCCAACCCAGGCGCGAGACTGGGTGACGTAGTTGGAAAAAAACACTTGCTGATCTCACTGCGCATGCATGAGATCGGCTTTTTTTCCCTCTTTTGATGAAAGGGCTCCTTCTGCGCATGCCTGAGGTGCTCAGGCATGCGCAGAAGGAGGACCAAAGAGCTTCCAGTGACGTATGTATCCCAGGAGGCTTTGCACTCCCATCCATTCTCCACTGCCTAGGCGATCAAGAATTAGGGGGCGGTGCTGCACTTTTTTTTTTTTTTTTTTTTTTAAAAGCGTGTTGCACATAAAAAAACAAACAAACAAATAGAATTTTTACTTAACATAAAAAGGGTTGTCTGCCCCTTAATGTAAAGTGAAAATTCTGAGTATGGGTACGCTTTTAAGGGTCCCCCACCTCCTAAATTGTATGCTCTTTGGGGCAGGGTCCTCTCCTCCTCCTGTCATTTACAACCTATATTTATTGTACAGCGCTGTGTAATATGTTGGCGCTATATAAATTCTGTTTATTAATAATAATAATAATAATAATAATATATTAGGTTGAACTGCACTGACTTCTGACTCTGATTCCAATAAACTTTAACCCTACAAAAGTTACATATTTCCCACTACAGTCACACATTGGAAGTGAATCATTCTCCTATCCACCAGGGGGTGCTGTTCGCCTATAGGCGACTCGTCTATCCTGGCCGTGTTTCGTGGTAGATCAATAGATGACGTCAGTACGCAAGCTGTGATTGGCTAGATTTAAAAAATACGCCGCGCGGGAAGCGGAAGCTCCATAGCTGAGTGACTGAGACACCGAAACCGGGGGGAGAACACTGAAACTCTCGGAGCGGAGAGAGTTTGGGAGTACCGACCAGCTGAGCGTTTAGAGATGATGAAACCAGCGTAAGTCTGTGGTGCTCGGTGTGTGCGGGTCTTCAAGTTTATGTGGCGCAGATAGTTTGTGGTTGTATCCGGGAGGTTGGGGAGCTGTGTGGGCCGTCACTATGGCCGAGCTGTGGGTTTGGTGAGGCCCTGTGGTAATGTCAGGGAGCGCGGGATGCTTGTATGGTTGGGGTGGAACTGCAAGTCCCAGCATGCCCTGTCAGAGGAGGAGCCGCTCAGTGACCCTGGCCAGGATGGACGGAGGTGGCTGCAGGGGGTGTGTGGCCCCTGCCTGACAGTCTAGGGCCACATGATTTCAAGTTTACCTTCCCAGTTGAAATTTTAAATACCCGGACTCTTTTTTGTCACCTGTGTCCCATTAGGGTGATGCACCATCATTTCCTGTCTGCTAGACACAACAGGAAGTCAGATGAAATCTTACCAAAGTAGAAACTCCCTCAGACTTGGTGTGTCCATTGAAATTCCCCAGTGACAACACAATTGTAGATTTATCTCTTGCCTGGGGGTCACCAGGACAAAGGGCAGCTTTGTACAGATTTCTGAATATAAGAAATTGTTATTACACAGTATTTATATAGTGCTGACATATTATGCAGTGCTGTACAAAGTCCATAGTCATGTGACTAGCTGCCCCTTAAAGGGGCTCACAATTTAATGTCCCTACCTCAGCCATATGCTATTACCACAGTCTAAGGGCAATTTTGGGGGGGGAGACAACCTAACTGCATGTTTTGGGATGTGGGGGGAAAGCGGAGTACCCGGATGAGAACATACAAACTCCATGCAGATGGTGTCCTGGCCAAGGTTTGAACCTGGGATCCAGCGCTGCAAAGGTCAGAGAGATAACCACGGAGCCATCATTTAAATTAGTACTATAGTAAAGTAAAATGAAGACAGAAGTTTTTTTTTGGAAACAATGAAATAATAAATCTCTTCTGTCACAAAGCTGCTTCATCAGTTCACTTAGCAGACCGCATGTGGAGCGTTCTCAGCGTACACCCCTAACATGGGTACAATCGGTGTTTAACCCAAAATTTTTTTTAAGTGGGGTGGCTAGAAAATCTAGGTGGATGGCGGCCCCTGTATTGTCACCCAACTCTTCAGTAACCACCCAAAAACATCCGGGTGGTCACTGAAAAGTCAGACTGAAAAGAAAACGCTGACAATGACAGGAATAGACTCTGGTGCAGGAAGGGGATGACTCCAGCGCACATTATCATTGGCTGCCCAATGCCTGGAGGAAAAAGACACCCAATGTGGCAGAGCGGGGTGACAGCCATTGACAGGGCAACAACGGGGATCACAGAGCTGTCATAGCTGTAGGAGGGAACCTGGAAGGGGGGCAGGTAATGTGCCAGAACATGTATGTATGTACTTGTATATTATATGGAATGAGCCCTCAGCTGATTAACATTCCAGTGCATTTAATCTGTGCAGAATCCTCCCCTTTCTAACTCTATATTTATTATAGGAATTCTTGACATTTAATTTAATAAAATGAGCATGATCTTAAAAATTTTGATCATTTTTGTCCAGTGGTTAGGTTTTAGAGAACTATGCAGACCAATGTCTATTACTGTGTACCTGTATAGAGGGGGCAGAACCCTGCATACCTGGAATCCCCTTGACACCTGAAAAATATGACACCGTTGCGTAGAATTTCTTAGGCTGCCTTTGTTCTGTGTATATTTCCAAGAAGGAGGAAGCGTCTGTTGACCTGTTAACTTAGGGCAGCATTTCTCAGCCAGGGTTCCTTCAAAGATTGGGATAGGATCCTTGAACAATAAGCAGTTTAAAGGAAAGTTTCAGTGAAAAGAAAACAGACACCTCTCTTTATAGGTGGAGAGGCCCTGATCCCTTAGCAGTCCTAGTTCAGTAGGTCCTGCACTGTCCTGTTGTCTTTCCAATGTGCACAGGACATTAGTTGCTGCCTTCTGACACAGACATGAGATCAGGTGACACACCTTCCTGAAAATGTAAAGTAAAAGCCCCACATGCATCGTGGGATATGTGACAGGTTTCCCATTTTCTTTTTACCACAGTGGTGGTAAAGACCGAAGGGGAGAGGGAACAAAGAGGGTCATTTACAGTTTAGAGATTTGTTCTGGTGACAATTGTCAGACATTTCCACCTGCTTCCTGTTTTGTCTCCTAGCGATTCTAACAATTGTGCAGAAATGCAAAAGAAGTTTTGTTAAGTTATTTGTTTATTTAATACAATTTCATGGTTCAAAATCGTGTATTTACAATGTTATACCAGAGGCTTTTTTTCCTTTTTTTTTTTTCAAGTGTAACCTAATCATGAAGTCAGCTTGTTTTGTCTGTAGACAACTAATTCAAAGGTCAATGTGTGTATTCAAGCTCCAAGATTTGAGTACTTTGGTAAATACCTGGGTAAAAGACTGGGAGATTCTGTGTATCCATTAAGCAATTTTAATGGAAGTATTTCAATTTGAGGGATACACTGCTATGCTGTATTTGCTTGAGGCTTCTTGGTGTAAAGTAAGCAGATTCTGGGAGTGGTAGGGAGCAGTGTACTTTTCAGATTCTGCACTCTGTAAATCACACGTCGCTCTGTTCTTTAATCTGGAGGCATGTCGGGTATTTGCTTTGATAGCCAGTGATCACTGCACAGGAATGTGCAAGGAATGGGTGTATGGAGGAAAGGAAAATCCTCCCAATTGTTCCTGTTTTAAGAATTTTTTTTTTGTAACTTGAGTTAATAAATGGCAAACTGTGAAATATTCTAAAAACAGGCATCATCACTTACTGAACACCATGTTAATTATAATATTTTCCCACTCAAAATTTTAACTTAGACCTAAAGCTACATTACTTGTATGCACATTTTTTGGTCTGCAAAGAACACATTCAAGTATGTTTTTTTTGCATCATATGTTTTTATGTGGGTATTATAAAACATTTAAATCAGACCTAACAGGGTCAAGTACTAATTAGCTTGCAAGTGATTGTGTGGATATTAAATTAGCATTCTGGTTGTTCATAGATGGGATTGTACCTTTGATTGTGGGATATAGCAATACAGCATAAATAATAAGGACTTGTAGTTTTAATCCCTGGCATCTCACAACGGCTGTCATCACTCCTTCTCTAGAAGACAACACATAAGCCCCCTTTCACAAATGCCCGTGGTCACAGAGCGCCTCAAGTTTGTAATGCACATTGCATCCTGATCCTGCCCGACACAGACTAATCCCGGCCAGAGTGCAACTCTGCTTAGAAAAACCTTTTGCTATTCCCACTGACATACCTATTGCTGCAAATGAGTGTGGGATATGTAGTTTAGTTATTGGCTTTCTGACTCGACATCAAACATTCCAGAAACGGCATTGGTAAGATTTTTAGTATTAGAAGTTTCAATATTGATAGAGTTTGGCAATATTTTGGGTAGATTTCAAATTAATGAATGCTGAGAAGTTTTTTTTATATAGCCATAAAGGTGTACATTACGGCAGAAATATGGTCTGGCATAATATACAATAAAAAGCATTTGCACCACTCCTTTTTGTTCATGTCGTTATCCTACCTGCTTTTGTCCTAAAATAGTGTCATCTGTAGACAAAAACTCAATTCTTTTGTTTCACAGTGCAGTTAATAGTGGTTGCAGCAATTATGCATGGTTAGATCAAATTCTGTACAGAGGAAGAATTGTTCATGCTGGTAATGATCAGCTCACCTGTCTGGAAGACTTCTATTGCTTAGTTTACTTAGAAGCCTATCACCTTCTTTCATATCAAAGAGAAAATCTCTTCAGGGAGAGTCAATTCAACATTTCCCATTAGCACATGATGGTTAAAATCAGTTTAATTTCAGGTACTTTTGTTTCTGGAATAGTGATGTGGCACATAGAGAAAAGGGGAAATTTTGTCAACAATTTCACATTATTGTCTCTTAGAATGTAGTTATGTCAGATAACGTAAATCTCTAAATGCAGACCTCAGGATGGTATTATTTACAATGTATTTAGTATTATCAAATCTTTGGAAAGTCTTGGTATGCCTTTTAAAATTTGTTAATGGATCCATGCATTGTCTTGTTTTTGTTTTGTAGACGAAGCAAGCCTCCACGGAGGCAGCCTCCCAAGAAGCCTTCTAACCCTGTGCAGAAAGATCCCGTTGGTGTGAGTTTTTATTTTTTTTTTTTATTGTGTTTACACATTTATTCAACAGTTTAATTTCTGAATAGAATTAGCACTATTTGGAGAAACTAGTAAAAAGTAATTAGCAGCTCTGGTGGTTTCTGCACTATGCTTACTTTGTTACAATTTGTTCTCCCTCAGGTATACTGTAGGGTGCGCCCTCTGAGTCCGCCTGACCAGGAATGCTGCATTGAAGTGATCAATGAGACTACTGTTCAACTGCACCCTCCAGATGGCTGTAAAGCCAACAGAAATGGGGAATATAAAGAGGTGAGGAATTCTTGCTGTTTTACAAGTTCTATTTACATAAGCGTTACAAATAGTTTGTGATTCACATCTAGCTACGTAGATATGTGTATCTACAAGTCACAGTAAATAGCTGAAAATATATAATGTGTAGAAACACTACATTGGATTAAGAAATTTTTAGCATAATTTTTTTGTTTATTGTGGTTTGATAATCATTATTCCATGTGGCTCATTAAAGAGCCATTATAATTGTTTTGGCCTTGTTTTGCCATCTAAATATTTACCCTACTCTTCAGTAACCACCAAAAAACAGGTGGGTGATTACTGATAAAGTGCCAGGTGTTGCTCCCGGTTGAAAGGGGTTGGGGAGAACACTAAGCCTGTTTGCAGACCTAAATTGCTCAAGGTTCTTTCACATTTGAGGTAGGTACAGATGCCTTGAAATCTGCATATTACGGTTGTTTTGTGGATTTCCAGGTGTCTTTCAGGCAGCTGTTCTCATTCATTTCCCATATCTTTCTCTCCCACTCCTATTGGTAAATATATGTAACTGCCTGGATGTGCAGTTACCTATATTATTTTTTATTTGTTCCCTTTGCTCTACTTCTTTTAAGGGGTTTGAAAGGAAATATGCTTTATCAAAAGCACAGCTTTTTTTTTTTTTTTACATCAGTTAATGTCTTGACTAGACTACTTGTCTTGCTTTTCAGACTCAATATTCCTTTAAACAAGTTTTTGGAACACAGACAACACAGAAGGATCTGTTTGATGTAGTTGCTAAGCCCTTGGTTGAAGACCTTATACGTGGTAAAAATGGTATGATATTAAGATACTTTTCAATCTCCAATACACTCTGATACAGGTTTGTAATTAGAACTTTCATGTATTTTTGGTTTTTATTTTGACCTCCAGGACTACTCTTTACGTATGGTGTAACAGGAAGCGGGAAGACACACACAATGACTGGATCCCCAGGGCAAGGTGGATTATTGCCTCGCTGTCTAAGCATGATATTTAATAGCATTAGCCAGTTTCAGGCCCGGAAATATGTAAGTTTTTGAGTGTCTTCCACGGTTATTTACTGTTTTTTTTTTTTTTCTTTTCTTTTCCTACCTGTAGTAGTTGTTTACACTGTTGTCATAACTTCAACGTAATTTTGTAAGTCCTTACAAAGGTCTCTTGACACTACAGCTTCCAGCAATGTTTTCAGCATTGAACACTTGTGAGTGTGTTATGATTACGCTGTCCTCTGTTCCCTATGCCACCATCAGGCATCGGACACACCTGGAATTAGCAGATATTAAGAGATTCTCAGAAGCTTTACTATAAGACAGCGTAGGTCTGATATTTTTTGTGTGTGGAAAGTCACCGTCTCGTTAGGTGATTATGATGTAATACAAGGATTGAAGTACATTATTGAAAATGCTATTTACCAAATTCTCACAAGGTCTTCCTTTTTTAAATGTGCATCTTCCCTTCAGGTGCTAAAAAGGCATTACTGTCAACCCTATTTTTTTCTGCATTGTGGCAAAACCCAAACGTATGGTATACGGTTTGATAAACTTGATTGGACACATTAACTTTTTTTCTGTGGAAGTTGGTGCTGTATTTAAATTGCCAACATGTGACCAGCTTGTTTGCAACACCTTGAAAGAGAGATATTTATTGGCAATTCTTGTGGCCTACATTTATGGGGACTGTCATTGCTTACCACCTCCTAAAAATACTTGTAAGACTGCATTTTAAGCTGATGCTCTGGCTTTTAATCCTTCATTATTATTGACACATCCGAAAATTCCTATTTGTTCCTCTGTTTGCAGTAAATAGTATTGAGACAGAAAGGTTCACTTTGCCCGCTAGTATTTTAGATGGAAAAGTCAGCCTCCTTGTTTTGGTTTAGTTTATTCTTGTAAATGTTTATTTTTTCCCAGATATTTAAGACGGATGACAAAAATGGCATTGAAATTCAGAATGAAGTAGAGGCGTTATTGGAACGTCAAAAGAGAGAAGCTCAGACACAGGTAGCCACCAAGACTCCTATGAGGTATGTACATGGACTGTCCGTTATTTCTTTTCTTTTAAAGATCAGCATTACTAATGTACATGTATCTTGCAGACAGAGGATGGAACCTGAATTTGCAGACATGATAAACATTGCAGACAGCTGCAAAGTGGAAGAAGTAGATGAAGATAGCGTATATAGTGTGTTTGTTTCCTACATTGAAATCTACAATAACTACATATATGACCTTTTGGAAGAGGTGCCTATAGATCCAATCAAACCAAAGTAAGGAGAATGCATAAATGTTTTAACTAATTTGTAACAGTTTTACAATATCTGGGGCCCTTTTTTTTTTTTTTAGTTCTTTTAAAGCAGAACTAAATCTGCGCCCTGCTCCACTATCTTCCTGATACTATTCCAGGCGATCTTTGGCCATCTTGATTGGTCGTGCCAGGATGACATAACTTGCGCTTTTGTTTCTGCAATAATAATCATGCCTAGTTTAAAATGTTAAATGTTTCCTACTTGAGTTTAAAAAAAAAAACATTTCTGTTCTGTAACAGTCTTGTCCTGTGCTGCTTCATTTATTTTTCTCCTTCTCTTTCTCTACTGTCCACTAGCCCTCTGTTAAAGCGGAACTATACCATCCTATTTAAATATGTGCTGCAGTATTCTGCACTTTAAATGACTTATGTTCGATCTCCATGTCTTAAGCCATGTGCATTCTGCTTGTTGCACTTTTTGAAATTATGTAAAATAAAAATTGTAACTATTTGCCATTCCTTTTGTCAGGTGGAACACGCCAGTAAAGAATGCAGAGTTTATGTATGTTTATATTACATAGCTTTTGCCTTGTTTGCCCAGCAATCTGCCTAATTCCCTAGTTATGTAGACAAAGCTTATCATCATCTTTATCATCTATCTAATCCATACATGTGCATAGTCTGCATGCTCTCCTTTCTTGCTAATGTAAGCTTTTGTCGCAATGTGTATGACCGTGATATTGCCCCCAACCATACTAACCTGATCTACCATTACCCGTTTAGACCGCCACAATCTAAGATCTTGAGGGAAGATCAGAACCACAACATGTATGTTGCTGGGTGCACAGAAGTTGAAGTTAAAAGCACAGAAGAGGCTTTTGATGTGTTCTGGAAAGGTGAGAATTGCTAAAAATGCTTATCCACGGGTGGAAATTTTTTGGTTGTTCGTGTAGTTGCAGAAAATTAGACTATGGAATATACAGTTAAAGTTAAAGAAAGTTTCACTATATACAAACTGCACATTGATAAACTGTGTGGCCTTTATCCTGCTATATCTTATAACAAGTCTAGGCTTTGTAATGATAAATACATGGATCTCGCTGTATAGTGCTTTACTTCTAAATGCGAAAACTGTCTGCATGTGTCTGTTTAATATAATACAACAAGCATTGGTTTGTGATTTCACCAAGTACTTTTTTTCCAGGTCAGAAAAGGAGAAGAATTGCAAACACTCAACTAAATCGTGAGTCTAGTCGCTCCCATAGTGTTTTCATTATAAAGTTAGCACAGGCCCCACTTGATGCGGATGGAGATAATGTGCTTCAGGTAATTACCGAGTCTCCTGTCAAATGATTTTGATTACTACCAAACGTTATGTTGTCTCTGTTCTCTCCGCTTGTCATAACATTCATCTATTAGGTGGTCAGTATTGGAATAACTTCATGATAGCCATAGACATCTGTTATAAGAAGGATTTTAGGGCATGCTTTCTAATTGTGTTGCATAGATGCAGTAAAAATGAAAATCGAACACCTTAAAACATGCCCTAGGCAAGAATTGCTTCTCTTAAAATGTGCTTGTCCCTACTCTACAACCTTCACTGCATGAAGGTAAACAAGTTGTAGACTGAAATACAGCTGGACACTTGAGTGCTAGTGTGTAAATGTAATTTTATTATGAACAATTGGACTGTAGGCCTTGTTTTGTTGCTACTTTCAGCTATGACAGGTCCACAATTATTCATGTAATATTTCCATTTATTTATTTATTTTTGTGTGTTCTAAGTTCTGTGTGGGATGCTTTTTCATTTAGAAGAAATTGTGCATTGTTAGCTTTATTTTTACTTGTCATCTTGTGCAGGAAAAGGAGCAAGTTGCAGTGAGTCAGCTATCTCTTGTAGACTTAGCTGGAAGTGAGAGAACAAACCGCACAAAAGCAGAGGGAAATAGACTACGTGAAGCAGGTAAAATCTTCAGTATCTGGCAGATTTAATTTAAGAGTTTGTTATGCTAAACATTAAAACATGTAATGTCTGGGACGCTCTTCTGGTCTAAAATATGAACAGTGGGCAAACACAATGCTGCAAAGCTAAATTGCAACAATGCACCTTCGCTAGCAACATATTCAAAATGTGAAAAAAACCCTTACCAACAGGATTCTACTAGACCCATGCACTGTATTTATCTCCACATATGCTGCAGGTGTACACAGAGCTGTGCATGTAAGTATAGTGTTGCTTTTACTAGGGCCTTTGTGACTGTGCTCCCCACGTCGGAGTTTTCAGCTGTTCCATTTTGACAAGTAGAGCAGCTCCCAGCAGATCTAGACATCCCACAATCTTTACCTGTCAAATTGGTACAGTTGAGAGGTCTGTATGCTACTTTAGGCAATGGCCAGGGTGCCCTGTTTAGGAAACTGGCCATGATCAGAAGTCTGTGTTGTACTGCAATGATAGATCAAACGATGCAGTCTGCTTTCAGAGCCATCTTCTGCACATCCCTATGTAATGCAGAACAGAAGGTTTTTGTAGCCAAAATCTGGAAATAAGCCTAAGGCAATACTGGTCTGTAAGTGAGCCTTGCCACCCTAGGACAGAATTTCTTACTTTCAGAATTACCAACTGGAAAAAGAGACTTAAAAAATTTCATGTCTGATAGGATGCAATGTGTATTACATGGGTGCTTTGTTGTGCTTTAGTGGGGGTCAAATCTCAGCAACAATTTTTTTTTTTTTTTTAAATGTTAAGCAAATGAGGGAAAATTGAACTGAATCTGTTCACCTAGATGTAATTAGATGTCATTCTCTTACAGGCAACATTAACCAGTCGCTTATGACTTTACGCACATGTATAGAAATTCTACGAGAGAACCAGATGTGTGGAACTATCAAGGTAATTGCTTACAATCCCATTTGTCTTTGTTATGTTGTGAAGTGTTAAAGTAGAACCTTGCCCCCAATTTCATGCTCATTAGAAAAGTTTTTCCTCACCAACTGTCCCTGAGATCATACAGGAACTTAGCAGGTATCATCTCTGTGGGATGCTACCTTTGACGGTTGTAAAATTGTGTTCTAATAGGTAAATGTCCTCTCCATTTTTGTTCTTTGACCACTGTAACTGGAAAATTTTAGCTTCAAACCTATTGAACCTCATGGTATGTATTTGGCTGTCAGGTGAGATAGTGTTTAATCCGGGAGGTTTCATAATATTCACCTAAATCTCATCTCAAATCTTTTCTTTGTAAAACATACAATCTAAATGAACAGTAAAGTCACCTCAGTGTTTCAGGGGCCTATTTTTAAAAAATTACCCCAGATGAGACCCAGCAGATGTGACTATGGCTTCTTCAGTGTTCATTGGGTGCATGAAACAAAATTTTTAATATATATATGTATATATATTTTTTTTTTTGATAAATAAAATATTCCCAGATGGTGCCCTATCGAGACTCCAAGTTAACACACCTGTTCAAGAACTACTTTGATGGAGAAGGGAAAGTTCGAATGATAGTGTGTGTAAACCCCAAGGCAGATGATCATGAGGAGAGCCTAGTAAGTACCTGTTTTTTTTAAGTTGTGGACCCTGAAGAGTTATTTGCCAGTTCGTATTTTAACCTGTTATGGTTTTTATAGCAAGTCATGCGGTTTGCCGAGATGACTCAGGAAGTAGAAGTTGCCCGACCTGTGGATAAGCCGATTTGTGGTCTCACTCCTGGACGCCGTTATAGGAACCAGGCATTTAAAGATGAGCTTACGCGTAGGCTAGAGGAACGAGGTGGTCCTGTCAATGGAGGCAAGTGGGGGGATGAATATAATGTGATATTAAGGGAACTCACTTCTACTCTTCATTGCTCTTTGTATTGTTACCAAAGAAGATATTTTGAGAAGAAATGTTTTCTCCTTAAATTCGTTTTTGTGATCTTCCACCAGATCCCAATGAACAGGCAGTAATTGAGATGCTAATTCAAAGCTTTCCTCCTATTCCATCCTGTGAGCTGCTGGATGTCAACGATGATCAGACTTTACCACAGCTTATAGAGGCCCTGGAGAAACGGCGCAGAATCCGTCAGATGTTGACTGAAGAATTCAACAAGAGCGGTGAGTTTTAACTCTGGATGTTGCATGCTATTATTGAAAGTGTTGTCAATGTTCGTAATACCAAACAGATTTTTTTTAATGCTTCAAAAAAATATCTGGAATCTTTAAGTAAACCTCCTGAATTCCAAATACCTGTTTCCACAGCTGTCTCCTTCAAATCTTTGCTGCAAGAACTTAATGGTGTAGTGGCTGCAAAGGAAAACATTGCACAGGGTAGAATGTCTGAAAAGGAAAGGACAATAGTGTCTCAGAAATCTGAGATAGAGCGTCTTGAGAAGAAAATCAAAACCTTGGAATACAAGGTAAGTGTCATCGCTAAAAAAAAAAAAAAACAATGCTCAGACCCCGCTTTAGAAAGTAAAAAAAAAAAAAGTAATGCCTTTAATGATTCAGAAATTGTAGGAATTTTTAGTGTGCCTTGCTCTGGATGAATTCCTTTTATTTATCATACGAGTGATAGTTCTGTGGTTGGAGGCTAGTTCACACAAGCAGCATTCAGAAATTGAACGATCATAAAAGACCAGTTTTATTTCATTTTTTTCTTTTATTCAAATGTGAATTGATCAATTGATTTCAATTGATTGAAAAGTTGGTAAATGATGATCTAAATTATATGTGATGTGTGTGTGTTTAAATGGTCTGGTCAAAATCCTACCTGGGGCGGAATAAGGACAAAATCTTGTAAACAAGTATGTGATGTTTTGGGACTTGTGGTTGACTACCAGTCAGAACATAGATTGGGCAGTTAGACTTAAAATTCAACAGGTCGTTTTGCAACTAGGCCCAGTATCACACTACAAAAATACAAACAATATTTATTTTTTTGCTTTGCAGATTGATATTCTGGAGAAGACCACCACAATCTATGAGGAGGAAAAACGCACATTACAACAAGATCTGGAGTCTCAGAGCCATAAGCTGCAGCGGCAGCTCTCTGATAAGAGGCGATTGGAGGCACGGCTTAATGGCATGGCAGCCGAGAATGCCATGAAGTGGGAGAAAGAATGTGTAAGTGATCAATACACTTAAGTTAGCAATACAATGATTACATGGATAAGAGTTGGACAACTTGTATCATACTTTACCCTTCCTGGCAGTATCATTATATTGTATTTTTAAATGTCAAATCATTACATTTGACATTTTAAAAATACTTCTATTTGTATATTTCCCGCTGGGCAGTGGCTGCATATATTGAAGCAGGGTTTTATTCCACCTGCTGTGTCCCTTTCTATGGTGTTTTGGTTCAGCATAACTGATGTTCAAGATCAGCATGATTGCAAATTTTATTTTACTGAAGCCTGAGAATTCTAGCTACACATGTTATTCAGGTGTATAACATTTACCCCTGGTTTGCAAAACATTTACAAAATAGGAGTTGGTAGAACATCTGCATTTAAAAAGACTTTAAGGTTTTTTTTTTGTTTTTTTTTTTTTAAAGGTTTATCTTAGTTTAATTCTAGTGTCAATTTTGCAGAAGGGACTGGTTATGGTATCTTCATAGGTTGCCTAAAACTGATATTCTATTTAGAAGATTCTGGAGTGTAATTTCCCTGCTATATTTATGGTGTAGCTCTGTGCATCTCGTGTGTTTTATGTAATATGTTGGCGCTTTATAAATCCCGTTTATTAAAAATATGAAAATTGCTACAGGAAGCTTGGAAAGACACTGATATGGGTAGGTGGACATGGCAAGTAGTTCCTGCCACGCATCCCCAAGAATTTTAGGAAGGCTCAGACTTCACTTTTTACTAAAATATAATTTTAAATGAACTGACTCTAGAAAAGTGCCTAAGGCACTCGACTCAGATTTTAGGAGGAAATCAGATTTTAGGAGGGATTCTTTTATTTTGAACAATACAGTCCACTCCATGTGTAATCTATTGTTTGTAAAAGCTTAGCTGGGTATATTGACTCAATTGTGCTTGTCTACAAGTATCAGTTGGCTTCTTCCTTGGTTGGCTCTAATATTTTGTTTTATTCCAGGAGCGTCGTGTTGCCGCAAAGCAGATAGAGATGCAGAACAAGCTGTGGGTAAAAGATGAGAAACTTAAGCAGCTGAAAGCTATTGTAACAGAAACTAAAGGTGAACGGCCAGAGAGACCATCCCGCGAGAAGGACCGAGAGCGAGAACAGAAGGTTCCCATCAGATCCATCTCTCCCTCACCCGTTCCTGTATGTGTCACGTGGGTTATAAGGTGTTAGTGGGTGAAGGGCTTATTTAGGAACATAGCTAGGTGGTGGTATTCTTAGAATTCACTCTTTGGTGGGCTACAAAAGGTTTCTGGTCATATTTATTTTATACAGGTTTGGTGTTTCACATGATGTCTTTTACTGATGCAATTTATTTGTGTGCATACAACTCTTGTGCACAATGTTTTTTTTTCCCCCCATAAATTGAGTATTTATGGCCCACACAGGTTTTATCTGGCCCTTTTTCTTGACTAAACAGTTTACATCAGAGTGACATCCTGAGTAAAGGCAGCATTGTTAGTCATAACACTGTACATTGCAATACTGGATCATAAGTCTTTTAGTCTTTTTCAGGTGTTGATCTTAATTTCTTTGGTTTCTTTAGTCTTCTGGTACCCCTGTATCCCAGATCAACCCTGCTTGGCACAGGCGTTCAAACTCATGCAGCAACATTTCAGTGGCCTCCTGTGTTTCACAGTGGGAGCAGAAAACGCCTCAGCACTACTCCGAGAGCAAGACAGGTCCCACCCTCAGACGGCGAGAGCTAGCAGCAGCTAGGAATTGTAATACAACAGAAACAAGAACAGGTTATGCAGCCAGCATGCAGGCAGAGGAACAAACTCCCAGGGTTAGTGAGCTTCTGAAGTAAAATAGTAGTAAGCTACCTAAAACAAGGCATTTTCAGCATCTGCTCTAGCAAATCAAGCTTTCCAGTTGATCCCAGTCAAAATTAGTTAATCTGGCTATGATGCTGCTGCTGCTTCTGTGTTTCCAAGGTGTAAAGGGATACTTCCATTAAAATGAACAGTCCAATTAAAATGTGTTCCCCTTTCCAAATCACCTACTTTTCCTAGGTGAAAAAAAGTACCTGAAAAGTAAAAATTTAAAATTATACTTGCCATACCCCTGTCTTCTGCCCACTTTGCCCAGGCATGGATGTCATAACCATCCTTCAAGATTTCATGTAGAGTTCTGCAGCTGAAATCTCAATAGCAAGCTCTTCAATGGACTTGAGCTTTTACCTGCTCTACGTCCCACTAAGACCATACCTCATGAATACCAGTCTATGCCCAGTTAATTGTAAGATGTTGGGATAAGGCAAGTATGATTAATATGTTTTTATTTTGATTAGGCGATTGTAGGGGGAAAGGGGGCCCAGGGAATTTAAGTGGGCTTTTTATTTTAGTGGAGTGTTCACTTAAATTCTGCATGCAAAAAAACTACTATATAGATCAATCTTATGGCTGCCACAAGGAGCAGAAGTTATCATGGCAATTTTCCTCAAGAAAGAAATGGATTTTTGAAACCGCAGTTAGTGTAGAAACAAACAACCTAGAAAGGAAATGATAAAATTCCAACAATTTAAACCTATAAATTCTTCTAGTTTGAGTAGTCCTAATCTTTGAAACATTTGAAATAGAAAAGCAATCATTGGGTAGACTCACTCTCTGTTCATAAATCCATTTCACTTCTGACCTTTGAAAGCATTCGCAATATAATCTGCTCAAATGGCATAATTCTTGAACTTTACCTTTTAGATGTTTTTAGTAAATGGTGTCCTACATCTATCTGCCAGTTTCTGCTTTGAACATTTAATGACTTATGATGATTACTGTTTCTTGTTACCATAATCATCATACAAGTGCAACTTTTCAAAAATACTTGTGCCCGTTTTTTGTTGCCATGCTGTGATTGTGCACATTTTACTGCTGTACTACAAATGTGTATTGCTTTAAGATTCCCTGTCACAAACTTCACTTGCATTGTACCTCTGACATTGCTAGCCAATTTGAATTTTTGAGGGGTTTCGTTTCATTAGCACAGTCTCTCCCTTGTTGCAAGTTATAGCACTCTTTTCCAGTACTGTATAATTCAGATTTGTTCATCCAGGGTTCCTGGGGGGTTCCTTTAACTGTGGCTGATTGACCTCCCATTTGATGATGCCTGTACAGTTCCAGGGCCAACACATCTTGGTAGAGACAGCTGCTGGCCGCAACAAATTATTATTTTGTCTTTGAGGTAGTTTTCTAGTCACAACTATAAAGGTATTTTTAAGATACTACCCACTGACCCCCAATAAATTATTTTTTGGCAAGGGTTCCCCAAGACCTGAAAATTTTTTCAAAGTTTGCTTTAAGGGGTATAAAGGCTGGTTTAATTACAAGTCTAATGTACAGTGGGCTTGCAGGGCCAGCACAACATATATGTGGTAGCAAAGGGGAATACTGGAATGTTGAGTGACAGGTTGGACTTGCATCCAGCAGCAGTTTCAGAATCTTTTGATTTTGAAATAGACAGGCTTTTACAGGTTACTAGTATTCATATACATTTTTAAAAAACAGTCCCCCCCCCCCCCCCTTTTTTTTTTTTTTTTTGTTGCAAAACTTTTAGGAGTCTTTAGTTTATTGTAGGTTGTGAAGAGGGCTAGGTTGCTGTCTTGGGGAAAGTGTGCACTTTCCTTTTACATTTATGTAGAACTCTGCATCTTGCCATATGTATCTTTGAAGTGGAAATGCTTGCAGTATTTCTAAAACCATAATACGTGCCATGTGTTGTAATCCTATACACTCTTTAATCTTAAACATTTGAAAGGCTTAGCTTTGTTCCAAATATTTGCTTACCATTTTAGATGGTAAAACTTTACATGAAGAATTTATCCATTAGTCACTAAGAAAAATGTTTTATATTTCCTTATACTACCACCTTGTTCCAGAGAGGGTAATTCTAGTAGATGAACAACCCTGGATTCCTGAATTTTATTTTACTTTACTTTATTTAGATTTTTGGGGTTTTTTTGTGGAGATTGACTCCTCACTTCTTCCACAGTGCTGGTCACAGGAGAAAGAGAGGGCGTGTCTTTTTTTTTTTTTTTTGAGGTTTAAGACACTGTAGATATGCTTCCAATTCCCATTGTAGATACGCTTCCAATTCCACCCACCCCCCCTCCCTCCCCCCAGTGCTCCGGATTGCTAACCCTATGCCTGCATTCTGCAGTAGATAACCTTCATTTGTTTTATTGCTACAAAGGTTCTTCCTAGTATTTCACTAGTCTGTAACCTCATACACCAATCTTTATGAATCAAGAGCTCTATTTTTATAACTAGTGGGGTTAATGCAGATGAAATTGATAATTACAGGTAAGCATTCTACCTGTAGATGAAGCCTGATGATCAACATACTTGTAATCAAATCTATAAGCAACTGCACGAGATTCTGCAATAGCTTTCTTTGATCGGTGAGCTGAGCTGTGGTGGGCTAAGCTGACTTGTTTTTTGCTTTATGCTGCATGCCACTAATGATATATGATTTTTTGTTTTAATAAATGTGAATTTCTAATGTTGCTGTTCAGTAGGCCTGGTAATGTTGTTGGTTACACTGCTGAAAATAAGTAATGGCATTGTAGAGAACACGAAAATGAGAGTAGTTTTTTAAAGATGTTCTGAATGTTTACACAATACATTGAACGAATATGAAATTATTCAATCATGTGAGTAAGTAAATTCCTAAATATTTCATCTATACACGATTGAGTGTTAAAGGTGATTTATTTTATATAATTTGTGTAAAAATGCTCAACCATTTGGAAAATTCTCAAACAAATTGACAAAGCTGAACACCAGGCACCCATGCCACCCTAGTTCTCCAGAAATCTGTTTCAAGCTCTCCACCTTAGCTGCTCCTTAACATTATCCTGTCCGGCCTAAAATAAATTTGCTGCTCTTACAAGTCATTATAGACTTGTATTAGGCTGAATTCTCCGCATCCCCCGCCTTGGAATATTGATAAGTCTAGAAAAGCCACTGGCTGTGGCAGTTAATGGACAAGGAGCAGGCCATGACTGGCTTACAGAGGTAAGCAGTAGGGTGGATATTTAGTGTAGATAATTTAGGACAAAAGTAGTGTAGTTTTATTTTTAAAATACTCTTCTAATTCCCAGTTTTATTTAGGAGATGTGGAGAACACAAGCATGACCTTGGTGTTCAGCTCTATTACTCTGATATTGGAACATGCCCCACATCAAATTGTCAACTGCAGTGTTCAGCAGAGGTCCAGGACCTGTCGCTGCTGCTCGGTAGGGGTGTCTGGTCAAAAAGGATCACAAGCAGCATAGAGGTTAAAATAGTATATACAATTCTTTGTTTTTCAAGTATATGCTCTTTGCCTTGGGTCCTGCCTTTGGTGGTTGTTAAAATGTATGGCTTTGCATTAAAGGATAATGTCTCTTTATTATTTGAAGCATAGTGACTAGATCTGATTGTTGTGATTGGAACTCCTGCAACCAACCAAAGCTAGTTCTAGCTCTTTGAATTTGGAACAACTTTTTACACAAGTTCCTGTCCTCTAAATTACATGTACCAGGCCTGTTGACTGCACCTACATTTGCATGTTGAATAATTTATTGACTGATTCTTCTGTTTGTCTTGATTTTGATTTCTGGTCCTGCTTAGACTGTTCCCCCGGTGCACTCCAAGCACCGCCGCTCTCGCTCTGCAGGGGCGGAGAGATGGGTAGACCATAAGCCATCTGATAGTGTGGAGACCCAGACAGTCATGCAGCCTCATGTCCCCAACGCCATCAAAGTATCTGTGGCTAGTGAAAAGGCGCTGGCAAAGTGTGACAAGTACATGCTGACACACCAGCAGCTGGCCTCGGATGGGGAGATTGAAACTAAACTTATTAAGGTAACAGATGTTCAAGGATGGGGGGGAATATTCGTTTTTATTCATTATATAAAGACAAAAGAACTTTTTTTATAGTCAAATTTTTTTGTGTACCTTGGTTGTCAACATGAAGTATGTGAGCAGCAACCTTTCTGTGCATGTGATCCTATTTTTGTATATTTCTTTACATAGCAATCTTAATACTACTTTTAATTTCCCTTTACTATTCTGCACGTTTCGGTGAGCACTTTGTGATGTATGTTACCTTGGTATTTTATTACAATGCAGACTCAGTGTATAAATCCTTATTTTCAGGGTGATGTCTTCAGAACTAGAGGTGGAGGTCAGTCTGTACAATTCACAGATATTGAGACTCTCAGACAAGAATCTCCCCCTGGAAGCAGGTATGCTATTGACATGCATACATTATGCACTGCTGTCTACAAACAACTGCAGCTTTTTATTTTGCCAATCTTTCTATAGCTATAGCATTTTAGGCATTAACGACTGAAGATAAAATCTTTTGTTGCAACTTTTCTCACAGCCGCAAGCGGAGATCCTCTGGATCTAATCAGCCTCCACAGGCAGAGAGTACTGAATCTGAGTGGACAGATGTGGAAACCAGAGTAAGTATAATCTGATGTGTAATATTGGGGTTATGTGTACAGTATAACTGACAGATAGCAAATGCATCTTAATTATAATGCCTGTGGTGTGATCAAGAGGTACACATTTAAAACATTTAACATTTAAGTCAACTTAATTTACATTGAGAATGAGAATTTTTGCTAGAGAGCTGAGGTGGTTAGGGAGCTGTGTATAGATCACAAGAACTGACCAGTTTAAGCACTGCCGCATATTCTAATTCTGTCCGCATTTTCATGCAAAAAGCATTATATTTTTTTGCATAGAAGTTTATTTTACATTGTATGCTATAATTCTTAGGCATAACTCACCGAGATATGTCCAATATTTGATGCTTTTTGTGGGTAAAATCCACCACAGTCACACTCGGGAATACCGCTAGGGGGTTAAGAAAGTGTTTGCCAGTATTGCTCATATGTTACCATCTTTGTACTCTAGCACATATTTGGTTCTAATATTGATGTTTTTAATAGTGTTTGTTTTGCTTTTTCTTCCCTTACAGTGTTCTGTTGCTGTGGAAATGAGAGCTGGCTCTAATCTTGGGCCTGGGTATCAGCATCATGCTCTTCCTAAGTAAGTCTGTGAAACCATTGACTCAATTCAAGTTTTTTTTTCCCAAACACAAAACTGTGTGTGTGTATTCATGACGACATTTGTAGCATTCAACAGAAAGAAACTTTAAATGGAGGAAGGCTAGAACTCCTCTATCACGTTTTATATTTGTTTGCAACTTTTGATTCCTTTTCCTCGTTCTGTGGAAACTATTTTTAGCACATGACATGTATGTAAAGCTGAACCTTTGATAGCAGTAAAAACCTGAAAGGCATTTAGATAAGTGATGATCTTGTCTGTCTTGCAACACAATTTGTCAAAAGAGCAAATATATCAACGCTGCATATACACATTCATGTACATCTGTGAATGGCAGCCTGACTTTGTGATGTCTAAAAACCATCATTAGATGGTCTTCCCTTTTTGAGGTAATGTTGAATTAGCATTGCATGTCCCATTGAATCTACTTTTAATTACAATGGCTCCTTAGCTGTTTATTATTTAAACCCTTCCAATGCAAGCATGGAATGATTGTATCCATTGTTGATGCACATGGGCATTTTTGGCCAGAGCAATTTATTTGTACATTTGTATCAGTATTAACAGAATGCATTTGGTGCCGTCTTCCAAGGGTGCACAGAGCGATGTAGAATGTAAATGTCACAATTTACAGATAACACTCTTGATACAAATATTTTTGACTGATGTGACAAAATGTGATGCTTCCTGTCTTAATATCCCTTCATGTTCTTAAATTTACAGGCGCAGGAAACCTTGAACAGTTTTTGAAGCTGATTGCTGGACTTCCGTGTGTTCTGGGGGGTCAGACGTGTATATGAATATTTAACATTCAGCCTGCAGAATATCCTGAAGCTGTTACTCCATCTGGCCATCCCATTTTTACTACCTGGAGAACTTTATCCGATGCCGCCAATTGTGCTGCATGATTTTTATGCAACCTTTCATGAGCTCAACACCTACAGCTTAGAAGTTTTGTCCCAGGCCCTCTACATACTTCTAAATTGTTTCTGAAAGGGATTTTATCATCTAATTTTTCTTTATACTTATTTAGAAATTACTGCTGCTATTCCTTCAGTGGCAAATTTGCACTTTACCAAAGCTTTTTCTTAAGAACACTGTTTATTTAATGCTTCTCAAATATTGTACAGAAAGCCAATACATTCACCTACTAACATACATAAGAGCTGGAAGCCAGTTTGTCAGCAATGTACAGACGGGTTTTAGATAATTAATAAACTTTCAGAAGCTTTCATAAAACAGTTTGTATTTTGTTAGTTTGCTAGAAGCAGGTAAGCGCACATCATATTCTGTAAAAAGCAAAAGAAAAAATACTTCAAAGCCCCTGTAAAGGCAAAGTATATGATGAATAAGTGAAGCTCTTTGGGAATAATGTGTTTTTTACTTTTTTTTTTTTTTTTTATATTCACATTTTGATAAAGGTAGCACTACAGAAATGATGGGCTGATACAACTTTTCCAAAACTAAATCTGGTAAATTCTCTCCCAAAGCCAATTCAGCCTGTAAACATTGTATAGACTAGAAATGCAGCCCCTACATATGTGAGAGGCTGATCTTGTTTAAATATATAAGTCCAAAAAGCTGTACATAACAGCAGGTGACTTTTTTTTTTAACTTTTTTAAAATGGTGTTTCTGAAACTTCCTCTTTTCCCAACATGTTGTGTTTTCCAGATTATCTGGTAGAAGCACTATAATATAATTGTGTCATAAATGAACCTGCCTCATCTAGATGGTGGAATTGTTCTTTGGCTTCTGTCCCACTATGATCAATTTATTGGGATTTAAATACGGTTTCAGTTCGGCCATGTTGGAATGAGTGCTATTCATCAGTAGTGTGCTCATATATCCAGTAGATGGCAGTATCCATATTTATGATGCGGTTTTCAGAGTTTCATTGTCATGATTTTAAACTTGCTTGGAATTCCTTGATCACGTTCTACTATTCTTTAGATCATGTCTTTACAGTTACCCCATTGTTTTATTCAGGAAAGTGTTTTAAACCCACAAAGTAATGCACCAGTGTAGAATTTTACTTTGGTAATGGAGTCTGGTGAATGCTGAATGTGTGCACTCCAACACTACCTCTGCTGCCATCCTGAACTGCGTTTTCACCCAATAAAGCAAGGATTTATTTATATAAATATATTTTGAATAGACAGGGTAATGCCAGGTTGAAGTTTACAGAAAGAAAAGTGTGTAATTCCCCTAAAAAGCATGGATAAATCATTGTTTAAATACAATATTAATGCGTGTCCTAAATACGTTGGCAATTAAAGCAGATGTCCAATTTTATGATTAAATATGTATTGACATAAGAGGTTTATTAAATGGTGGTTCAAGTAACAGAAGTTATTTACTGTAGTTTACATGTAATATAGATGTTAGAACTTCACAGAGATAATATTGTTTTTTATAATTTAAAGCTTTTGCACAGCAAACTCGCTCCCGCATTCCCTTTTGTCCCAGGAGCCAGAAATGGGTCTCAACCTTACCATTGTATTAGTTTAGTTATCTTAATGAACTTAAGCTTGTCCATGGAGGCTGTGGTCAGACTAGACTTGCCAGTGACCACCCTATGCACTGCACTAAAAGCCTGATTGAAAAGCAGGTGCCTAGCCTGGTGACCCAATAATTTATGGGGGTCATCAGTGCTCATGGTGTCAGGTGCAGTAATAAACGCCATGTAGTCTAGCAGCATATGGTCCAGCCAATGGTGGTGACTGCTGTTGATGGGTGGGGGGATTTGGAGAGCAAGGAACTCTTCTGCAGGGAAAAACAAACAATCTGGGTGGCATAGGAGGTGGATGAGGAAGGCATTAAGGCCACTGCAGATTGGCTGCCACTACCAGCCGAAGGGAATGAGAATGGACCTTGTGGACCTGTCCAGGGGATGTGGGAGTCTAGAAACCTTTGCTTACTGGGCCTTTTCCCGGTGGGGCATGATGCCCCTTGTGTGAACCTTTCGATTCGCTGCAAATTGTCAAGCAGCAAGAGTTATCACAATAGTAAGGTAGCTGCACAGTGGTATATGTGTCAGATTCCTGCAAGACTCATATGGAGCTTGGTGCTCTCGGCCTGCTGCAGACTCTGCCAGATATTCCCCTGGACTCCCTGGTGGGCTAGTACACTGTTGTTCTATAGGGAGTACCTGCCTTGTTGTAAGCTGCTGCTATCTCACAAGGTAGGTAGCTCCCAAGAAATGTCACCTTTCTAATAATTTCCATGATCTAAATCCAGACTGCCTATCACTGCTGTTCAGTGGGTAATGTGAAATCATTATCGGTAGGACATAAAACAATAGGAGAAAATGATCTCAAGCTAGCAATAAAAGATAACTTGTGTTCTAAAGATTTCACCCGGCTGCCTCGCTCCTCCCATACTAATATTAGGCTTGGTACCCTGCACCGAGTGCTGTATCCTATATGAGGTCCCTTTTCAATTGGTTTAAATAAGGAAGTTCTTCCTGCATGCTTTCAATAAACAGCTTTTTTGGATCTATGGGGAAAAGGCTGCACAGGCCGGCCGGGTTAGTAAAAGATGGAAGCACCATTATTAATATTTTTATCAAACAGGATCTATAAAGCGCCAACATATTATGCAGCGCTGTACATTGTCATTTGCAATCCCTATTTAAACTAATACAGACAGTGATATAGGAGGAGAGGACCCTGCCCTGAAGAGCTTACAATCTATTAGGTGGGGGAATTTCACACACAATAGGAGGGGAGATATGCAGTGGTGGGAAGTAGTGATGGTTCCAAAAGACAGAAGAAGATGGGTAGGCTTAGGCTATGAGACTTGGCCCAGGTCAAGTTATACTTACTGCCCACTACAGGAACAAATGTTTCCTAGTGCACTTCTGTATTACCGCATGAACCACAATCACCTCTAACTGGGTGAACAATATCTCCTTCTCCTTCACTCACTCTGAAGAATATTGGAATTCTGAGCGGTTCTCTGCAATATTCCAGATTTCATTTGCAACATTATCACAATAAAGATGGATTTTCATCAACTGCATTTTTGCAGTAAGAAGTATTTTCATAAGAGCTGCTTTAAGGTGCCACAAAATGATAAAATCCATTAAATGATAACATAACAAAACCAACTTTTGCTGAAAAATTCAGCTTCAACTTCAGTGATTTTCTCCACATGTACATTTTGCATTTGGTAATCAATGTCCTCAGTTAATGGCCGGGATCATTAAACCCACTTCTGAGCCCAGGTCGTCCTGGACCCATTGTAGCCTATGGCCAGTCAAAGAAGAGCAGGAGAGCAATGAGCTCAACTGTCTCCTCTCTGTTTTCTATTTTTAATAATGAGATTATTTTCAGCACATCAGTTTACATTAATCAACACGATTACTTTGGGTAGAGGATATTTTCCTTTAGTTTTCAGACTGTACATGGGAATAGATGGGGGTATGAGAAAAGTCCTTATATAGCTTAAATATATATAAAAATACTCATTTCTCCACTTGGAAGAGATCTCCATACATCCTGTCCCAGGGGCAGCCGGATACGAGATAAAATCTCCCAAAAACTAGCAGTTTTCCCATTTCCACAAAAGGAGAGTTCCTGTTCCGATGACAACATGGAATATTTTTAGTGCTCTGCCCTAATGATAAGGCAGGAAATAGGAAAAAAAAATTCCAAACAGGAACACCCAACAAAAGTTTTAACCCTTCCTTAAACTGGAACCCAGGGGAAAGCTTTATGCTGCACGCTGAGCTACTTAACTCCAGAAAAAAAAACCTTGCACTTTGCTGCTAACATTATAAAAATGTAACTTTTCCAAACTTTTTCCAAAAGTCCCAGACAGAGAGGGAATAGCCCAGACACGTTCCTAAACCACTGGAGGCAACAGAGAAGGAGCCAGAGTGCTGAACATTTATCGCGATATATGAAAAACCTTTGCTTCTCATTCTGAATATGCTAGATGCCCGGCTGTTATGTCTCCCATTATGACTTGGGAGTTTTAGTCAACAATTTGGAACAAATTCAAACATACTTGTCCTGAGTTAGAAGCTCAATGTGTTCTCCTGAATGAACCAGGCAACCATTTTTTTAAATATATTATTATTAATAAACAGTATTTATAGAGCACCAACATATTACACAGCACTGTACATTAAATAGGGGTTGCAAATGACAGACAGTGACACAGGAGGAGTTGAGGACCCTGCCCGAAGAGCTTACAATCTAGGAAGGGGGATAGATATTATTCCTCATTTATCCTTGTGTATGTGAAGTTAATTGAAGCGGAACTAAATCCTGTTACACTCACCCTTCCCGTTTTGTCACAGGTGCCACCTTATTCTTCATCGTTGTAACCATCTTCATTGGCTGGACCATGGCTGACATAACTCCCATGCATACGGGCAGGAGTTAATTCAGTCCCAGGAACCACAAGAGAAGCCAGGATAAGTTGGGAATCCCAGCAACCTATTTCGAGCTGCCCATGTGCAGCTAAGCTGTTTTGACAGCTGAAGTGAGCAATCAGGCACATAAAAAATGTGCTTATTGCAGAAGGGACATTGCCGGTCCACTCGAACACTCGTAACATATCAACAGAACCTAAAGCAAGGACAGCATCTAGTATTTTAGATTAAGTTATTTATTATTATTATTTTATTCATATGTGAACACCAATCCAGTGAACTTCTTACCTTCTTTGGCTCCCTACCATAGTCAAATGTCTTTAATACAGTCCAAGGTCAACTTTGGGGGGGGAGATAATTAAGTTACCTCCATGTTTTTTGGGATGTGGGAGGAAACCGGAGTAACCTCATGTAAACAAGGGGAGAACCTGCAAACTCCATGCAGATAAGAGTCCTGGCCGATATTTGAACCTGGGAACTAGTGCTGCAAAGGCCAGAACACTTATCTCTGAGTCACTGTGCTGTACCAATTTTAATTCACTTGTACTCGTTAAACACAGAAGTATTAATTAGCTTAAATTATGTTTATTTCAACAAACACTTTAAGATAAAACACATCACAGATGGTACTTTTCATGTGAGCTGAAAAATAGCAGACAAGAACATTCTGACAATGCTTCTCTTCTCCCCCAGGACCATAAATCATTGCACAAGGTTGCAGATCTTTTAAGCAGAGATATGCCAAGATACATAATGGATTCTGACTCCAAGAAATACACAGGAGCCCTCAGGGAGTGCACAGGCTGGACAAAATGCTGGTATTGTAATGATAATACTAAATTAACATTCTTTTAGAGTGAGCACATTTTTTGTTTAAAGATTTCATTTTCTTTGGTCACGCAATCCACCTGCCATCTCAATTAACTATTTACCCAGACTAAACAATTATGTATTAAAGAGGAAACATTTATATCAGAATTTATAAACCCATAATTAGTAGTTTGTATTCTAAAATGTAGTAATATACAAGAACCAATCAAAATTCATCTTGTATTTGTTTGATTTTTGCATAGTGGTGGCTCTAGGTTACTGCAGTCAGAACTCAAAGTGGAGGCCAGTAAAATATTAATAAAATATACAGCTTGCCCGGTTGGTGTTCTGATCCTGTAAAACTTTTTGAATCACTGGCCCAGAATGAGGATGAAGCTCAGGTTTTTAGCTCAATGTCATAAAATTATCTGTATGATTGTATACAGGTGCATTTCAATAAATTTGAATAAATTAGTGAAATAATTTACCTTTTCGATGATATTATAACAGTTAATGAAACCTCTAAATTCAGTATTTCAAAAATTAGAATCTTACAGTAGACACAAAAAAGTAATCTTTAATACAGAAATATTGGCCTACTGAAAGTATGTTCATGCACGCACTCAATCCTTGGCTGGGGATCCTTTTTCATGAATTACTGCATCAATGCAGCGTGGCATTTTCTCAAATAATGAATTTTGTGTTTTCATTACCTCTAGGCAAAATAAATAAACACTTGAGATAAATCACTCTGTGTGTAATGAATCTAAATAATATAAAAGTTTCACTTCTTGAATTGAACTACTAAAATAAATGAACTTTCCGATGATATTCTATTTTATTGAGATGTACCTGTATATGAATTCTCAGTGATAGGTCCACTTTAAGATAACACATGATCAGCTGATATCACACCGGAACCAAACAGATATATTCAAAGGAACAAAATAGAGCAAACAGGAGATATTGATTTACATACACCATAGGGATTCACCTCTCATATAAAAGTAATAACTGGAAGAAAGAAAGGTTTATAGTGTCTGCTGCCTATGTATTAAAGTTTTAGCGATTTGTGGGAAGAAATATTTAGCATTGTTCCATTGTTGAAGACCAACACTAGTATATAAAACAGAACCGAAGGCATGACAATACATTGGGTTCCTGTGGTCCTAACTCATTAGGCTGTGATATCAGGTATGGTCAGACACTGACTGAGTAGTGTTACTCATAAACGGAGGCTTGGAGGTGGGCAACACTAGACTTTAAAACATTTTTTTTATTGTTGTACAGATTAAGTCACCTACTAGATTGTACGCTCTTCGGGGCAGAGTCCTCTCCTCCTGTGTCACTGTCTGTGTCTGTCATTTGCAATCCCTATTTAATGTACAGCGCTGCGTAATATGTTGGCGCTATATAAATCCGGTTTATTAATAATAATATTACTAGTAATATTAAAAATAAAGAATTAGTGTCCATCCTGCTTAACTCATAATTGTTTCATATGGAGAAGCGTTTGGAAAAACACAAACACTATACAAAAACATTTTACAGTAACAAAATAGAAATATGGATCACAGAGAGCTACCGGTAGGAAGACTTATTATCAAAGCTATCACAATCCTATGACCATCAATCACACTGGATAGTGGTCATTACTCATCTCAGAGCATACACATACAGATACTCATTTCTTGTTATATCAGAAGGAAGCATCTGAGTGTCTACATGTCACGTATGTCTATTCTTCATACTGCCCTGGTCTCTGTATGGCTGGAGCAGTGTTTGTCTGGCTTCACTACACCCAAGAGTAACAGGCTTCTACCCAGGGACAATTATCAGACTGGACATATACATAGAGGAGGAGAGGACCCTGGCCCGAAGAGCTTACAATCTAGTAGGTGGTGGAAGTATCACACAATAGGAGGGGGAATATGGAATGCTGGGAAGTAGTGAGGGTTTAGGAGACAGAAGATGATGTATAGGCAGAATTGAAAAGATGAGCTTTGAGTGATCTTTTAAATGAGCAGCGTGCTCCTGAATCTGACATACATTAGAAAGTTTGTAACTGATGGCATACAGCACCTACACACTGACATATGAATAAATGGGAGATAGGAATGCAGTATTTCTAGATCTGTAAAATCCTGTTCAGTTCAGTTTCAGTTAATACAACATATATACATTAAAAAAAACAAGAAAAACACAAGGATTTAAGTAGTCTCTTTATTTTAGTTTATATGAATTCAGTTGAAAACATTAAGCCCTCAGCCTTGTAGTATTACATACCCTAGAAAAGCACAGACTTCCACAGTTAGAAATCAGTCTATATATAGGTATATATATAGTGCTATGCAATGGCATTGGCAGCTCTTGAGCAGACAGCTATTAAATTAGACTAGACAGCAATAAAAATTCAATCAGACAGCAAATATATAGCTATACAGGCATACTGTACAGTTCTGCCACCCCAAAGACTATATCCTACAAGATTAGGAAACGTGAAACGAGTATCAGACCAGCTGATGGATTCCATGTTAAAGATAAATCAAAATATCCATACAAAATATATATAAATATAAATATAGATCTCTATGTATTGGGAGTGTAAACTCGTATTGGAAAGTGTAAACTGGTATAGGATGACCTAACATCTCATAAAATAAGCTGTCTATACCTGGCCAGCCAGGTCTACACCTTGTTAATAGAAGGCAAATTGTAAAACTTTGAACGGTCTAATAAACCTGGTCTCCTTCCAACACTCCGGTTCCATCACTCCATTTATTGGTACTAGAAGTACTAAAGATCCAAGTATTTGCCCAAAACACTAAGAGGCGATATCAAAATGGCACCTTTACTTCAGCTGCAATATTACTAAATCTTTTTCTAACGTTACACAGTAACAAACTGCATTTTTTTAAACTATCAGATAATACAACATCAATGCAGTCCATCTAATAAGGAATAGTCCTGGCCCTGTCACATGGATCAATAATCTCTGAATACACTCTGTAAATAATCTTGTGACAGGACCGACAAAACTATATATATATATATAAAATATGCCAATCTGACCTCAATCTACTGCAAAATATGAACTGGTTGAACTAGGCTAGAACTATCCAAATAATCTTACCAAAGCGGGAAGAACCCTTAAAACATACCAGGATCTGTAATGAAGTCCTTAAACTAAATCTGCAAAAGTTGCTCTACACAAATATTATCCTCATAGATCATAGATCATTCTTGGGCTAGCAGTGTAGCCTTCTATATGTACTGTATTTGCAGGGTGGTGGCACATAGGTCATTATTAAGCTGAACACTAGCTGAAAACTAATTGGACCCCAACTAAGGCTCTGTACACACGTGCAATATTTGTTGTTGGAAAGGATCTTTTATGATATTTTCCAACCACAAACGACTGCACGATGCATGAATGAGCGCTGTATATACAGCACCGTTCTGCTCTATGGAGAGGGGAGGGGGAAGAATGACAGAGCGGCACCCCGCTGTGCTGTCTCCCCTTCACTTTATGTTACACATTACGATCAATTGTTGTCTGTGAATCCACCAGGACGGTGTACGTAGCCTAACAGCCAGGGGTTTGGTTGCTTTGTCTGGAGATCCTGGAGTACCAGGTAGGAGAGAAATGAAGTGCAGACAGCTGTATCTGCAGCACATTTTTCTTTAAAGCAGAACTAAACCCTGCAGTACTCACTCGTCCCTGTTCCCTTGCAGGGCGCTGACATCTTCTTTCTCCTTCTCCTCTTGACAATCTTTGATTTAACCCCCACACAGGTTCACACTGGGGTTGTTGGGTAACCTGGTCACCAAGGCTGACAATGCAAAGGTGCAGCCTAGCTTTTTGCCAGATCAGAGCGATCAGGAAGGTTGGAGGGATTATTGCAAAAGGGACATCGCCTGTCTACAATAATGACTCGCCTGATCCAACTTTAGTTCTGATATAACTCACCACAGGTTCACATGCTAACTCTAGGCTTTCATCAGCAGCTCCGTGTGACAGAATGTTGTCCCCTGCCAGGGCCAGATTTTCTTTATAAACTGATCAGTGTTTTTCATGCTGATGACACAATTGTCTATCTGTGTGTCACCACTTAATACAGCCTGCACAATCCAGCTTCAGTACATTAGCAAGGCCATGATAAGATTACAAGCAGTTTAAGGGCTTCATGTCCTAAATCAATTATAGAGTGATAAACCAACCAGAAGAATAATAACCTTTCAAGTACTAACTAATCAAATCCATTCCATTAGTAACAAGAAATACTGCATTAGCCAAACAGGTCAAGCACTGGGACATTATTTGTACACGTGGGCAAGGCACTTGTGCACCAACTAGTGATGAGATCAGACATAACCTGAAGTATTGGATTGTTGAGACCTCAAATGGGAACCTCCACTAAAACATGTCATAGGTCCCTTCTTTATTTTGTTTTGACATACTATTTTTCCCCCCATCAGTATCTGATATAGGACTTCCACATTGCCTTGTATTTCTACCATCAATTCATCTCCTGTGTGTCCACCAGACCTACATTCTTTTATCATTCTTTTAATACACTTTCTGCATCAACTTCACATATTTGGATCCATGTCTTTCTTCCCCTTCTCTATAATAAAAGTATCACATCCCCCTTTCTTGCATCATGGCTCATTCAGAATCCCTCCATCACATTCATTGCTTTCCAAGATCCACATAACTATATACCATTCTGTCACATTTCCGCACCTTTGTTTGTTTCTTTGTTTTCTCTTCATATATGCAATTGTTCCCTCTCTGTTTATTTTCTAATTCACAACATTCCTTTCTATGTCGGTTACATTCCAAACAATCTAACAGCAGATTGTGTCGTGGCTGTGGGTGATCTGATGCTGGGACTGTAGTAGTAGTCATCATAGCATAGTATACAATGAAAGTTGTGTTTTTTGTTTAATGTTGTGGCTACTACTCCACTGATTCCTAGATTTCAGAGAGAAATCAGCACACAAGTTCTTGCCGCATGTGGATAATCTGCAGTAACGCATCCTGTACGTCTGCATCCATGTGACCCTGTGAAGAGAAGATCATGTTAGCAGATAAAACTTCAATACCACCAGATACCTGAAGGCACCACATGGATAAAAAGAATCTGATATAACAAGCGGTGTTACATATCAATATTTGGTATATGGAGATATTGTATTATTTCTTCTATACAGCAATATTACTAAAAAGCTCTGCTAACTCACTTCAATCGGCATTCAGAATCTTCTACAACTGCCAAACATTTGAAAATTACATTTTTGCACCCATGGAGACACAATCTCTGCAGATGTGTAATACCCATGATGGTATTATATATTTGGCTGTTTACGTTCTGCACAGCCAAATAAAAAATGCCATCATTGGCAAGGGTATTACACATCTGCAGAGATTGTGAGAACCTAATACTAGGACTAATCATATGAACAACACCCCACTGCCTAATGCTCTCTTTAAGGAGTGGCGCGACTACTAAAAAACTAAAATAAAGTCTTTGTTAGGTTAATGTCAGCTTAAAATTTATGGTCTCCAATCCTTAAATAAAATGTAGTCAGTAAGCAGCGGACAGCATGGATGGAATATTGCTACTCGGGTTGCAGTATTTGAAGAATGTTAGTTTAACCAGATCTTTGATATTGTGCACAATAAGAAACTGAGAAGTGCAAAAAGCCTTACCTGAACAGCATTCAAAAGATGAGCACGATAGATGGAGATGATCTCCTGGTGCCTGCGCTGCGACTCCTGTAATAAACAATACGTCGGTTAGACAATGATATACTGGATACACATCACACAAGATGCTAACAGACCAGGAGTAAACATAAAATGTAATCTAAATGGAACAGTAACATTACATGCCCTCCCAAAGGTAAATTACACAGATAAAGACATTAACAACAAAACAAACAATTAACTTAAAAGTAAGCCCATCATGTTTGAGATTAGTAGCAAGCAGTACCAAGAGAAAGGCCATACACACACAGGTGGAATGTGTGGCCCCTCAATGGGCTTCAAAAACTGGGCAACAGGGTCAATCAATCAGTGTCCATGAAGTAATAGGATATATTTTCCCCTTATTTATCATTCCCCAGACAAAAACATTTATTCCTTGCAGTGTGGAGGCAGACCTGCTAAATAAGGTTAAAAAATTATGTGTTTCCCAGAGATTGAACATTGCACATTGTCCAAACAAGGAGGAAACAATGTTTTCTAGGATCTTGTGTAGATCCCCAACTAACAGGAAGAGGAAATTTAATGCAAAAGGAAAAATTCCTAGAGGGCGGGGCGGACTTGAAATCACTAGAGTGAGAGAAATCCAGATCCTAGAGCTAGGCTACATACACACGTCACATAATTCTTGTCTGATAATTGCCTCAGGCTGTACAGAACTCCTGTACAGCATTCATTCATGCAGCCTTAGGCTAAGTACACACGTGCAATAATTGTCGTTGGAAAGGATTGTGAAAGATCCTTTCCAACGACGAAGAACTGCACGATGTATGAACGAGCGCTAAACATACAGCACCATTCTGCTCTATGGAGAAGGGGAGAACGACGGAGCGACACTCTGCTGCGCTCTTTCCCCTTCACTTTCATTACGAGCACTGTACACATGCCAGATTCTCGTCTGATATCAGCCCTGAGCCGATTATCGGACGAGAACCACTGCCTGTGTGTACATGGCCTTGGGGGTGAAACAATCAGTGAAAAAAGTCCACCTCCCACCCGTGCCATTCCTGGTAATCTTATCTAGATACAAAAGTTCATAGCTCTGTCTTTTATGTCTGAGTAAGATAGGACAAATTAAGTGGGGGTTAGGGTACAAAGCCCTAATTCGGAGACTTTAGAAAACAGGTTTAAACCAAAACAGACCAAAACATGGTTTGAAAAAGCAGTAGAATTAACAGGACAGAGTGACGTCTACTGATATGGCTGTAAGATTCTTTGTTCATCAGAGTAATCCCTAAAGATGGTAACAACTAATAAAACCTTGGTGGATCCCCTGTTGGTGTGGACCACTACAAGAGTAGACGGAACAGTTCATACCAGAAGGCATATGTGTGAGGACAGAGTTAACTTTCCAGAGCAACCGCTACTTAAACAATTCTCTGTAAAGGATATATTAAACACTTTCAGGGATTCTAAAAAATCCAAAACTGACAGCTGATCCAAATAAATAAATTCATAGCAGGGATGTGAACATTGTGCTGATCTATAGGGGGCATGTATGCAGATAGTATTACTAAAAAGGTTAACATTTCACTGAAAAAATGTAACCGTGTATGGAAGCAAAAGGGCTAAATGCCCATGAACAAAGCCAAAGTTTTAAAGTATATAAAGTGGTTCCATGCAACTACTTACTTCCAGTTGACACTGTAAGGCTTTGATCTGATTCTGCAGAGGCTCTGTTGACTGGCTCTTTCCAGGAAGCTGGGACAAGGACTGCTTTAGCCTCTCTACATCCTTAAGAAGAATAGAAACCTAGAAGAAAAATAAATATCAGACCAAGAGAATAGAGTACACCAGTTGAAGATCTTTTCAATATCTGAAAAAGGAACAAATCTACATCAATTATTTACCCCATAGACATGTTCAATTTGTTGCAAGATACTTCAGAATCTATAACCTCACCGGCCTATATAATAAATGATTTTTGTATAGTCACTAATTGACATAATGACCTTTAAACTGTAATGATAATAAAGGAAAATCAAAGAAAATAAAATCATCTCTGGTATATGAAGGACTTAACAGGACCTTACCTGCTTATCCTTGTTCTCCAAGTCTCTGGACGATTTCTGGATGGTGTCCTGTAACTCATTAATTGTACACAGACTCTGTTCTTGTTTCTCCTTAAGCAGCGTTATCTCTTGTTCTCGACTTTGGTTCTTTTGCTTGACTTTCTCACACTGTGTCAATGTATCCTGCAGCTTCTGTGCCATCTGTTTGTTATCCTCTTTGTACTTGCTACTGGCATCTTCCAGTAAAGATACTTTTTGTTCCAGGGCTGTTCTCACTGTAGTAAAATCAACTTTTTCCCTCTGTCTTTGATTTTGAATTTCTTCTAACTTTTGCTGGGTTCTGTTCAGCTCTTCTTGTAATCTCTTGACTTCCTGTTCAGCCACACGGAGAGCTTCCTCCTTCACCAGTAACTTTTCTTGAGCTTCAGCTTCTTTTCTCTGCCAGCCCTTCTTTTCCTCAGCATGCTGTGCATTGGATATACAAGAACCTCTTTGTTCCTCAAGTTTATTTTCCAAGTCACGCACTTTTTTCTGCATCTTCTCACATAGGCTGACCTTGGTACTTAGCTCAGCCTCAAGATTAGCTCTGGTATTGTCCAGTGTGGCCTTTAAATCATTGTGAATTTGTATGGGAATGTATTGACTGCTAAGACATTCCTGCAGCACATTCAGCTTTCTGGTGGTCTGTATATTTTCTTCTTGCATCATGCGCTGCTTTTCCTCAGCCTCAGTCTGTGTCCTCTGCTGGTCCTTTACACAAGTCCGGAGTTCATCCAGCTCTTTGAGCATTGCAGCCTCCTCTTCCTTTCGTGACATCTGTTCTTGAAGAAGGGTCTGCTTTGATATTGCCAGTTCTTTCCTGAGGTCTAGTGTCTCTTGCTGCTGTTTTGAGAGACAATCTTTAGTCTCTTGAGTTATTTGACACTGCTTCTGTAACTCAAATTCCATTTCCTTTCGTAGTGCCAAGAAATGTCTCTCTTTTTCTTCCATACTGGTAAGTGGAGCATATTTTTCAGTGATACAACGCTGTAATGTGTCCAGCTCTGCTCTCTGCTCTTTAATTGCTGCTTGCAGTTTGCTCACCTCTTCCTTTTCATGCTGATATTTAGCATATGCCTGCGAATATTCTTGCTTAGCCTTTTCTTCACATTTCTGCAGCTCTGCTATTTTATTTTCATGTTCCTTTCTAGCTACATAATCGAAGCGGATCTGATCCTTCAGCTTGTCCAGTTGTGACTGCAACTCTGTCCGTGTGGCAGTTTCACCAGATGCCAAAGTTTGCAGTTCTGCATTCTTCGAGACCTCCGTTTTCAGCTTTTCTTGCAATGCTGCCTCCTTTGCAGTCTGATTCTTCAGCTGGGTTTGCAAATCTAACTTCATAGCAGACTCGCCATCTAACTGTGCTTGCAGGCCTTTCTGATTCATAATCTGCTTCTCCAGCTCAGCCTGAACAGTCTTCACCTGATTTGTCTCATTCTCCAGTTGCTTTTTGACCATGAAAACCTCAGCTTTAGCTTTCTCCAGCTCAGCGGTCAGCGAGACAGAAGTTTGCAGGTGTGTGGCAAGAGGTATGTAATTTTCCTTTAGACTGGCATTCTCGGAGAGCAGAGAACAGGCTCTCTTTGCTTCTTCTTCACAGTTCTTTGTCACCTCAGCCAGCTGTTTCTCCAATTGTGCAATCCTTGACTGCAATTCTTTCATTTTTGTTTCATACTCCTGGCGGGGAGTGGAGGATGCTTGGAGAAGAATCATACCTTCCTTCAAAGTCTTCTTCTCCTCCAGCAGCTTCTCCTGTTCCAACTCAGACTTCCTGTGATTTTGCTCGGACTCTGTTAGCTTTTGGCTCAGCAGAGCTATGGTTTCTTCACAGGCTCTCTTAGTCTCTGCATGCAGCTGTGCTGGAACATGCTGACTTCTCATTTGCCCTCTTAGCTCTTCGATTTGCCTCTGAAGCAGGATCTTCTCTGACTGAAGCTTCTCACTTTCACGTGAAAGGATGCTATTCTTTACTTTTAATTCATCCATCTCTTTCCTCAGCATATCTAGCTTGGGTTCAGACTTTCTTTTCTCCTTATTTGCAGTTTCCAATTCATCTCGGACACGGCTCAGCTCCTGTTCAGCTTCTTCTAACTTCCGTGACTTTTCATTCACCTCATTAGTTAAAAGGCATCTCATGTTTTCAAACTTGTCAGTGGTGACGGCCAACCCCAACTGCTCCCCAGCCTCTTGGGCCCTTCGCTCGGCTTGTTCCTTCTCCTCCTCACAAACCGCTAGCTCATCCTGCAAACGCCTGTTCTCTTTACGCAATCGCGCATCCTCTCTGCGCAGCTCCTGCACCAGAAGCTCATTGTGACGCAGCTGGTTGCGCAGCTTTCCAACTTCAGCAGATGCTCCCTCATATTTACCCTTTACCTCTCTGAGCTGTTCCTGTAGTTCCTCTGCACGTGAGCTTCCATTTAGAGCTTCTTGGGTCAAGTGATCTTTTAGTGCAAGGAAATGTGTCTGCATTTGCTTTACTTTGCTCTCAGAATCTAGCATCCGCTTCTGAACATCACGGAGTGCTTCTTCCAATTGCCGGATCTGTTGGTCCGACTCGGCTTTGCTCCGATCCCTCTCAGAAGCCAGAGCTACACACTCAGAAGATCTCCTTGACAGCTCTTGCTGCAGCCTCATGACCTCTTCTCTGGCCATCTCATAGTATCTGCGAATGGCTTCCATCTCTTGCCGTTGATCAGCATTTTCCCCAGGAAGTTCTAAAGGACGCAGCTGAGACCTGGCCGGCAGGTGAGCTGCATGCTGAAAAAAAAAAAAAAAAAAAAAAAAAAAAAAGAGAAAAGCAGGTGTAAAGCAAATATTTAAAATTACACCATTGGAGTCAATATGGTTTATAAGTAATATTTACAATATGATCTAATCTATGCAACCAGCTATGAAAATATTCACATAAAACAGTGTATAAACTTCAACCACTACAGCGATAGATACATTCTGTTCTGCAGAACATCATTTAGAAGTCAGGTTACAACTTGCCATTTCGGGCACTACTGTATGTTAGCTACCATTTTACCTTTCAAGAAGGCAACAACAGATGGCAGCTATGCAGCTAAGGAAGTTAGCCAAGTGTGGCAAAAACCATTCCTTTGTTACCAATATTTCCTTTTAAAAAATGTGTACACAACACTCCTTGTTCACGAGTTCGTCCTGGCGGATCCATGAACGATGAACAATCGTAATGACAGTGAAGGGAGAGGGAGCACAGTGGAGTGCCGCTCTGTCCTTCTCCCCTTTCCTCTCCACAGAGCAGAAGTGCACCGTATGTACAGCACTCGTTCATACATCGTTCAGTCTTTGTCATTGGAAAGGATTGTGGAAGATCCTTTCCAACGACAATTATTGAAGGTGTGTACGCAGCCTCAATCAAGAACTTGTGTATGATGTTTATTGCTTAGTTAACCAGTATTCCAACATTTGTTTCTAAGCATATGCTTTTCATAAAAAAATAAACCATCAGCTCCAGTTAAGAATACTGTAAAGGCTTCAGTACAAAATGCTCCGAGTTGTAAAATAAGAACACTTAACACTGCTAACATCAACAACAATACAGTCTCATCATTATAATCTTTATTTATTTATTTATATATATATATATATATATATATAATGCAGCCAAATCACAAAACCACTTGTGTGTATTTTATTCACATACAGTACCTGAGGATCTGCGCTTAGAACAAGATTCTGTTTTATTACAACCTCCTCTTTACCTAAAAAGCAAGAAAACGGTGTCAGACGTCCTTTATGTGCAATATAATGACAGTAATATTGGCATGTGGTCTCGTACTCACCAGGGCTGAAGGGGCTACTCGGGGCAGAGTGATTCTTCTGCTGCAAAACAAAAAGTAGGAAATGGTTTTAGGGCTTTGGATTTGTAAGCAATGGCATCAATTTGATATTAGATGGAGAAACCTCAGAGAATATTTAGAATTCATTAAAGTTAACATGACATAAGTAGATTTGACAGTGTTGTAGAAATGCATTGGAATACAACAAACAACAAAGCCAACAACACAATTCCTCAGACCCAGACCTGATGTAAAAACGTAGGATTCAAATCTGATCTATTGCTGCCTGGTGATGACAAACCGATTATTTCTCCTAACTGCTTGAGGTGTCACAAAAATAGTAAGCTGGGTTAGAAGGAATCATATGACAAGAACTTTATTCCCGCTGCATATAAATTATCAGGAATGGTTCTAAAAGCACAGCTATCCAGCAACTACAAAATATGAGTTTCACTTGCCACCCTGAGAATGAGCATGGCGAAGAAAGGGACACAACATGTTTAAATAGTATTAAAAGGAAAAAAAAAAGCTAGTAACTAAACAGAAAAGTTTATCAGCCTCACTGGCATTAGGCTACGTAGACACGTCAGATGATTCTTGTCGGATAATCGCCTTAGGGTGGATATTCGACGAGAATCGGGCTTGTGTACAGCACTCGCCATTCATCACCTGGAGAGTACAAGTGCAGAGTACAAGTATGTTTTGCCCTATCCCTTTGATATGATAAAGGGCTAAAACATTTTTATGAAGTAATATTGATGCACATCCTGTATACCACTTTTCTACCAAACTACAGGATACGTACAGGATACAAGTCGTGACAGTAAACACAGCAGGATTCTCTTTTTAAAGCCGGATAGATTGAGAATACCGGCTTTACAGAGATAATTCCGTTTTAGGGTAAAGGTTAATGGTCCGGTAACTGTCCTGAGTTACCGGTTTTGTTGGACTTAAATGACTTTTGTACTGACAGCATTATGTTGAAGTTTTTTTTTCAATGTTTTTTACTGGTTTAAAAACCAATCCGGTCCAGTAAAGTTTAAGAGGTTTAAGGGTAACAAGTACGTGACAAGCTTAATAAAGCCATAATAACCATGTTATTTGATCCTTCAAGTGGCTGCATGTCATGTGAAGCACAAAATGTAATTTATTTGTATGAAGATAAACCATAAAAGACTAAATGTTCAAAGCAGGAAAGCTAAGTGAATTATGGTAGTTTGAACAATTATTTCAATGAGAGTAACTCATTTATAAAACACAGAGCAAGTAAAGGAATTAGGTCTCCCAGAACATTCAAGTAGCAGAGTTGTGATTTGTACTGGATAATCAGTACTAAGGCTGATCCCTGGAATAATAATAACTACCCCTTTCCTCCAGCTGGCTGTATAAAAAAATTTAAGGGACCTTTTTACTTCTCTAAATGCACATCCAATGCTTCTTACAGGCTGGCCAGTGGGAAGAATGTCACCCATACAAGCCAAAAAGATCATTGGTATCACTTGAACTGACCTGAGAGACACTAATTGTTCATTGCTTTAAGAACCCCTAGCGAGCTTTGGAAGAATACTTGGGTTTCACAGAACCCTGTGTTACTGCTCTAAGCTTATAATTCTGTTCCTATAAGAAGCACCATATATATGCATGAATCGCTTATTTAGAAACCAGGCAGAGCCAATTCCTACAGTCTTCAGTGACAGTAGCAACAAGCTGAATACCAAACCCCATCCAAACCCAAATACTGATCACACGACCCTACAATATAGTCTGCTATGCTGAGAGCAGAAAGGTAGAAAGGTAGAAATTCACAGCAATGCAGTTTAGAAATTGTTTTTACCAATATTAACAGGAAAACTCAGAACTTTAAAGGCACATTTCTGCCTAGGCTCCTGAAAAGTACAGTAAATGTTTCGATATTATAGCAACTAACTTTTCAGGAGCTTATAGACAAATGTAGAATACTGCAACTATGCATTTCCTTGTTCTCCATTGACTGCACTCTCCATTTCCAGTTCCCTGACTTCCTATCCACATCCTGTCACACTGACCCAGTCTCTTGCTCACCTCATAATATCTCATTTTTCCTCGTAGGTTCTCCATAGTTCTCAAACTCTCTTCTAGTTCTTTCTCCTTTGCTTCCAGCAGGGATTTCAGCTCCTCTTTCTATTATTGGAAAAAAGATTAGGAAATAAAAAAATGTCTGGAACTTACAGAAAAGACAATAGTTAGCACGGGTTGCAGGACCTTACCTCATTCTCCAGATCATCTGTTATCATCTGCTCCTGTAACATGAACACAGTGTAAGTGTATTGTGACCAGAGAACAATTGTATTCTATACCACAAACTGCTGGAAACCCCACCTAGTTCCCCTGTACAAAACCGAGCCTCCCACACCCCCCATCTGGGTGAAATGCTAAAATACGTTATTTCCCGTCTCCTGCTGACAGGCAGTTTTTTCCCTTTTACCCCTCTAATCTGCAGTGAATGAGTTTCCACAGTTTTACAATTCTAGAACTTCAGCCAAGAGGAAATATTCCACCTGTTACAACAAAAGGTTCCTGAGCAGTAATCACAGCAAGAAACATACTCAAAAACTTTCCAGGGTGCTGAAAAAAGGCTTCTTTATAAAGAAATCAGAGGTAAGCCAAGGACTGTCATCCCTATCGCTCCTGAGATGTCTGGTTGAGTGAAACATACAATAACTAAAGACAGAACATGTTCAGGGTCAGATACTCAATGGGTTGGTATCAGGATCTGCACAGCTCCCAGCCAACTAGCACTTTCAGAAGATAAGATCATCAACAGATTTCTCTCTCAGCACAGGTCTTCTTTCAAAATAATTTAGTTAAAGTAAACCTGTGAATGATTCAGCCCACCAGCTATTCAAGCTGCTTAATCATATTGATGGGTTCCAGATCTTGTGCCTATAGATTGTTACACTTCTGTTGTAAGAAGAGCCTCACTAAGATGCCTGCACTTTTATTAATGTGAAGTAAACAAAAAAACAAAAACAAAATTAGATACCCTTTGCTTTGTGCCAGGCAATCTAGCTCTGGATTATCAATGCTAAAAGTTTTCTGCTACAGGCCAGGAATGACAGGGAACATTGGATGTTGGTCCTTAAAGCTGGTCAGCCCATTTACAGGAGATACGTCAGCAGTCTGCATGTTGGTAATGTACACCACATACAGCTAATGCCAATGAAAATCAAGCTAACTGAAAACACCTCAACCTATCAAAACAGTAACCTATCAAAAGCAAAAAGAAAGTCGGTTGGTCAGGCCATTTATAAATGCCCTGAATCTGAAAAGAATCGCTAGTTATGGTGCAGCTACTAAAGGGAACTGTGGTTTTTTCACTGTTAAAAAGCAGAGCATTGAATTGTAGGGATCATAAACCTCCATTAGTAAACACAGAAGCAAAGATATAACAGTAATGGAAACATAGGTTTTACATGCAGATATGATCTAGGGGCTACCTAGATAACCCCAAAAATGTACTTTTTTCTCCATTAAAGTTACAAAACTTCCCTCCATTATCAGTAACGCACACAGCATCACATCACCAGTTAATCTAAAGCCATCAGATAGATAACAGTTCATTGTTGCTAGAACAGCTCAAAACCTTGATTTGATTCTATTAGAAGCAAACTGAATGTCAAGTTTTCAGGTCACTTTGTAAGTGGCCTGAATCTTAACAGAAACGCAAGTTATGGTACAGCTACTAAGCACGGGCTAATAATTAATAAACACACCCACAAAAGGCTATATAAACAGACAATTTGATGAGCTATACAAATCATGTTCTTTATACACCTGCCTATTAAAATAATTTACACAAAAAATCTCCATAGCCAAGCTTGTCATTAATTGGAATGGTACCTGGTTAAGCTGCAGCTGTAAGCCCCCCACTTTGTCCAGCAATGCACGCTGCTCCAGCTGTATTTTTCTCAGTTTCTCACGCAGATCTTCATTCTCACTTTCCAGGTCCTGAATGAAGTTTGTGAGCACACATACAAGTTACTGTGACACGGCCTCATCTTTAACACACTTTCAAACATATAAAGCTGCACACACCTGTGACTGGTCCTTGGACTTTGCGTGCGCTTCTTCTTTTGAGTTAACCTTTGCCCATTTCTGTGTGGACAGAGCACATAAAACAAGAAATAAGCTCCTGTTACAAGCTAAACATCAAAATGTGACTTCTGGGAAGCAAAGAGGATGTAAGAAGATGGTTCTTTGGGTTTATATCACAAGAAAGATCAATATTTTATTAAACTTACAAAAGGGAACTGTGGTTATTTCACTGGTAAAAAGCAACAAACTGATTTGTAGGGGTCATAAACCTCGAAGAGTAAACATAGACGCAAAGATATAATAGTAATGGAAACTGAGAGGACAGGGACTAGAAGGTAGAATATAGCCATACGTTTTAAATACAGATATGATCTAGGGCAGTGGCCCCTAACTTTTCTGACCGCAGGGCCCGGTAACAGAATAAAACTGTGCCGTGGCCCGGTATATGTACAGCTTACACTACTCTGCTGTTCTCAGCAGCTCAGCCTCCAGTCATCACACTAGCTGAGAATAGCAGAGTAATGCAAGAGAGGCGCTGTGCTGTCAGGTGGAGGAGCTGCTGGGAATGTCAGAAGTGTAAGCCTTACATACATTGCTCTGCCATTCTCAGCAGCTCCGGTGTAAGCAGTGTGAGGAGAGCCGCCTGCGCTCCCGCTGGTTGCGTTCCTGTTGTCACACGGTCACTAGATTTAGAGCAGTGTAAGGAGGACTGTCAGTGCTCTTGCTGCCGGCGCTCCTGCCTCCTGTCATTTGCAGCCCCAAACTCACCAACTATGGACCGGCACCGGTCTACGGCCCGAAGATTACAGACCACTGATCTAGGGGAACTGCAAATGATGTGCAGGCTGCTTAGATAAAGCCATAAATGTTCTTTTTCCACCATTAAAGCTAAAAAACTTCTCTTCCCTCCCGGATCAGTAATGCACATCATATGGTAATCTAAGCCATCATTGTAATGCCAGTGACAGATGAACACATGAGAGCTGTGTACACAGCACTGTTACATTTTATGGAGAGAGAGGATTGATAAATGATGTCAGGAGACCCTATGACACTTCAGATTTTAGCCCGAGATGACCAGTTGTCTTAGTTGACAATCATCTGATGTGTATGATTTAGCTTCAAAAAATTTACAACACAAATCAAAGAAAGTGGGCATATGGATTTGTGCCTGTGTATGCTCCTTATCCAATAAATCTGACTATTTCAGTTACCGCTGTGATTTATCTATAGAAACAACATTTTGTCAATCACATTTAAACTCACCGCTCGTAAAGATACTTTGCTTCTTAAAGGATCAGCACCTGTGAATAAATACACAAATAAGTCAGCACAATCTTCCATGATCTTTGGGATCAATTGACATGTAGAATACATTTTACTGCCTGAAATGCACTGCAAGTAGAAATCACAGGTTTTTTTTTTGGTTTTTTTAACTTGTCCGCTTTATGACAAAGAATGGCAATATAAAAGATAAGTCAAAGACACTGGCATGCAGAGGTTTTGGGTGTAATACCCTAATGATTTCAGGCTTACTAGAACTATCAAAATTCACAAAAATGCATGATTTAGGCTTCCCCATTACACTCTTTGCTTTGCGGAACACACTACTAAATGTATATATTTACACTCAGCAGAATTAAATATTTGCAATGTGTCATGAAGAGAAACAATTAACACATGGATGGGCATTTGAAAATAAATGGCCAAACTCACAGCAATATAATGCATTTCAGTATATGCATAGTTCTGTTAAAGAGCGTTTATGTCCCAGGTAAACAGGAAAACAATTTAAAAAAAAAATGACCTCTAGGTGAGCTTTCCACAGCAGTCCTTATTAGGGACAGGATCTCAAGATTATCTCCGATTCTACTGTAATAGGCGCAATCATGTCCCAAAGAGTCTACCAGCCCAACATCGGCTCCGGCTCTCAACAGGACCTCTACAGCCTCTTTGCAGCCATACTCGCATCCCAGCATCAGAGGTGTCCTGGTAGCAAAGAATAAAGTTAGTCTAAAAAAAGTCTAAAATTAGTCCACAGCATCCATTTATCATAATACTATCTTATAATCTGGCATTGCTTCGGTATTTATTTATTGATATCTTATATTATACAGAAAAAGGAATCAAATAAAGTGATTTTTTTGTCTACGGTGTTGTTTCATTTTATTGCCTTTGATTGCACTCGGCCAATTGCCTTACGTTTTCTCGAAGGCATTATTACAGGCCAGAAATTTTGGCCTGTAGAAGAGTCCAAAAAAAGTATGCAAAAGCAATAAATATAAGCAAAAGGCACACTGTCACTAAGCAATACATAAGACACATACATAAATGCAAATATAGCCCTGACATATACCACAGCGCTGTACAAGGATCAGCGGTGTCATATGTCTAGCAAGTTTGGTTTAAATATCTCTATGCGTTTCCAAGTGATCATGAAATATAGCTCTGACATATAGCACAGTGTTGTACAAAGATCAGCGGTGCACTCACATGAGTGAGTCACGTCTAGCAAGTTTGGTTGAAATGCCTCGATGCGTTTCCGAGTGATCACATACACACCTACCTCCAAATACAGCTCTGACATATAGGCCCTGATTTATTAAAGCTCTTCAAGGCATGGAAAGAATACACTTTCATCAGTGAAGCTGGGCAATCCAGCAAACCTGGCATGGATTTCTTCAAAGTCATTTGCTAGCAAATGTTTAGAATCCTGAACCAGATCCATTCCAGGTTTGCTGGATCACCCAGCTTCACTGATGAAAGTGTATTCTCTCCAGCCTTAAAGAACTTTATTAAATCAGGCCCATAGCACAGCACTGTACAAAGATGACAGGTGCACTCACATGAGTCTCATTCATATGTATTGCAAGTTTGGTTGAAATGTCTCCATGCTTTTTCGAGTGAAGGTGGAACATACACACATACATCCAATTTTATATAAATATATAGATTATTTATCCGTATGCTTCTGACAAACACTTACTTATTCTGCTTGTCTCGTGCATTGATATCGGCTCTTTTCTCTACCAACAGCTGGCAAATAGCAGGACGGCACATCTGGGTGGCCAAAGCAAGCGGTGTCCTTCCATCCTGAAAAGACAAAGGATTAGAAAATTATAGTGCCTAGCCTAGCTCGTGATCAAAATAAACACTGGTGGGAAGAAATTCTGACTGCAGAAGCAAAGACAAGGAAAATCCCAGCTGTAAGTGGGTGAAAGAAATATGAATGTCTGAATTCTTACCAAGTCTTTCGCATTTACTAAAGCCCCGTGATCACAAAGAAGCTGCACGCTGGAACAGCAGTCAGACATAGCTAGGAGAGGAATAAAGTCCATTATATTATAAGAAGTGGCATATACAGATCATTTTAAAAATCAGAAACAAGACCATACTTGAAAGACTGTGCTGAACTACAGAAATTTGGTACTACAGGAATGCCACTTTTTCATATAGAATTCATCCCATTTGTCAGAAGCTATCTAACAAACAGTGACAGGTCTGCCTAAATGACCAATATTATGCACAACGTAAGTTTTAACGTGAGCAAATGAGCACACACAAACCAATGTGGTAGAGGAATTTTTCACTTATGACTATAACTCAATTCTACTAACGCCCATGTTTTTTTTTATGCCAAGAGGGCTTTATTTGAACTTCACTCATAAATTTCAGCGAGGAGGATCTGGGCGACGCTGCATTCTGCAATGGACAGCCTTGTTCAGATTAGAGAGATTACTAGCACTTTATAGCACACCAAATTCAACATAGTAAAACAGTATTACTATTGTTGAGGATCACAGCTGCTATCCTGGCACCACAATTCAGAATTCTTTCCTTATTCAAAGTGAAATTTAAAGTGCAAACACTTAGAGTTTAAAGCTGTGTGTGTGGTCTGTAAAACCACCAGGCTGCCCAGCACAGAGATTTCATGCTACTAAAAGAATGCAGCAGAGCTTGACTATAATCTGCAAAAGTTTGTCAGCTTTTAACTTCACACAAGTGTTTGAAACAACAAAAAGGTTAAAAATTGCAGATAAAAGGCATGTCATAATGTCCTTTGAACTGTGAAACTAGAGAAAGGATTTATCAAAGGATTTAATAGAATTAAAACTGCCAATGTGGATTTAACAGACCAGAGCTCACAACAAACAAACTCACAAAACAGTGTTGTTTTGCAGGTGCTGGCATCTACATGAGGCTGATATGTCCTCCGTGTCTACTTCCTGCTTCATGAATTTCATTATGTACCAAACTAAAGTCACACCTAAAGACTACTCCTAAAGAGTTCTCCCCAGCCCCCTCTAGTCAGGCACACCACCGGCACTTTTCAGTAACCATCGTGCTGTTTTTAGGTGCTTCCTGAAGAGTTGGCTCACAATACAAGGGATGTCACCTGCCTACAATTTCTTCCCACCTGGCTTTAAAAAATTTCTGGGTTCAACACTGCTTCTCTATACTAGGACTAGTAATTGCTTTCCCTTTAGCGGGGTTTACTGAATTCCATTAAAGTGGAACTAAACCCCGCCATTAGCCTGTCCCCATTCCACCGCAGGGCACCACAATTTTCTTCCTTCTTTCAATCTTTGTCCATCTTGATTGGCTGTGCCAGTGTGATGTGACTCCTGGTAGGCAAACAGGAGTTAATTCAGTGCCAGCATGAGCAGGAGAAGCAAGGTAACCACCCATTGTTTTTATATTTCTCTGGGGACTGGGCAGGTAAGAATGATTACTGAAGAAGGATCATAGCTTGTCCGTTTCTGCAATAATGCCCTGCCTGATCTAAAACTTTTAAAAATTTGAACTTTTTTTTGCTTCCAGCTCACACTCTTCACATACATTTTTATAGTCTTTATGAATTTCAAGTATAACTATTTTTTTAGAGAAACAAAACCAGTCAACAAACCAGCAGCGTCGGGAGCTGTGAGGTCCACTCCATGTAACAGAATGGCATTTAGACAATCCAGGTGACCCTTGGAAGAAACAACATGGAATCTGAATAAAAAGATATAAAACAGTGAATTATTTATGGTGCTGAATCACTCATCTATCACCCCTCCTACAACGCCATTCTTTATTTCTCAAATGTAGCACCAATTAAGGCTTTAACATAAACAAATGCAGGTTTATAGGCAGGGCTCACCCACAGCTTTGATGACAATATAATGACTAAAGAATTGTCACAAAGCTATTTCTGGATACAAAAGAGGAAGCAGTAAGATTTACAAAAACATACGATCTACAATTTTAATGAATCACTTTGACAAATAGAAAGAAACCTATTATTTTTGATTCTGTAACAGATGTTGTCATTTTTTACCTAATCTTTGACATTTAATAATCTAAAGCCTGGATCAGAGTATTTTCTTTGAAAGGAACCAAGGTGATATATTAGAAAGGTGAGGTATACATAATAAAGTACTGGAGGATCTCAGATTCTGCTGTCCGGCTTTATTTTGTATTTCTGAAAATGGATTCAGTTATTAAAGATATACAGCGCTTACACCTTTCATTGCCTCTCTCAGATCTCACCATAAATGGCCAAGATACTGAGAGCCAGAAAACAATCGCCAAATGTGATGCAACATGTTTTTCGGATTTACCGGAAGGAGACAAAATAGAAACATATTGAAGCCAAAGATAAAGATTCAATTTCAGCTCATATTTGTGTGTTAAGTGCATGGCAGATGAGACGCCAGGTTCCATGCCATACTGCTGAATGTAAATCTGCTAAATATAGCTTTGTGTTTGTTTCTTTACAGTGTATATTATGAAGCACATATTTTAAACTCTCTGTGTTTGCAAACCTGAGTGTGGGTTGAAGTAGCACAGACACCACAGACTAAGTAAACTGTAATGGAATATGTTTGACAAGAAAAGCAAGAGTCAGTAATATGCTGGAGATGAGGAGGTTACACAATGCACAAAATCCCCTTCAATGAGAAATAATGAAAAATAGACTTGAGATACTTTCTTACATAAAGTTATCCCCCAAATGTTCCCCCCTGTCACCGTTTATGTAGGTTTGTTTAAAAAAAAAAAAAAAAAAAAAAAAAAATATAAAAAAAAAAAAAAAAAGTGACATTTTCAACAATTCCCTTCTTTTTATTCTTCATGTACCGATGTTGAGCACCTTATTTGTCATCAGCAATCTGCAAAATTTTGGACACATTACTGCAGGGTGTCAAACTCAAATACACAGAGGAACGAAATTAAAAACTTAGACCAAGTCCGGGCCCCATTTGAAATTTATTGAAAAAAATTGAGGAAGTTTACTACTTCATCTATAACTAACAAAAGCAAATCCCTCTACACACACTTTAGGGTTGAAAAGACTAATTTCTGTCTATCTATGCAGGCTGTGTGTTGTTCATCCTCTAACATCACAAGTTTGCCGGACACTAAATATTACACTATGCAGTCTCTAATGGATTGAAACAAACACAATGCCCCTGGTAGTCAGGCACCATGTGATCATTGCCTAGGCTTTGTGTCACATGAATAATGTCTATGTATTGAAAATGATGATGATGTGAGGTAGTAAAGCGGGCGGGCGGGCCAAATGTAGTTCATTTTCAGAGTTCTTGAGGTCCAGAGTCTGACACCCCTGCATTACTGTATATACTATATTTATCCTGGCACAAATGGCAAGCGGCACGCTGCTCTGCCAAGGATAAACGTTACATTAATAAAGGGACATAGATCACAAAAATTATTATTAAGTTAAAAGTACCAGGCTCTCCACTATGGCTGGGAATTTTGATCCCATTGCTTACAATTGTATAAAAGGACATGTGCATGAACAAGGGGAGTTATGGTTGTGTGAGTTGCTCCACCTGCTAAATATGAATTAATTCTATGTGTACTACCAACTGCTAATCAGTATATAGAACAAAATATGCAGAGAAACAGAGGAGTTATCAAATTCAAAGAAATTTACTGTATATGATATCCAAGAAAAAAATCATATTTACTACATATCAGAGAATTCTATTTTTTTTTGGCAACTAAAGAACTTCCAATCTGAAGTACGTGTAGTAGGACGTGTTTCACCAACAATAAGGTTCATCAGAGAAATAAATGGGTTGTATTACATGGTATAAAAGTGTGGAGTTGGATGCTGCAGAATATCACATATATCCAGGCAAAAAAAAAAAGGCTGTATAAATTTTAAGGTTTCCTTAGAGGGGTAATCAAGACCCTTTTAGTGAAGTTACGTTAACTTGCAAAGACTCCTGTAAGGGTCTCCATAGTGGTTAAGTTCTTTCCAGGTATCCAACAATTTAGGGTGCTAGTCAACAGATTCTGCAGGGGTTCCTATTATGGACCCAGGAGTCCAAATAATCACGGGCCTGGATGACAAACAACTCAAGAAAACCCAACAAATATAATTAAAAGTCAAATTACCATATTGGATAAGTGCCGCAGACTATACTAGTAAGAATTCCAGAAAAATAGAATCAATTATGTGGAAATATCAACATATTATGCACAGTGAATCATGGAACCATTCCCTGGTGAAGAATCAAATAATAACTCATGGACATGGATGATTCTCCCCCCGGGGAATGTTTAAGTGATTGTCAAATTCTACAAAATTTTTCTAAAAAATCCCTTAAAGTTTTAATGCAATTTTTAAACATTTACTACTTAGTTTTTGTGGTACTCTACATTATAAAATCAATTTACAGATCATTACAGCTACATTTTGGGTAATTTCTATGCATTATCTACTATAGGGCTACAATAATTCTTTGTGATTTTTAGAAGAAATTGAAGCTTTCAATAGTTAAATGTGTTTATTATAATAGTTAAATAGTTTGGTATGAATTACTTAAACAATGATACTGAACTTCAGATAAAAAATGAGTGAATACTATGTATACATCCGATACAGATCAGGGCCCCACAATAAGGAAGAAAAACCAAATCATCTTTCCCTCTACAGGTAATGTAAATTGTACTGATTTTTTATTATTTATTATTAAACAGGATTTATATAGCGCCAACATATTACGCAGCGCTGTACAATAAATAGGGGTTACAAATTACAGACAGATGCAGACAGTGACACAGGAGGAGAGGACCCTGCCCAGAAGAGCTTACAATCTAGGAGGCGGGGGAATTTCACACACAATAGGATGGGAGATATGTAGTGGTGAGAAGTAGTGAAGGTTTTAAAAGACAGAAGACGATGAGTAGGCAAGTTTTAAAAAATGGGTTTTGAGAGATCTTTTAAATGAGCAGAAAGTAGGAGCAAGCCGAATAGAATGAGGAAGACTATTCCAGAGAGTTGGGGCAGCTTTAGAGAAGTCTTTGGGCCGTGCGTGTGATGAGGTTATGAGTGAGGAAGTCATTAGTAGGTCATTGGAGGAGCAGAGAGAGTGGCTGGGGGAGTATTTTTCTATCAGGTCAGAAAGGTAAGTGGGACAAGAACTGTGTAGGGATTTGAAGGCAAAGCACAGGAGCTTGAATTTGATTCTCAGGTGAAATGGAAGCCAATGAAGAGAACTGCAAAGAGTTGCAGCGGAAGAGGAGCGGTGGGAAGGATGGATGAAGTGGGCTGCAGCGTTGATAATTCATACAGATTTGACATATTGCAATATCATAGAACTTACGCTGATCGGCCCTCCAGGTCCAACTTGCTGGGATTCACTCCCTTCTTGGTGAGAGTGGAGGAGATCTTGTCTACATCTCCCCTCTCTGCTGCTTTCATTAACCGATCATCATATTTGCTCCAGTCAGCAGTTTGCTGAAAATAAAAGGAAAAACAAACAATAATTATCATGACAAAATAAATCAGGTATATTGTGATACTAAATATTCTTCAACAAAACATATCCACAACATTCTACCAACCACTAGTATTACAAAACACACATTGTTTTTAGTGTACTGTAATGTGTATTTTATTATATTTCAGTATAACCTGTAATTGCCTTCACTGGCACTTTTCCAATCAAAAGCAAAGTTTCATCACAGCTTTGAAAAACTAATTAAGTGGAGTAAAAATATGTTCTCAATTTAGTTGATTTAATTAGAAAACCCAGGGGCATCAAACAACAAAATCAGTTCTTCTGTCTCCATTAGATTGATGCCATACAGAACCTCGGAGACATTGGCTTGTCTACACTTGTTTATTGAAACTTACAAACAAACCTCTTTTCATTCTTACAGAAGCAAAATTGTTGACCTTAATTAAAGCAGATTGCAGCCTTGCCTTCTTTTTTTGCAAAGCTGTACAGACTCCTCTACTATACTGAAATTGTCCAATCTGGATTCAAGATACATAGTCAGCTTCTAACAGTATGCATTAGAAGCCGCAGCAAGTCAAATAGCGCCAGCCTCATTTCCTGGCTGAAGTATGTTCAGCATCATTTATCTCCCCAGTCTTATGGTCCTGACCTGCTATTTCCATTCATTTGAAGTTCATAGCAAGCTAAGTACAGCACCCTGTGGGCTCCTCCTGCCAGCCATTATTTGTCTACATTGTTTAGAGAAGCAAAATGCCCTACATGAGGTTAAAATATATAATAAAATACTTGGTTTAAAGTGTGTAATAAAAGCAGAAAAGTTCTTGAAATTATGTTAATTTTACTCCAGTGTCAAAGGAAACAATTTTTTCCTATACATTGGCTTTCTAAAAATCTAGAAACTAAATACTACAAAGTTGTCTTGAGAGGTAAAAATGCGTAAAGAAGAAGGTCGTATCATATTGCCATTTTGTTGCCAAATTGTTTTGTGTCAGCACAGCGTAAGAGTTTACGTCAATTAGAAAGTTCAGGGTGGACATTTATAAGGTGTGTACAGGCGGACAATAGGCAAGTAAGGCTTTTTTTTTTTTTTTTGGCAAATATGTTTTTGTGTTTTGAAATACAATGCGAGGTTGTAATACACCTTAATAGCTTTGTTTAGTAATAATGCTTTGGGCCATCTGACCAAATTTAGGAGAGAATGCAAAACTTTAAGATTGGCACATGAGTCCAATATCTAGTTTGCAGTGCTTTGACTGTGGTTTCTTTTTCTTCAATGTGGCCCCTATCATTGTACTCAAAGTCAAAAGACCTAAAAGACTGATTTTTTTTATTTGTTACTTAAAAACTAATTTTCTAGTAATATCGATGAAGAAAGAATGTAAAATACACAACATTGCTTCTGGTTAGACAAAAACACACACTTATGTCACAAGCCTGCAGCTGCCCTACCAGCTGCTCGACAGGTCACCTCTCTCAAAACCACATTTTTATAGAAAGGTGTGGAAATTCTGTATAAGCCTAACATGATTTCTTATCCAAGAACCAAATGCACAGGGACATATATGATCATAATGGTTTCAATGTAAAGCATCCAACAATCAGCAAATGGTAACCAAAAAATTGTAACAAAGGATGAGCACTGGGACAAAAATGGGGAAAATGAACAGGATATTATCTGAAACTTTTTTTTTTAATAAGCAGGTATGAATAGAACAGGTCTATACCAACAACAAGATCCCTGAATGTCACTGTACACAATTAAATGATAGGAGAATGACAAAAGTTTCCACTTTATAATCAATTAAATTGAAAAATACAAATGTGTAAAAAAAAAAAAAAAAAATGTTTACCACTTTGATATAAAATGCAAATACTTCCAAGGAACTACTTGATGGTGCTCAACAATAGTATTCTGGACCTGCCCACTGATATCACATAGATACAACCAAATGCTGCACTTTGAGTGAATGCCTATGGAGGGGAGGACAGACCAAGCAAGCATGATGAACAGTTTCTGCACCTCCTTATCCCAGGAAGGATAGCAATAGCAGCCAGAAAAGCTCATTATTATTTGTCCAACGTCAAACATTGCTCAGATTAGCAGAATCGTGCATTATAATTGGGCAATGCATGGCCTTCCCATATCTTTAAAGTTCCTAGCTAATCTTTTAAAGCAAATTGGCAGATCTGCAAACAGGACACTATCTGCATGGAGTTTGCAGGTTCTCCCTGTGTCTGTGTGGGTTTCCTCCGAGTATTTTCTTCCCACATTCCAAAAACATGCAGTTAGGTTATGGACTTACCCCCAAAATTGACTGTATTAAATGACATATGACTATGGTAGGGATATAGATTGTGAGCTCTTTTGAGGGACAGGTGACATGACTATGGACTTTGTACAGCGCTGTGTAATATGATGGCGCTATATAAATAATGTGTAATATTAATAATAATCTGATATCTATGGAGGAATGGAGGTCCAGAGCTACAAAAACCCTGACTTTGCTAACAATATATCAATTCTATACAAAATCAGCTTCAACCTACATACCAGAAGTTGGAGTTAAACTTGCAAGTTTCAAGCAACCACAAAGTGCCAAAGAAATTATAAACGACAAACACCTTCTCTATCCCATGACAGTAACAATCACATGGTTGTGCATCATCCCAGCTTTTCTATGTTAATCACAAGTCCATGTTTAAGACTTTTTATGATATTTTCTTCTTCTCCAAAGTTTTGATTTACAGAACCCAGACTGTAAAGACAATCCAAGTTGGCACAACCTGAACAGGTGCAAAGTACACAAGTGTTGGTGCCTGCTGCTGATCATACAAACTACATTCATCCTAATTTATTCATTTATATGGAAACGATGATTGATGAAGTGGTTAGCACTATGATTTCAGTACTGGGCTAAAGACTGGATTTATAAGAAATACCACATGGATTTTGTTTGCTTCCTCTATGCGAATTCACTTTATAACCACACTGTACATGAAGTGATATCACCCAGGCTGGCCATGCTGCGCTGTCTAAGACTACAAAGATAGTGAGTACCTTCACCTCTGCTTGGTCATGGGAAATAAAAACCTTTCATCTGTAGCTAGGTATTGTTGTACATGTACTGTCCACATCTTCTGAATGATGTGTTATGTTTTCACCCACCATATAATTATCATTTTAGTGATCTTGGCGTACAACACAAAAAGAAATCTGGTGTATGAAAGAACAAGGCGTTTGCCAGGAAATCATCTATTATAGTGTATATAAAGAAAGTAGACAAGCTGAGGAATTACATCAGAAACACTGCACTCATGTAACATATACAACAAATAGCAGTGTTGGGGCACAAAGGATGAAGTGGAAACTTTTTTGAACGGTGGACAACACGGGAACAGAGGAGCTCAATGCAATTGTACAGCACAGAGGAGGACGAAAATGTGAGCAACAATGATATCTATGCAGCAGATGTGACTGTCCTCCCCAAGCACTTTAAGCCAGGATCACCACCTGGAACATTTCAGTAACTACCCGGCTGTTTTTGGGCAATTACTGATGAGTTGGCTCACAATATTGGGGCTGAAATTTCTTCCCAATAGGCTTATGAAAACTTCTGGGTTGAACGCCGATATGGATCAGGGCTTTCAATCAGCACAGCAGGTAAGAGTATACAATTATCATATTACTGAATGATCTGAAAGTCTGTGCAGAAATCTAATCTAACATATAAAGAAATATATGTACCAAGTGCAATCTATTGGAGTTCATAGCCAGGTACTGTAAATTAAATGAATAGAGACAAGATTCTTGCCAGGACTGAGACCCAACATGGAGATACAGCAAAGATTAATGTAACAGCATAATTGAACACAACAGGCAAAAATAGAGGATATTGAAAATGTGTGCATGAAAATATTGGTGTGCAATTTAATTGAATAATTCTAATAAAATTACTGAAACAATAATCACAAACATAGCGCTGAATCTCATACAATCTATAAAGACATTCACATTCACACAGAACTCACTTTGTGCTTAGAAGAACAGGTGAACCAGGGTGTCATCCTGGCCCCGTTCTGCGTTCCTGTCCCAGACAGCAGGTTTTCCGTTTTAAAGCCAACACTGGGATAAAATATGTCAGAATATGTCTGTGCCAGCTGCCATCTACCCCGAAGAGTGGTGGCCCATTGCCTGCCCTAGGACAGGGCAGTACAGGCAGTGATCTTCAGGTCATTGCTAGCCGGTCTCCTCCACTTTGAGAACTGCTTCTTCTTTTGTGATGTTGGCTTCCCTCCCCTTTCAGCACCAGTCCCTCTCCTTAATTTGAGTCTCTGTTCTTCACACAAATAGTGGCTTCTCCCAAAATGCTCTCCTTGTAAACAGAGCGTCTCTGGCCCTGGCCCAGGGGGAGGGCTGCTCTATTTTTTGCCCGGGAGGAGGTAACAGCTGAGATAGTGAGGAGGATCTGTACACACATGCCCTGCATTCTCATGTACTGAGCCATCCGGCCGGCCTCATAACTCAGGGCAGGGAGCATTGGAATAACAATTGCAGCACCAATACAGGGCCTCCCAATTCTTCTCTGTCATACTTCTATCACTGGAGGCTTTGTTACTTCCTCTTCCAATACAGGATTAGGAAATATTGCACTTCTTGGAAAGTTATGTTCTTGGAAAAAGTCACACGAGTGGTAATTTTTTAGGATGGAATTTCCCCCACCGAATCATGCTGAATGATTTACAAAATAAGTACAGATGTCATTCTGACAAATGACTTAGATGGTAAACATACACTGGGGCAATAAAAAATTATATATATATATTTATTAATATTATTATTAGTAATAAACAGGATTTATTTAGCGCCAGTGTTCTCACCAGCCCCTTTTAGCCGAGCGGCCCATCCAACACTTTTCATTGATCACCTGGCTGTTTTTGGGTGGTTAATGAAAAGTTGGGGCACAATACAGGGGCTGCCACCCACCTACAGCTTCTCCACACCTGGCGCAAAAAAACATTTCTGGCTTTAACACTGAGTGCTAAACACAGCTCTGTACATTATTTAGTGGTTGCAAATGACAGAGAGATACACACAGTGACACAAGGGGAGGAGAGGACCCTGCCCTGAACAGCTTACAATCTAGGAGGTGGGGGATATAATATCTTCATATATATATATATATACATATACATTATATATATATATATATATATATATATATATATGTGTGTGTATGTACAATATTATGCAGTCAGCATCTGATTTTGCAATAGAAACTATAAAAAAAAAAATTGATGTTTTAGTTAATATTAAACTCTGGACCTTTTTTAAAAATTTCCCCTCTAGAAACTATTTATACAGTATTCTTGCTAAACAAAAAATGAAAATAAAAATCATTCAGCCACACGTTTCTGTCATTAAGATTGAGCAGATCAATAGTATTTTATGTGAGATGGGAGAACAGTAATAAAGACTTCCTCTGCATTCCTACCAAGTAAATATAGTCCACCTATGTAATAAACATCTTCCCCAATGTCCACCTATGTAATAAACTATATTATGTATTTATTCAGCACTGTACAACCCCTATTTATTGTACATTGCTGCATATTATATTATTACTTTGCTTGTTACCTAGAAAGCAGGTGTCATACTGATAAGTACATTCACTGTCAGTACCTGGGAATGTAATATTTGATCTGCCGTTCACTGGAATGAATAGAATAAAGTCTACATGCTCTGTAGGAAATGAGAGAAGCTGTATACACAATTTTATTAGACTGATTTTGGCTTGGGCGTAAGCACAGAAGCGGCTTCACCACAGGGGTTACAAGGAACAAATCAAAGGATCTGGTGACAAGTATGAAAAACGAGGGAAAGATGAGCCGTGAATACCAAGTACATAACGTACATGAATATTAATGTCTCCCTCCAAACATCACCATCTTCTAACTTCACCTGAAAAAAAAAAATCCTCCCCATTCAGCAAGCGTGAGAAAAGAAAAATCTGTGACGATGTCTGGCGGGGAGATGGGGCTGCTCGCAGTGAATGGACATTGTACTGGAAGGGAAGCAAACAAGTGAATAGGGAGGGATGTGAGGGCACTCTTACCAGCCAACCATCCCCAGAAACCTCTGCAAAGAAACAATGCTTCATTACATGGTCTGATATCAAATCAGAGAGCCAGGAAACAGAAGCAGAGCATTTCCCATGGTCACAGGCCATGCAAGGCAACCCTGCACAATCACACAGCGTGAAGGAGTCCATTATGGGATGCTGTAATATGAATGCTTCTCTTATTTTCCTTCTTTCTCCTCCTTTTCACAGAAATCAAAAGATAAATATATGAACTGCATGACATCACTTGAAAGACAATTACTGTATACAATCCATGCATATATGTCATGGTTCCCTACAATATGAACTCCTAGCCGCAACCACAATACATAATACAGCCAGCAACTCACTATTCCAATCAATGCAATGGTTTAAAGAAACTACGTGGTAGTTCCAGTATTCTATATTCCTAAAACTATTTGCAAGCGCTAATAAAGCTGGGCTCCAGGCAGTCATAAAAGACCCTCCAGCCCTCCCATTTTAATATTATTACTACACAGTATTTATATAGCTCCAACATATTACACAGTGATGTACAAGGCCCATAGTCATGGGGGCTCACAATATATCAATAATGGTCAATGTCTGGGGAAAGCCATTTAACTATACCACGAGTTTTTTGGAATGTGGGAGAAAACCCACACAAACATGGGGAGAACTGGCAAACTCATCCAAATTTTAGCCAGGGATGGGCAGAACTGTGTTGGCTTCCTAACATTTAAAGCTGCCTGAGAAAAGAGCATAATGCCGGTCCCTCACCATCACCCCCTGAGCAGGGCCCAGACCAGGCTGTATTGCTCAGCTGCCGTATAGTTTGCAGAGGGGAATGTAGGACTTAGCTGTACTCTCCGACAGAAGTACCAAAATCACAAACTGATTAAACAAAATCTAAATTCACACATTTGAAATTTAGTTGGGCATTCACCTACTTCCATAGTCTATATAGCAGTGAGGTTGCATTTCCGTTTCCATTTACTCGAACCGCTGTTTTAGAGGAGATTTTATATGTAACTTTAATCCATGGAAACCTCATGGAGAGTCAATAGGGGTGGGAGTGAATGGCTCAGTACCACTTGCTGACACTCATCAAATCTGCAGACACGGATTCTTTAAGAACCAACACTGTGGTAAAGCGCCGTGAGCGGTGCAGAATCGTTTTAACTTAATGGGCAGGTACAGTTCTGCTGCATGATCAAATCCAATTACCTATATTGAAGTAGGGCGCAAGGCATTTTTTAAATATTGAGTAGGCTGGGGTTAGAGCCACTACAATTTTTTTACTGCCGTCTGTAAATTTACTTCCACTTCCTGAGACAACAAGATTCAAAAGCAATTTTACCCTAAAGCTAGGTACACACTTACAATAATTATCGTTAGAAAACGAACGATGATGATTATGCACAATTCTGTACATGTTATAACAATACGATCGTTCAAATATAATCCACCAATAGTGTACACACGCTAGATACGATCGTTTGGACAATGCAGGAAGTGACGTGTAAAGGAGAAAGTGTACCATCCACGACTATCGTCGCTCAATCAGATATCGGGTCGGGTATAGCCGGGTCTATGCTTGTTAAGTGGCCTTATCGTTAATTATAATCATATAACACTGTTTTTGTGGTGACCTTTAGGCTCTTTATATAAAAACATGGCTGCATTATTGTACCAAAATATCAATGGATCCTGCAAAACTTACATTGTAACACACACACAGCAATCCAAGATTTAGCAGAGCTAAAGACATCTAGGACTTTGGCATCCAAACCAGTCCCAATTTTATAACAGCGGTTCTATAACTGCACCAAGGAATTCCTGGTCAGCGTCACCGAGAAAGTTCCGTCTGTACACAGACATCTAAACATACCTCGTCTGCACCCTGTAGGCTCCCAATAAACATCAAGAGGGGAGAGGTATAAAAAGCAAAACTATGTTAAGCATGCACAAGGTGACACATTAGGGACAATTACCAGGGACACACATTGAGAATGTCACAAGAATCTGACCTCGCCATACAGCTTTTTCTGGTCTCTTGACCTCCTTCACACCCTGCAAACATCATACTATTTAAGCTTGTTTACCCGGCACTATGGAGGTCTGCACGGCTAAAATACAGGATGGATCCTTGAGGTACAAGAGAAGAGGCAAAGCATCAACCTGCAAAAGGCTCCTGTAATCTATTGGTGTCAAGTCTTATATTCATTAGCCTGCATAAATAATAAAATTAAAGTTAACAAAGATGAAACACATGTGTGATAACGGTCCTAAACTCAAAAACATTTGGCCAATTTGGCTATCCAGTCACCCTGGCAGGCAACGTTGAAAGGTCCTGGACTGCCCAAGAGGTCTCTACATTGCAGTTGGTATATACAGCCTGATGTAGGACAATTCTCGGTCCATGATTAGACAAACAAGGAGCAGCAGGCAGCACTCACTGCAAAACTTTGAATCCAGTTTTTTCTTTTTTTAAATCACTGACTATTTCTCTTTGTGGTGGCTTCTTCCAGAGGGGTTACACCACTAGAATCCAGGCTTTAACACTGATCAGTCTTATTGCCACCCATGGTAGTTATACCATCGAGATGCTGCAGTTTTCTAAAACCAAACAGGACCCCACTGCTGGTAAATCAATAGTAAGCAGTGTTCAAGTCGGGTGGTAAGAAATTGTAGGTGGGTGGCAGCCCCCGATACTGTATTGTGACCCATCTCCTACGTAACCACACAAAAAAGTGCTGAATGGTGCACCCAGCTAATAAGGGCTGGTAAGTAACCCCATCACTCAATAAGATGCTACTCCTCTGCAATCCAGAATCAAAGACTTGGCACCTACTATTATTACACATTTTTTTTTAATAGCTCCATCATATTACGCATCGCTGTACAATGTTCATAGTCATAACACTAGCTGTCCCTCTAAGGGCCCACAATCTAATGTACCTACCTCAGTCAAATGTCTTTAATACAGTCTAAGGGCAATTTTAGGGGGAAGCCAATTAACTTGACCATGTTTGTTTGTTTTTTACCATCAATCAGTCTTAGATTTAAGTAGTTAAAAAGGGGTCTTTTATAAAAATGAATAAACAGGTATTGTTTAGAAGACGTAAGGGGATAAGAGGGTGTGTGTGTTTAAAGATCATAATAACAAAGTGTATGCAGGGCCAAAAACATTTTTATTTTAGTTCTAGCTATCCACTCCTTTGTCTTGGTAAACATTGTCAATGGAACAGAAAATTAGGTAAAGCCCAACATTTTGAGTTATCATCAGAGCAATAGGCAAGGGAAAATCCTTCAATGGGGACACCAGTTCAGGTATAAAAGTGCATGCACTTTGGGATAGTTTTCTTTTCTTTCTTTCCTTCTTTGCTGTTGTGTCTATTACAAGGAAAGGAAATCTTTCTAGTAGGGTACAAATCTAAACTCAAGAAGTGAACTGTATTCTTATGCAATTAGTAGAATCGCATATGACTATGCTGCCGGTCCAGAAGTAAAAGCTAGCATAACGTTAGCTTAAAAGAAATCTGTAAAAGAACACTCATGCTGAAAAATGTAGATTTTAGAGCACACTTGCAACCTAGTGGTGAGAATTTGGGTGTCCCACTAAAAACATTTTTGGTATATATACCTTTTAGCTGTCACATTGACTTGTGAGGTCCTGAATATTCCTGTACAAAACATCTTTCATATCATCACAAGTGAGCATTGTTCTATACAGATTAGGGAAACATTTTCTAAGGGAAAAAAACTTTGCTTTCTGTTGACCCACTGGGCCTGATGTATTAAAGCTCCCCAAGTCTGAAGAGGATACACTTCCATCAGTAAGGCTGGGTGATCCACTAAACTTAGGAATGGATTTCTTTGAAGTAACTTGCTATCAAATGTTTTGAATACGGGAGCAGATCCATTCCAGCTTCAACTGATAAAAGTGTATCATCTCAAGCCTTGGAGAGCTTTAATAAATCATACCCATTTACCTAGTAAAGTCCTATATGCAAACTTCAGTCCAGATGTTGTCAAAAGGCAAGGGTTAAAGAGGCACTAATATTCCTCTTTTAAAAATGTTGGATCAGCCCAGTCATTACAGCAGGAAGAGGCAGGAGATGTCCCTTCTGCAATATTCCTTCTTAGCTGCCCGACTGCTCCGTAAACTGTCAAAAGCAGAGTTGCGCATGTGCAGGATACCTGGCATTCCTGGCTCCCCTTACCAGGACAGAATGAACTTATTTCATCTCGACCCAGCTAATCGAGATGGCTAAAAATTGCAAGATGGAAGAAGATGGCCCTGTTAAAGAACATGCTTTAGGGGCCATGTTCCTAATGAAACACTTACTCCAGGGACAATTGTCTTAATGGGTGGTTACCCCCCTTTAGGGAAAGCTCTCTGCCTGTTTTGTCTCTGGTGTAGGAATTGAAGGGGAATTGATTGCCCAAACGCTACAGACAAAAAAAAAAAGTCAGCAGTTTTAATACGTTCACTTTGAAAATGTAAGCAATTAATTAGCAATTAATATTTGCTGGTTTACTTAATGTACTTTTACTTCTGAATGCTGAAATTTGTGCTCAGTATGCTTCACTAGCTTTTCACAATAGGTCATAAGACCAAGCATCTTTCATCATCTCCAGTGTATCCCAAACCTTTATGACCCACCAACACTGCAGGTATTGTGGAAATGCTCACTTATGAGTAGCAGAGGAATTTGTATCTGATCATCCTGATTTTCATCCTTCTGCACATTCACAAAACATACATTGTACGGACACTTGTACAGCTTTGATAACACTGAGTAGATTTTCCCCATGGTATAGAACTCATTCTATAACTTGCTGATCAGCTGTATGCGAAATTTCCTTGCCAAGGTTTGAATATTTCTATGAAGAGCGCACCTGCCTATGATAGCAGGGGATGAAGAGGCTCTGATGAGGGTCAAAGTAACTTTGTGGTTTTAGATTTCTTCACCTTTCACCAAATCTTATTTACATGTACAGGCAGCTGCACTCTTCATAGGATTCATATTTATGCTGTTTATTTTGGTAAACACGAGCAATGCCAACATTCCAAGCATGTAGTTGTGAAATCCTGTAAGTATATAATAATATATTAGAACCATACAGCATTGAATATAAATACAAAAGCTATTTCTACACATTTTAAAATAAAATCTGTGCCCCTGTGTATGCTTGTCAGAGCCCCTTAGGATGTGTTCATGGTCAGAGATGGTAAATCGTTTAGTAAGGTTAAGTGATTCAAGAATGTCCAGCTAGCAGCAAAGTCCTATAGCAAAACAAATGGTACCACCAATGTGCCTGCTTTATTAAAGCTCTCAGAGACTGCAGAAGATAGACTATCATGGGAGAACCTGGGCGATCTATTAAACCTGCAATAGATTTTGTCAAACTAATTTGTATTAGTTGACAAATGTTTTCAATCCTGGACCAGAAGCATTTCAGGTTTGCTAATCACCCAGGTTCTCCCATGATAGCCCTCTGCAGTCTTGTAGAGCTTTAATAATCAGGCCCAATGTGTGCCCTACTGATGGTATCGGCCTCCATTCTGCCTCCCATGCAGTCTGTGTGACATGCAGAGGGATTTTTACCTATTATCCTGGGTATAGGCTCCAATCAGTCTTTTAATGGTAAGAAGTTCCTTCATTTTAAGCGGATTCAATAGACTATACCTTATCACGTGCAAGTTTCAGGTCAGTATCCTGAATGTATTAGGAGCAGGGATGGGGATGGCATTTTTTAGGATGGCATTGGCAGCTCAGAAATTTCTCTCCATGGGGCAGTCACTTAGCTATGGTTCTGTGGAACTCTAAGGTTTCCTACGTGGACATTAGTGATCTTTTTGGTTATTTGTAAGATCTTGCTTCTAATATATATATATATATATATATATATACACACACACATATATATATATATGAATAAATAAATAAAGGGGTTGAGGCACTTGGAGGTTCACTTTCCGGTTTGGAAATGTTTCCATGTACACACCTCAGCCCTACCTGAAGCTAAACTGAAGTGCTGTGTATTGTTACAATTGTAACCAAGCAGCTAAATACCAAAACAATCCCTTCCACCAAGCTACACAACAAATCCACACAAACTGTCAACCAGTAGTAAATACATATTTGTATACCTTTTATAACTATTTCGACTGGATCACTTTGTTATTTAATGCAAAACCTTCCAGCTGTGCCATCTTTATTATAATTTATTGTCTACTAGATTGTAAGCTCTTTGGGGCAGGGTCCTGTCCTCTTATATCACTGTCTGTATTTGTCTGTCATTTGCAACCCCTTTTTAATGTACAGTGCTGCGTAATATGTTGGCGCTATATAAATCCTGTTTAATATTAATAATGATAATTATGACCACAGTTAGAAGTGTTTCACTGCTACAAGGTAATAGTCCTAATTTGGATATTGAAGTCCTAGACTGTAGAAGATATTTATTTACATCATACATGTCTATACAAGGTTAGAATCCTTGTAGTGCAATGTGATCCAAAGAAATACAGTTGAAAGAGATACAGTTTGAGCAAGGAAGCCATTGCAACAGTCTACTGATTTAACCCACAAGGGAGTATAACTCAATCACTGCATTCCCAGCAAGAAAAGCACCAACAGTTCTTTATGTTTGCTTCCAGGCCCTGCAGAACTGCATCTGTAACAGGGAAGGATAGTGGTACACACAGGAGAAAACAATTGCAGCAACCTACTACGTTCCTACTTTTACTTTACCAGAGCAAAACATACAGTTGTTAGAATTTAACTCTATATATAGCTTCTCTAGATTATATTGATATTGATATGGGCCTTGGGGCTCCCCTCCATACAAATTAATATGTAGAACCAACTTGTTTTTTAGTTTACCTGAGGCTTTATGTTTATCCACTGGCTCATATAAAATGAGTGCTTATATCTTTAGATTTACATACAAGTCCCATTGTGACTGTGCTTTTCTTGGTCTATTATCATTATGTTGTATTTATATAGCGTCATCATATGACACAGAGCTTTACAAAGTCCATAGTCATGTCACTAACTGTCCCTCAAAAGGGGATCACAGTCTCATGTCCCTACCATAGTAATGGTATAAACACATCTAAAGTCATTGGGGGAGCCAATTAACCTGAGTGTTTTTGGAATGTGGAAGGTAACCGGAGTACCCCGGAGGAAACCCACGCAAACACAAGGAAAACTTGCAAACTCCATGCAGATAGTGTTCTGGCTGGTTTTTGAAACTTGGACCCATCACTGCAAAGGTCAGAGTGCCAACCAGGATTTGTTGAGTTTCCAATGTTAACATAGGGATCCCTAGAATGAGATTGGCCTTGATGTTGGCTCCAGGGTTTATCCTCATATTAGTAGTTTAAACTGACAATCTCTGGTTTATTTAAGGTGTTCTGCTTATCTGCTGCCTTTGTGCAAGTTTAGATCCCAGGGTGCTTTAATCTTGTTCTCTGTACTCTCTTACATTATTGTTATCTGGTTACTGTTTTTCCTCTGCTTCCCTAGCATACCACATTCCAAAAAGGTTATGTTATATCTTCCTTTTCACTCTGTTTCCTGCACAAAGTTATAGCAAAGCATATCAAAAGGCTGTCTGTGTACCAACATGAAAACAATTCTCAAAGAAATCTGTTTACCTGTAACAGTTGTAAATTTATTGCAACATGTTATAATAAAATTGTTACTTTGTTTAGAATCAGGGAAGTTACAAAGTAAGAAAAGTGAACATTGCAAACTATTCTCTCTCCAGCATCGCCATCTAGTGGTAATGTGATGTATTGCATCCTTCAACCATAAATCAAGTCACAAATCCAACTCTCAGGTCAGCAGATCTGAAGAAGAGATCAAGGTTACTAATAACAGTTCTGCAAGCTAAGTTCTGTTCATGGTAATGAATGCTTATCACTTTGACTTTTACATGAATGGAATCTATAAATTCCTAATAGCAATGCAGACATTTATAATTAAGCACCTTTTAGGTGTAATTACAGGACAAGCCTGGCAGCCTCTTACATCCACTGTAGAAGAAAATCACATGTTTTGTCTTCTTAAGTATAAGGTAGGGCAAGAGAAAATTGCTCAGTTTATAATCATTCAATACCTTACGTTTAGTTCAAGTAGAGACCGTATTCTACAAGGTGGCCAAGGACATGTTATGTTCAAAGCAGATGCTTGACATTTTTAAAACAATTTATTAGGAAAATGTCTCCATTTGGGCATTAGAAGTTCTGTCCATTGTCCCCGTTACCTCTGTCCCATTATTATTAGAAATTAAGTCATAAGTAATGCATTCAGCCATACCACAAAATGTAGGTTCAAGGGGAATGTTTTTCCCCAGGAGGGAAGGATAATTGCCATCTTTTACCCCCTAGGTCAAAATGCATTCCATCCTGACCTCTTTACCCCCTCCAGGCCATGACCAAGTGCTCTTCAGGCTTCTCATCAGTGGCTATCTAAAGATTATTTCCTTCATTACTTCCTACCTCTTCTCCCAATGGTTCCATGATCACATAATACTAAATCCTGTCCACAATCAGATTCCATGGTCTTGTCTCTCTTCCCCAAACCCATGATCAACCCCATTCCTCCGAATCGTTTCTCCCTCATTGTACTATTACCTGCAGGAGGTAAGCAATGGCTGACACAATAGTTTCAACAAGGGAAAGAACTAGAAGTTTCCAAGAAAAATTAGAATGGTATTTTTTTAATTCCAATCATGTACAGAAGACCTGGATGGGATCATCAGTCTCAGCCACATTATATGTGAAGACATACTAAATATTGGCAAGATAAGATTTTTTTAGCTTCTTTTGCATTACATACATGTAAGATGTAATATGGGATATATGATGTAGGATGAGAGCTTACAGAGACCTAACTGGTTTGCATGCTCTCTCCAGGTCAGCTTAATAGGCAAGGATCTGGATAACTGTTTGACAGCCCATACCTTTTATTACTATTTTTATTATTATTATTATTATTATTATTAATAATAAACAGGATTTATATGGCACCAACATATTATGCAGTGCTGTACAAAAAATAGGGGTTGCAGATAGTGACAGTGACACAGAAGGAGGAGAGGACCCTGCCCAGAAGAGCTTACAATCTACCTTGAAAACCAAGTCAGAAGCACAAGCTCCCATATTTCACAGGTCCACCTTATACCATACAATGCTGGGTGGACTAGGATATGTGAATCTGTCAGCTTTTACTCCACCCCAGTCAGGCAGCTATTTAATATGCAATAACTGAATAAAGAATGACAGCTTGGGAACTGTACTCAGCATATCTTGGAGCTGGGGCCAACACTGCTGAGTAATGATTTGGCATTTCAATGAAACAAGCCTGATCATGCCTGACAAAATAAAATGTGCAGAGGAACAATCCTTTAAAGGAATCCTGTGCTGAGAGAGATACATAGGCTACCATACATGACTTTTCCTTCTGAGGATGCTAAAGCTCCACTGTTATGATGACCTAATGACTTTACCATTTACTGAATCACTAACCCAGAACTGCTATGCAGATCAGTCCCGGCTTCAATTTTATTTCATTTGCTGCATGCTTCTTCTAGATAGGCCACCTGCAAAATTACCTTTATTGTATGTTCTCTCTAAAATATTATATTTAATATTAATAATAAACAGGATTTATATAGTGCCAACATGTTATGCAGCACTGTACATTAAATAGGGGTTGCAAATGACAAACAGATACAGAAGGAGGAGAGGGCTCTGCCCTGAAGAGCTTACAATCTAGGAAGTAACACACAATAGGAGGGGAGATATGGAATGGTGGAAGTAGAGAGGGTTTAAGAGACAGAAGAAGATGGGTAAGCAAGTTTGAAATGATGGGTTTTGAGTGCTCTTTTACATGAGCAGAAAGTAGGAGCAAGCCAAATATTCTAAGGAAAACCATTCCAGAGAGTCGGAGCAGCTCTAGAAAAGTCTTGGATCCGTGCGTGTGTTGAGGTTATGAGTGAGGAAGTCATTAGTAGGTCAATGGAGGAATGAAGAAAGTGGCTGGGGGAGTATTTTCTATCAGGTCAGAAAGGTAAGTGGGACAAGAACTGTGGAGGATTTAAAGACAAAGCGGAAGAGCTTGAATTTGATTCTAAGGTAAAATGGAAGCCAATGAAGAAAACTACAAAGAGATGCAGCATTTTTTTTTATTTTAGTGTAGGGCTAAAGCTCCCAATGTTTTTCCATTCACTGTGGTCTCCCCCACTGTGATCCCTGAACGGCTTTCCAAAAAACACAACATTGAGCTTCATGAAAGTACACAACCAGCCTCTCCCATTCCCACTTTTAACCTTTCCTCCTCCTAGAGTTCCATGGAAAAACTTAACCCACCCCATATCAGATAAGTGTGCATTCCAACAGTAAAACAACACAAATATATCATGTGCATGTAAGATATACGAGAGTGCAGAATGCGAGGCAGCCAAGATCTATGCATTAAGTCACGCCATTCCTAAGAATAGATGTGAAGGAGAAAGGCGGATATACTGTGCAGAGTTATATACTTATACACAGCTATTTGTTCACTATGAAGGCGCCTTTCTACATTGAAATTTTTAACTCCTGATTTAAAAGGACTGTTTGGGAACTGAGGAACAATTTCCATGCATCTTAAAAGACCCCACTGACCAGATCTATTGATTTCTGCAATCAGTTACCCATTTTCTTTTCTAATAGGTTTGGGCCAATAGGCAGTCCAGAAAGTAATTCCCAGAAAAAGTGTATATTAGTTGCTGCACCCCTGGCAACACAGGTTACATAGACTAGTGCAGGAAAAGCTTTTGGCACACCATGAAAAATCCTCATTCCTAGAATCCTGTGCTCTCTGGGGCCTGATTGTGCTCCTACTATTGGCATATTGACAGGGGTCACCGAGGCCACTTGCTCCATGTGACCATTGTCTTCTGCTGAAGAGACCAAAAGGTCACCGAAATGTCTTTCTGTCTCTAAGCTGGGGGTCCCCTTGGTGATAGACGGCAGCAGACAACAGTGCCATTTTTATTTTTTTAACCCTCTTGAATGATATACCTAAACACAACTGGTGGGAGAGGAGCAGAGACAATACCTGGGACAACTCACACAGTCAGCCCCATGCACAGGCATAAACATGCCACTAGTTGGCGCTCAAGCAGCTGCCCAAGAGCTGAGGGACAACAGGTAACCAGAGGAGGGGCCACCCACCAGGTAAGACCAAGGCAGGTGAGCAGCCATCACCTGTCATACCACACAGTTAAAGGAACATAGAGGAGGGGACACTGCAATATACATGCAAGAATATTAGAATACAACTGAGGGGATCATATGATACACATATAACAAAGATAGAGTGATGTGTGATGTACAAGTGAGGGGACAACATGATCCACAGGAGGGTAGGAAGGTTGTGATGGGCCTCTTGTTCCAGAGGTCTAATATATTGCCAGTCCTTTGTTTTACATGAATAAAGTTTTGATTTGTACCAAACAACAATACCTTAGTAAGTTACTATGTATTTTAGGTTCTTTACACACATTTTTGCCGAGATCTTGTGTTCTTTTTCCTTAGTATGTGTGGCGCTGTGGCCTGATGAGCAGAGATGCTTGTATGTGGCTCGGTAATATAGGAGACATATTGTTTGGGTACAGTAAGCGTGGCGCATCAACACATGGCAGTAAAACATAAACACAACAAATTATCACTGCACGTTTTCCCATATTACCAAGGAGGGGGAAGGGCTGCCATTCCCTCAAGTCATTTCTGCAGAAACCCTCCATTGACTGTGCACTACTGATCCAAAAAACAGCCCAGTGGGTTTATTATTATTATTAGGTTATTATACCAGTGCTTATGAATTTTTTTACCCTTAGGCACTACTTTAGAAAATTCTCCAAGATTTATAGGGACTTACTAAATGGTATAAAACAAAAATCAAGAACAAATATAATGAGCATCTCCGTGCTTGCAGGATATAGAGATACACACACAAGTTCCAAAACTCACAAATCACACCTGACAGGAAATGATTCATGGAATAAAAAACAGACCTGGCCTTATCCTTAAAAATTGCTCTGAGTAGTAATTTTTCAAACAACTAACTTCAAAGAACACAGAATAGGGTCAGCCAGTACATTCAATCACATAATGCAGTTTAATGCCTATCGCCCATTTAAAGTTTACGGAGTCAATTTGTGGGTTGGACCAACAGCACAAACCTCCAACAACTTCACTATACCAAGAGACTGCCCCATACCTCAATACCATCAAACTCCACATCTTGTACAGAGTCTAAGCAATCAGCTAGAGCAAAGGAGTATTAATGTCACAGCAAATACAAAGGTGTAATAATAGTACACAAAGTGCTGAAACCAAGCCAATTGATTTCTCCTCACCTCCTAGATTGTAAGCTCTTCAGGGCAGGGTCCTCCTCTTGTGTCACTGTCTGTATCTGTCTGTAATTTGCAACCCCTATTTAATGTACAGCGCTGCATAATATGTTGGCACTATATAAATCATGTTTTTTATTATTATTAATAATAATATTAGTATTTAGCAGCAGAACTCGAATAGAGAATGTAAGACGAGCCAATATTGGATACTTACATCACAACCTATTGTTTTAATTGTTGGGGTTGCAAATGACAGGTACAGACAGTGACACAGGAGGAAAAGAGGATCCTGCCCAGAAGAGCTTACAATCTAGGAGGTGGGGGAAGTAACACACAATAGAAGGGGGATATGTCGTGTTCGGAAGTTAGGGTTTCAAATAACAGAAGAGAACAGGTAGGCGATTTTGAAAAGATGGGTTTTGAGTGCTCTTTTAAATAAGCAGAAAGTAGGAGCAACCCGGGAAGGAAGAGGAAGACCATTCCAGAGAGTTGGGGCAGCTCTAGAAAAGTCTTGGAGTCGTGTGTGTGACGAGGTTATGAGTGAGGAAGTCCGCAGTAAGTAATTGGAGGAGTGAAGAGAGAGGCTAGGGGAGTATTACAGACCACGAAGCCCAACACATTGAATAGTAACATATTCAGGGTACACTAACAGGACAAAAGAATAAAAGGCAAAAGGAAAAAAGTTAACAAACACCTGAAAACAATATATTTTTATATCTTATTGGGTAGTAGGGTCAACAGAAGAAACTTCTCACTACTACCAGTTTTTTGTAAATGAAGCCCAGAAGATGTATATTACAATATATATGATATACACAAGCAGACAGGAGAGTCCTGACATACCATATACAAGCAGGTTTTTTTATTTAAACCATCTGCTAAGATAAAAGGCATTGTCTCTTAATGCATTTCACACATAAGAACTCAAAATGAATTATATTTAATTACAAGATTATGTGGCCACCAACTGGAAACAAGTACAAAAAACATATGTTATTCATATACAAAGTGGGCAAAAGATAAATATTTCGACATTTATTGTTTTTCCCTTGATAAGAGCAACAGTCTATAGTCTTACAGAGCACACAGGTAATGTAATCATGATTGCAAACTCTAAATTTATTTTTACATTTTATAAAAGGCAGTTGCAATACAGAATAGTATAAATGGTGCATTTCACACGTTTGCAGTACAAAACGTGTGTACTTGTATATCTACTGTCCACAGTGTGAAAGTTATAACTCTTAATCCTATGGATAATCCCTGGGATCATGTTCTGTCTGCTGCAAGTGGAATGTCCGGTCAATGATGTCACCCACAGCGGGGAATGCCAGTGATCTCTTCGATACCATGGCAAAAAATTGCCATATGTTGTAGTCGTGTTACCTGTCAGAGGGCCACAGCAGGGATGTTAACAAAAAAGGGGTGAAGAGGAGAACCCAGGCTCTGCTCACCAAGACATTTACAAGTCATGAAGCCAGCAGGACCTTTATTTCTCCTGAAGACTGAATGGCTGCTTCTGTTACAGAATAAAATCTATTTATCTATCTAATAATCTATTTATTCATTTAGGAGAATTTGTTTTTTTTTTAAATATTACTCTAACATTTCTAAAAGTCTTGGTAGATTTTTAAAACATGTTAAGCTTTTTTTTTAAAAATACTATTTATTGAAATGTTACCCCACTAATACATTCAAATCACCAACCTAACAGAGCAAGGGATTTTATATATATAGAATATTTTGGACCTTTTATTAATTGATTAATTCAGGGTTGATGCATGAAGTTGAAACTGATGTTGAAGTGGTTATCTTGGGCTGTTGTGTGGTAGCCCCAGACCATTTCTTTTGAAGAATCCCACCAGGTACTTTATTGCAAAAAAGTGATGTCCCATCTGCAATAAAAATACCCTCACCTGCCTGATCACAATTGCGCATGGAAAGCTTTTAGCAGAGGGGACAACGTCTCTTTGTGCATCAAATAACTGCCTGATCACAGTTTTTTTTTTTAAAGGGGAACTTTAGTTCTGCTTTAAACTCCCTGACTTATGAAGCACCTAAAAAGTATAAAGGTAGTCCCCGAGTTACATACGAGATAGGGACTGTGGGTTTGTTCTTAAGTTGAATTTGTATGTAAGTGGGAACAGGTACGTTATTTTAATAAATGCAATTAGGACAGATTTTTGAAAGGTAGCGTGGTGTCAGTTACTGTAAAAAATCCTCACTGTGAGTAAATCCTCACTTGTGAGTTTGTTTTACTCATTAAAGAGTTACAAGATGTTACAGATCAGCTCAGCTCTTAAGACGAATCAAAACCTCAGCTGTGTTTAGCAAAAGATTTCTTCTACAAGTCATGCAAAGGCCCCGTTCGTATCTAGCAGTCGTGTGTGTGTCAGATGTCCTTAACTCGGATGTCCTTAACCTGTATTTACAACCATGTGAGGTATCTATGGATATACTAGAGATTGTAATAGATTGCAATAAAGAAAACAAAGTTTAGTTCTGTACTCATGATTCTTCTCTACATCTCTGTTTTGGCATTACGTGACAGAACATAACTGCTCTTCTACAGATGAGCGATAAAATTCAATGCATGGAGGTTGTTCTTCATGCTTGGCAAAAAACCACAATCAGGAGTAAGTAAGTAAGTAAGGAGCTAAACTACCTACAAGCAAGTACTTGGGACACAATTACTTTGTATTGTTCTGCATGAGGTCAAAATAAACACCACTGCCACAGTCTGACTGCATTTCATAATGCAAGCCTACTGACAGCAGGAGGTTTTGCAACTCGTCAATGCACAAAGCACCATAGGTATATCCAGTGCAGTGTTCTCCACAGCCTCTTTTAGCCAGCAGCACCACCCGGCACTTTTCAGTAGCCAGCCGGATATTTTTTGGAGGTTACTAAAGAATTGGATAGTTTAGAAAATAGATGGAAGCAATTACAAACCTTAGCTACCAAAGGCAACACCACCCTTTAATTTTTTTTCAGGGTCAACAGTGTCCAATTTAGGTGAAGTACAGAGACCACAGGCCTGATTTAGCCATCTGGCTCCAATCAACCCATAAATATCTGGAGTTTATTCTTTCATAATAAAAAGATCCTTCAAGAAATTGCAGCCGATTACAAAGAATAATATCTCCTACTCCCCATATGAGCACACCCTGACGCTGGAATCTAAAGCATGCAAAAGGTCCTGCACCTATGTGGGAGGCAAGACTTAGTAAGCTGTTTTCTGGGAACTAAATAAAAAAAATTATATAACTTTAGGTAATGTTTCCTTCTCTGTGAACATTATTAAATGCCAGGCTGAGTTAGCAAAAGCAATGCAAGTCTATGCAATATATATATATATATTATTTATATATTTTATATATATGCACTCAGATCTTCTCATTTAAAAGAGAACTCAAAACTCATCTTTTCAAATTCACCTACCCAAATTCTTCTGTCTCCTAAACCCTCACTACTCACCCACTATTACATATCTCCACCCTTATTGTGTGAAATGTCCCCCACCTCCTAGATTGTAAGCTCTTCAGGACAGGCTCGTCTCCTCCTCCGGTGTCCCTGTCTGTATCTCTCTGTCATGTGCAACCCCAATTTAATGTACAGCGCTGCGTAATATGTTGGCGCTATATAAATCCTGTTTTTTAATAATAATTGTAGGGGAGCTAGGGCTGGGAAAATGTTGCATAGAACATTCTGGAGCATTGTAGGAGTCAACACACTACAGGGAGTAAGAACAGGGCTGGATTAGATACATTTAAACATCTGGGCAAAAATGATATCAGGGCCACATTGGCTGAAACCCTAAAGGCCCTCTGACCGCAATAACAATTTTCTGGTCTTTCTATCTTTCTTGATTTACGTCATCTAAGGGTTTTAAGACTTTTGCAAGACTTAAATTTTTTTTAAAGTTTGGAATAGTAAACCATGATTTTTTCATCTGTAGGATATAAAGGAGAGAAGACATCGGAAGACAAAGTGAAGGGGTAAAAAGCTGGTGAAGAGGCCAATATACTGAACATTGAAAAAGTATGTTATAGTAAAGAAATCCAATGAAAGATATTTATGTCCTTTCATCAGTCAGTAGGAGTAAAAACTGCTCCTGTATCAGTAAGAAAAAAATGCAGTGCAAATAATAAAAAAATAAAATAAAAAAAAGTGATTTATAACACCACTGCATTGGAATCCAACTTCTTACACTCCCACCACACAATGCAAGCAGCAACATCAGAGAGGAGATAGGGCTTTACTGCTCGATTTGACCCAACCCAGAAATTGCCCAATATTATTATTATTACGGGTTGCAAATGACAGATGAATACAGACAATGACACAGGAAGAGGAGAGGACCTTTCCCCGAAGAGCTTACAATCTAGGAGGTGGGGGAATTAACAGTTTAAATATGCTGAATAGTAACATTCGGTTATGTGTCAGGTGTTTTCTTTATATGTACTAATGTAAAGTAGCGCTGTAATATATGCATGTGCTACATGTTTTAGTATTGAAGCAATGGTGGATTGGTAAACGACTGCTATGTACTACCAAGGAGGAATTCCACTTACTTATCTCCCACCTGCCTTCTCTATAGAATGGGTACAGTGTGCATGAAAGATCATTTCCAGGGACAATCATCCAACATTCACCTGACATCATTATATGTTGTTCAAACCATAATATAGGGAAGTATTTAGAAAATAAAAAATTGCCTTTGCAAAGTATTACTGGCAACAAACACGGCATGTGCAGCGATCAGGCAGGTAAGAACAGTTTATTGCACATCACCTGTCCTTCCTGCAATAAATACCTGGCTGCCACCAATTGGTCAAAGTGGGACTTTAGTTCCACTTTACCAGTGTCAGGACTGTTCATTCCTATTGCCTGGAGCTATTTCAGCTTATTATCTTTAGTGAAACCACAATGGAGTGGAAATATTGTAATTATGTTAACAAACCACATAACCCACTACAGGTAAATAGATGAATGTAGGTTTAATAATAGGGTAAAGCAATGGAAGGAGGAGGGGGTGACGGGAGCAATTTAACTGGTGTGCCTTGCAGCATATCACTTACATCTTTTTATTGCTTCAAAGTTCAAACAATATGATTCATATATAGCACTAGAGAGGTAAACAAGCACAGAGGAGTATAGGACACTTCATTTTATATAGTGAATCCCTTTGCACGGAGCTCCCAATCCCATATACTGATGTCAATGTATTAGGTGCCTAAGGCTGAAATATGTCACTGCTCCACTTAGCAGTGGAAACACCCAGGTGTGACAACGTTCCACCTGTCAAGATTTATTGTGTTTCATGAATAATGATTAAATCCACTTAGCTACTGATCAGATTATATCTTTTATTTTCCATCCTATGCCTGAAATATGAGTGGTATACTACTATGGTGTTTAACACCAACCCAATTAAATTGAGAGAAACAATACAAGAGCCTACAGTGCACATTCACAGTAGAATTTACAACTTGCCTGCTAACACCCTGTCATAATCAGGGGTACCTAAAATACACATAAATTATACCAGAACAAGGCAAATTCTAGGAGCGAGGTACCCAACACCCACACAAAGCAAAGGCAAAATCAGATAGCTGTACAATACATAGGGGTTGCAAATGACAGACACAGGAGGAGGAGAGCACCCTGCCCAGAAGAGCTTACAATCTAAGAGGTGGGGGAGAAATCAATTGGCTTGGTTTCTGAGGTGGGGGAAGTATCACACAATAGAATAGCAAACACACCTGGATATCGACATATTCTAAAAGAAAATGCCATCTATCAGGCCAGGCCACCTGCTTGCATTGCTCCGTGGTCTAGTTCTGATATGCACAGTGACATATGTACACAGTGTGTCCAACCATACGCAGCAAGCTGTGATGCATTGTGTGTTTCAACACGTTTATCTCATAGCACCATCAGCTTTGTGCTACAATCATTCTTCTTTGGGACTGGACCAGTCAGCAGCAGTAACTCATTTATTGATCTGCTTTCACTGCTTTTGGAATATTAGTCCCATTCATTTCCGATTCACATCTGTGCACTGCAGCTTAGTTCACCTAGAACATACTGCATGTTTGGGTCTGTGTGTACATTTCCACTAGACACAAATGTAAATGAATGACAAACTCACAAATAGTGGAAAAGACCCATAGTACTTGCTAGAAGGGATCACTAGAATGAGCCTGAAAATTGTTGGTTCTGCCTGAACACCAGTCCAAACCTTCTATGGAAAACCTGTAACGAATACCTTGGCACTGGTCACATGACCTGCTATTGAATAGGGCTCAGCAAAGGCACATATTTCACAACTGCAGTTATGTCAGATATGTTCAGTGCCATGACGCTGCTACCATGACTTTTATTTGTGTGTGTGTGAGCTCAATGCTAATTACATAGGATGTGATGAGAAGCCTCAGGCGGCAGCTGCCATGCTTGGAGTGCTTACTAGTAGTGACATTACTTCCCTACAACTGATATACAGCCCGGGAATCAGATGACAAAAACTTTCTGGAGGTGCCCCCTGGGTGTTCTTGTTCCCCTCTAGCATTGGGGAGAGGAAATCAGATTTGAGGTGCCCTTGTGTGTTCTTGTGCTCCTCTAGCAATGGGGAGGGGGAATCAGATCTGGGGGTGCCCGCTATGTGTTTTTGTGGTACTCTAGCAATGGGGGGGGGGATCAGATCTGGAGGTGCCCCCTTTGTGTTCTTGTGCTCCTCTAGCAATGGGGGGGTCGAATCTGGAGGTGCCCCTGTGTGTTCTTGTGCTCCTCTAGCAAAGGGGGGGGGGATAAGATTTAGAGGTGCCCCCTATGTGTTCTTGTGCTCCTGCAGCAATAGGGAGAGGGAATCAGATCTAGAGGTGCCCCCTGATATACAGCCTGGGAATCAGATGACAACCTTTCTGGAGGTGCCCCCTGTGTGTTCTTGTGCTGCTCTAGGAAGGGGGTAAGGATGGCCTTGTACAATTATATTACATACAGTACAAGGAGGTGTCCTATGAGCCAAAGGATTTGAATTTCTGCTAGATCTATGATTTACCCAGCTCTGTCACACCGACTAGTCTGGCAGAGAACGTTTTCCTTCCTTCCTTTTGCTTTCATCCTCTCCATCACTATTTAGTAACTGAACCGTGAAAGATAAAGCAGTTGATAAGCCCATTCCTCTGTTACACTGCTCTTTCCTCTTATCAGTGTGCTCTGTGCACTACAGCTGGCTGCCCCTTTGCTCTGCTTCTTCTTCCTCTAGCCTATGCCCTGCTGTATAAAGAAGACAATAACAAGTTAGGTGGTGACACTGCATTACAAATTACACTTAATGATGTGTTAATAAATACAGAGTTGCATTCATTTGTGTGTTTTAGGTGGCAGGAGTTTGGAATTACCACGCTGAAGTATAGATGCAATAATAGTGATTGGGTTCACATATTCCTGAATACTGCAATCAGTGACACTGAGACCCAGTCTTGGCTACAACTGGAGTCCCCACAAGCTGAGGGGCCCTAAATGGTTTGGTGCACCTCTCTGTCCCAATGTGTGCTGTATAAAGTAATGCTGAAATACAGATTTGCAGCAAATTTGAGCATCACACAGGGACACCCCCCCATGTGAAGTCATGTGATGTCAGGGATCACATGACCAAGAGCAAACTATAACAAATGTAAACCCTAACATTTCCTAATTGCTCCATTTATTTAAAATTACCACCAAAATTGAGCAAAATCTACCTGAGGATCCTACCAGAATATTAGCAAGATTATAACTTCTGCATAATACGTTGGCACTATATCAATCCTATTTAATATTATTAATAATAATAACAACTTCCTGTACAAAGCCCAACCCTGCCCGGGGCACCAGCTGTGTAAAGTGTTAGAAGGTGTTCTGCATGCCCAGGGTGACAACGCTGCTCTGCTATAGATCCAGTACAGTGACAGGGGTTGTCAGTATATGACAGGAAATGTGTTACTAGCAGGATCACTGGGGGACATGAAGGGGAAAAAAAGAAAACAAATGCAGCCACCACATGGAAGGCCAGTTAAGCTGCAATATGTGACATTTTTGCTTTACTGTAAAGGGGGTGACAGATGTACTGGGGTGAGAAAAGAGGGGAGCCCACTCAATATCCTGCACCAGGGTACCCCACAATCCATCCATGGCACACAGCATTATATATAATGATTATAATCATACAAAATAAATGCACAGTGCACTATAATAAGGAATTCTTGCTGCAGGAAGGAGCAATATATGACAGGTCATGTGACCATGACATTGGGGTGAGCATGACATTGGGGTGACCATATGTGAGGAAACAGCCACCCCTCCCCCCATTGCTCCCAGACAGCCCAGGAAATCATCTGTCCCAATGGGCACTGCACAACGTTCGTTATGATACCGCATGTTAAATGCAAACGATTTGTATTATGTCTGCTGAGATTTGCACACTTTGTCAGTTTCAGTGAAGAATGATAAATAATTCAGATCCAGACCCTAAAACATGAGAGGGGTACCTGCTGTGCAGCTCTTCCATCCCCCATGCCCTGTCCCACCCAGACTGCACTCACTGTGATGGTGACTTCATGCTTCTTCAGCCTGGATTTCAGACTCTTCATGGCTAAGGTTCAGTCACAAATCCAACTTCCAGCCCGCAATGTCAGAGCAGATCAGACATCTCCCGGCTCCTCTCCTCGTCCTTTCCTCTCCTCACACACTTTCTCTATGTTCTTTCCCTGTCTGTAAACCTCTCCTCTTCTTCCGTCCAATCAGGTTTCTGGAATGAGGAAGACTGACTGATTTCTAGCCAATCGCAGCCTTCCAAAAGTTTAGAGGCGGGATTTCCTCTATAAACTTTTTTTACCCCTCTGGCTTTGGGACACACCTTTCGGCGGGAGGGTGACGTCACTCAGGTGTACTGGGGAGCCAGGAGGGGGCGTGGATAAGAGAGAGGCGGGGCTACAGTATATAGAACAGATATAATGAGAAATAATGGAGTTATGTGTTATAAGTAGTAGAGTGTACAATGTTCCAGTGTTACATATAGCAATGCAATATCTATCTTTAAAGAGGGGCTTTCACTAAAACAACCTAAAAAGTATGATCCTGTTACTTAAGACTTTGCTACTTCCATGGTAAAAGCCCATAGGGCTGCTTAATGTTCCCCCTTAACCCCCCTGATTTTCAGGTATCCACTTTTATGCCATACCCCCCTTTTCAAACCATCTACTAATAATAGGTGGCAGTGCACTCCAAAAAATTATGATCCTACTTACCTTACCACCTGAGGATGCCACAGTCCTTTTAAAAACATTCCCATGTAACACTAAGCAGATGAAATCTTGTGGAAAGTCAGTTTGTAATGCACTGGTGTTTCCTTGCAAGATTTCTTCTACTCAGCATTCCATTGAAAGAAGAGTGGTGACACGCCTAGGCATGCAGAAGGCAGGGGTTAGATAAATATAATTCTAATTTCTTTTTGCATTTTTCACCTACTTAAAGTAAATTTTAGATTTGGGGATGAGGAGGGGCTAGACAGTGTAAGCAAACACTTTAATGACAGGTTCTCTTTAAAGTATTAACATATTGTATCATGCACTAATATTATTGTTATAGGCTCTCAAAACATTGGAGTAGCCTTGTTTTTTTGTCAATAGTTTGCGTTTGACTAAGGCCTCTTATCTGCAGTAGTTGGCCCTTCCTGGCAAACTGCTGGTGTGTGGCCAAGACTGGCAATCCACACCGCACATACCACATTTGCACATAGTTGTAGCCACGGTAAGTTCCTTCTAAAACAGGAGTGTCAAACTCAAATACACAGAGGGCCAGAATTAAAAATTTAGACCAAGTCGCAAGCCAAAAATAAGTTTCTTGGAAATAATCATATAGGCAACCAGAGATAAACGGAAAGCAGCAGAGGACATGTTAGGAGAATATTTGTGCCCACTATTGTCTATAGCTGTAACCATAGTAGTAAATGTTGGATCAGGATATTGTGTGGCAACAGGGTTACTGTCCCGAGATACAAATTTAGATAAATCCTCTGCATATTACTGCATGCTCTTCTCATGTGTTCTTGTTTCTTCTTATTGAAATTAATTGTTTTACTTAGCCAGATAATGCAATGTGAAACCAAAAAAATTGCTGCATTCATTTGGTTTCACATTGCATTCTCTGGCGCAGTAAAACAATTATTATTGCAATAGCTCTATGATAATTCCTGATAATAATAATCCTGATAATTCCTGAATATTGAGTTTACCTGTCAGTATAAAGTCCGTGGGGCTCACGCATAGGCTGCTGTTCAATCGACACAAGTGATGCCGGTAATAGAATTCCCAGCATCACTTCTGTCTATAAAATGCGGGGCTACGCATAGGCAGAGAGGCTGCTGGTCTAGAGACACCAGTGATGCCGGGAATTGTAGTAGCAGCATTGTACTCCTGTCTATAGGACAGCAGCTTAATATGAATTGCAGCTGGCCTGCCGTTACTACAGATTGCAGTGGCGGTGGGCCAGCTGCAATTCAAATTAAGAATTCTTTTGGCGGACAAAAAAAAGGACGTGCCGGGCCACAGTATGACACCCCTGTTCTAAAAGAAACCACACAGCCAAAAGCGACTTGTTACTTTCTGCAATACCCCTGCAAACCGTCATAGCCGCATGCACATGAGTAACACCCTTCTTCCCATCATTTCAATGCAGTGTTTTGTGGGCTTACTCAATATTTTTCCATCTTGCTTCTGTTTGTAGTCATTTTTCCTTTGTCGTTCTTCCTCTAATCCCCATGAATCCTATCTATAACCCAGAATCTGATCCTCAATACTTTGTTTTCGTGCCTAAAGGCAAAACGTCTTCCAATACGCATACTTAAATTTCCACCTTTTATTCCTGACAGGTGTTTATATATCTTTTGTTCCATTTAGTTCACATAACATGAGCCACAAGGCCATAATAATAAATATATCATATTTTACCATTCTTGGTAATGTCCAAGGTATATTGTTTCCTAGAACCTAAACAAATAACTCTCTCATATACTACAAATACTCACATTTGTTAGATTTGTTTTGTTCACATATCGTAATCAGATCAATGTAACCCGATGGAGTGAAATTACTTCTGGTAACACAATAATATATTGTTATACTCCTTCTTAGAGATGTATTTATAAAGCAGGGAATCTGACATTCCCTCAATAATTTCCTGGTGGGAATGCCAATAAAACACATGAACCTGGAAGATTCCCACCAGGGAATGTTTGGGAGAATGTCAGACTACCTGTTTTAAAAATACAGCCCTGAATGTATTTTTGTTGTAACCCAACATGCTAATTTATAGGATACCAGTCATTTCAGGAATTTGTGTTATCTTTTAGTTTATTACAATACAAAATATTATCACCATTTCTTGACTTTTCATACTCATAAGCCGTATCCAGGTCTTTTATCTCAAACCCACTGCTCAAAAAAGATGTTGGTTCAACTATCCTGCCTCTGCTTTGAAATCTTGTTCTAAAGTTCATTCCTGTTCTGTAATCGCTGACTATAAAGCATTTTTCTAATCGTTAATTTAGGATAAGTACTTACAGCATGTAACATTCAAAGCTGTATGCTTTTATTATAAACATATATGTGTTTCCCTTTCTGAAAGCCAAAAACTTTTTTCTATGTTTTAAATAGAATGGGGAAGGGTTAAAACACTGTCTGGTTTATTTGCTGTTTGTTCCTGTATGGCTGTTTTTCCACAGGAAATGACAAGGTTTCTTTATAATGTTTGTTGTAAAGTGTCTCCATTGATAGCTTTCCCTTTTTTTCCCATTCTAGTGGCAGTTCAAAGTTGTTGACTTACTTCTTTCATTCCTTGTGATATTAGTGATCAGGACAATTACAAACAGTGGATTTCTCCAATAGGGGCTCAGACTTCAATAAAAACTTGATAGAACATCTAACACTCCCTCATCACCTCAATCTAAAACTTTAAAGCAGGTTGCCTTAAGTCCTACTTTAATATTCACTAAATTATGAAAGTAAAGAAATGCTCTGGTAATATAAAATATGTATGTCAAGACAAATATATTATTTTATATGTCAAGACAACATTTGGTACAGGTCCTAGATGTCCACATTTGATGAAAAAGGTCCCCCTCTTGCAACTGTAAACTACATAGATGGAGTACATGATGTGCCCAGAGCACAATCCTTAAACTGACAGTTTTAGGAGGAACCTGAGCACCAATGAATGTTTTTGATCGTGGTGTGACACATCCTTTTCATCTAAAAAATACATCTAAAAAATACATTTACCACTCCCCCACCTATTTAATTTGCGATCTCCGAATGATCTCCAAATCCAACCTCACCAAAGTTGTACATTTAGGTCATATAGCTGTCTTATTAGGTGAGATGTATCCCTCACTTCTGTATGAGGGTAGTCTCAGAACATGGGACTTAAATGGCAACCTATGCAGATTTTCATTCTTTCAGTGAGAGTGCTTTTCCCAAAATAGATTTTACATGCCTGCAGTTGTCATCCATTTTTCTTGCTCTGTCAGTTTAGATGGTAAGCTGAAACACCTTGCCACATACTTTCATTGGGACTGAGGTCTGAGCTTTGTTTGGGGGATTCTAAAACAGTTTGGGTCTACACATTCTTTTACTTTTGGGTGTTTTTTTAGGGACTTGAAACCACTGCCCCAACCTCAGCAGTATTCCCTTCCTTTGAATAAAATATATTAAAATAGAAAGGTAGAGTATGTTCTGCCTCATGGAGTGGAGATGCTCACATTGGAATGCAAGGGTGGGCGGCATTCTAGATTGAAAGCTCTTCAGGGCAGGGTCCTCCCCTCCTCCTGTATCAGTCTGTCATTTGAAACTCTTATTTAATGTACAGCTGTGTGTAATATGTTGGTGCTATATGAATCCTGTTTATTAATATTAATACATTCTAGATTTGCAGCTCAAGGGTCACTGGTTTAAAGCCGCATACACACTTGCAATTATAGTCGTTGGAAAGGATCTTTCACAATCCTTTCCAACGACTAAGCACTCCGCGATGCATGAATGAGTGCTGTACATACAGCATCGTTCTGCTCTATGGAGAGGGGAGGGGGAGAACGACAGAGCAGCACCCCACTGTGCGCTCTCCCGCTTCACTTGAATGACGATAGTTTGTCGTTCATCATCAGTGGATCCGCCATGACGGTCGTTCATACGATGAATGATGGGCTCTGTACACACTTCAGATTCTCGTCCGATATCGGCCCTGAGGCGATTATCAAGCGAGAACCATTGGAAGTGTTTATGTAGCTTAAGTGTCAAGCAGGACACTATCTGCATGAAGCTTGTATGTTCTCCCTGTGTTTGTATGTATGTTTCCTGCCACATCCTAAAAACCTGCTGGTGGATTGGACTTTAGACTATGATTGTGGTAGAGACATATATTGTGAACGCCTCTGAGGGACAGATAATGACATAACAATGGCCCCTGTAAAGCACTGGGTATATGTTGGTGCTTTATAAATATAAACTGAAGTGTCTGTGCAGTAGAAAACCTTTCCTCAGAATGAGGTAAGAGACAAAAGGTCTGAGCATACCTTCTGGGAAATGGATAAAAGAAGCTTCTGCACTATTGTTGTAGAGGCGGAGGTAGCATGGCTGAAAAGTATCAGTAAGGTAACAAAAACACAAAGAAATGGAGGCCTTCGAAACCACAACAACTATACTATGGAATGAATGGAATGTGTTCTATTGTCATGGTAATGAGTGCTGAGTAACTTGGCTCAGTCACATGAACAAAAAAAGTTATATTTGCTCCTTTCAGGGTGACCCAATATGCTGTTACAGAAAGGGTAAACGTGTGCTACTTGGAAAACTACTCAGCCAATTGATCATAATAATGAGTAACAATTAAAATAGTTTTTTTTACTTTTCTGATGATTTATCCCAAGCGTGTGTTATGTTTCATATTCCTATGTGTTTACTTAAGAACAATACAAGCAAACTACCGAAAATGTTTCAGATAGGTTGTGACAACAAAACACAATACGTGTCTGATTATAAATCAACTACACTGAACAAAAAACTAAAATAAAGGACTGCAAATAGTTGATGTAATCTATCTCAGTGTAGTAAACTTTTTGTGCCCTATTTAATAATATCGCTAGCAAAACACATTTCTTGTTCCTGTCTCGTCTAATAGGAATCATGGAAAATGAAAGGGGGAAGAGAAGTAAAGACATTTAAAAGGACAACTATTCAAAGTAAACAATAGAAGTATATGTAAGAAACAAGGTCTGAAAGCAATAATGAACTCAGTAAAGTGAATATGCATCTAGAGAAAAAATAGATCTTAATGACTAAAGCTCTGAACACACTCTCCATCAGTGTTTCTCAACCAGGGTTCCTCGAGCAATGAGTACCGGTACTTTGTGACTCTCAGGTCAGTTTACCTTACACCAATGATCTTTTTGGGTATCTGTAAGGGTGATATTCTTCCTACTGACCACCACACTAATATACTGTAATCTACAGAACAGGGTTTCCATAAGACTTGAAAGTAATTTAAAGGGTCCCCCCATGTTAAAAAAAGGTCAAGAAACACTGCTCTAGATAATTGAGATGAACCATTGTGATCAGGTGAAAATCTAGATGTGTGCAGCAATCCCCATTCTACCATGGTGGATTACTAAACAATTTAGCAGAGATAATTGCTATCATATCTTATGAAGAAGAACACAGGGGGGTTCCTCCAGCTCATCTCCCCCCCTTTCCCTTATAACAGGGGTTCACAACCTCTGGTCAGTGGCCCACCGACCGGTGCACCCCCCAGCAGGGTCAGGAGAAAGTCTACTGTACGCGGTGGGCGTGTTGTGTTTCTGGGCACAACCCACCCACTCACCCATCGCAAGCTTAGACCTGAGATTGAAGAGTGGGTGGGTTCTGGTATCATGACGTCACTCTGGGGGAAGTTTCTTCCACTGAGTGACATACGGCTCTGTTTAGAGTCAATGCACTCAGTAGTCTGTGAGCTCCAAAAGGTTGGGGACCACGGTCCATAGAACTGAGAGATATTGTCTGTACAGTGCTTGTCAATTCTATCATCACTGGAAATGATCAACATTGTTTCTCTCCTGTAACAGAAGTCTTTTGTCTGTACACAGCTTTATGACCAGATAATGAAAGAGGGTACATGGAACTCCATTCATTATGCAAATCTCATAACAAATTATTAAGGATGGGTGGATTTTTGATGATACATCTCATTTACATTGGTGAACTTTCAACTTGCCATACACAAGCACTGTCACTTACTGGAGTCAGCATTTTATGTTTGGAAATGCCTGTGTTCCACTGCCTATGCTGGCCTTACCTTGTTCCCATAGTGCATCATGCTGCTATAATCTGCCCCATGATCAAGTTCTGATGATCATGCACCCATTGTAATCTCTTTAGGTAGTGGACAAGGAATCAGCATGGACACTGACAGCATGCTGTGTATTGACACCTTTCTCTCATATATAGTTTTTCAGCAATGTGTGCTAAAGAAGTTCTGTGGGATTGGACCAGATACTCCTGCCATCACTGAGCCTTGGGTACCTATGAACCTCTCGCTGGTTATCCCTAATTGATACAAAGGTACTAACCACTGCATAGCAAGACCAGTTACCAAAGCCTGATTTTTTGAGATGTTGTTACCAAGTTTTCTAGTCATCACCCAATTTAGCCCTTGCCAAAATTTATCAGATCCTAAGGATTTGCAATTATTCCTGCTTCCAAAACATCGCCATCAATTAATTGTTCACTTGCTGCTTAATTTATCCCCACCAGAGGTTATTTAACAAGATAGTCAATGATATTCACTGTATTGTTTTGGATGATCAGTGTATAAACCAATGGAGACAGACAGCATTCTGGGTGGGTAACTCAGTGAATACAAAGGAGAGATGGTTACAGTTAAAAATTGATACAATCGAACTAGAAAAAAAACAGGACTGGCAAGATCATTGTTGAATTATTCGTACAAGAAGCATTTAAAATTAACCATAGGTAGAATTGCTAGTTTTCTCAGTAAAATATCAAAAACATATGTATATTTGAAAATGCAGATTGCATTCAAAGGAGTTTGAGTATATTTTATGGACTATCAGTCTTTAGGAACAGGTGAGTTCTTAAAACTGAACTTGCAAATAACTTTTGTTGTATTTCTATCCAACCACACTTACTAGTCTGCTGGCATGACTTCTATCTACTTCATGTCCCCCCGTGATTGAATAGTAACAGACTAATGAATTAATCTCTTTGCTCTCATTTTGACAAGACGTTCTTCGTTAGCAAATGTGAAGGTAGTACCCTTATTGGGCGCCAAGTACTTTCCCCTCCGTGTGTTTTACATGGGATTACAAGATGTTGAATATATTTAGTTGAGGTATTTTTATATCACCTGCATTTAAAACTTTTTTTGTATAATGCATACAGTAACTGCATTCACCGTTTTCTTATAAAGCTTAACTTTGGGCAGATGCATCTCTAGGCTCAATTAGTAAATTTGAAGATTCAAATGGAAACAAAGCAAGACAAAGCTGCCTTGTCTTTGACGATTAAGTAAATTAGACTGGTTTGGAATAATTTATTTATATATTAGAAACCTGATATAGAGAAGTAAAGGGGTGGAATGAGCCTCTGCTCCGAGTCAAATAAAGATTGTCTTGTGCTGTAATCCAAAGCTCATATGACATGATGTGCAAGGATGTGTGACCAAATGGTAAAACTGAAGATTCCGAATTTGTCTCTATACATTGCAATACATGCTTACGTTTTTTAGCAAACAAAAATAGTGTTCTTGGTTAACAATATTGCAATCAATTAACAGGTTGACCAGTGGAATTAAAGTTCCTCTTTACAAATTTGGCACCAGGCAGGTCCTTATTGCAGAAAGGGACAGACAATGTCCCTTCTGCAATAAGTATGCCTCATTGCTGCCCATCTATCAAAATTCACTTAGCAACTCACCCTTTGTTGGCAGGGATACCCAGCAATCCTGGCTTCTCTTGCACCCCCCCCCCCCAACGACAGAGAATGGACAGGCGAATACCCCCAGAGGTAAATTCCACTTTAAGGGGCGCAGTAGGTTGGGTTTCTGCGAGTTATGCTACAAGTCACACATTCATGTTGCACACTATACACATTGCACCAAGCTTTTCTTCCTTGTGGAAAGTACATCAGCTTTAGGAACAACTAGCATTGTACAGTAAACATAAAATCCTTTATACCTTTAACAAGGGCCTATAGCTTAATATAGGCAGGAATAAAGTACAAAATGTACTCTGTTTAACAGATGACACAGTAAACCAACAGAATGTCCAAAAGCAATCCTGAACAAGGGGAGGCTAAAATAATTTCACATGTCATTGTCAACTACTACTAGTGTTGTGAAAGGAGGCTGTTCCTGCACCTGCGTAAAAGCCTAATCTTAAGCATCTCAAAATGGTATTTCTGCCCTATTACAATGGACAGTGACGGGGAAGAATACTCAGGAGACTTTCAGTTGAATTCATCACATACAGAAAATCAAGAACAATCTTCTTCAGATGGGAAGGTGGTGGCTGGTTGTGGGGCAGAATAATACCCTCACTGCTATGTAAGACACTACCATGAAAAGAAAAGACAGTTAAAGGGAAGTTCCATTTATATCAAGGAAAGTACTAATTGCAATTTGTCGGGTATTATAAATGTTTCTCTATTTGTTACTGTGTACATGGAAAAAATGGTTTCAGACATGTTCCGGGTGCTCCAGATTTCAAAGTATTGTTTATACGTGCCTGTGTTATTGTTGTTTTCCTTTGTTTATTACCCTGTACATTCTGCTATTTGTAAATGTGAATTATTTATGTACCTGGAATTACCTCAATAAAGATTTACCTATACAAAAAAAAAAGTTAAAGCACCACATTGCACTTGTAAAACACCCTAAAGGGTGATTTGCAGGGGAGAGCTGCCACTTTGTAGAGTTTTGACACAGGTGACAAAACAGATACCCAAATTTTAGTTCATCGAACCTGGTCATTGAGTGAAATGGTTGTTAAGTAAGGACCACAGTAAAGAGCCAGTCAGCAAAACTGCAGTCTGCAAACGTGATGGAAAAAGAGTCTATTAAAGACAGACCGCAAGACCCAGATCAAGGATAGAGGACATGGAATGGTGAACGGGATATACAGTTAGGTCCATAAATATTTGGACAGAGACAACTTTTTTCTAATTTTGGTTCTGTACATTATCACAATGAATTTTAAATGAAACAACTCAGATGTAATTAAACTGCAGACTTTCAGCTTTAATTCAGTGGGTTGAACAAAAAGATTGTGTAAAAATCTGAGGAACTAAATACTTTTTTCGGTGCTATACGATCGTTCGTAGATATCGTGCAGGATCGTTCGTCGTTCGTTTTCCAACGATAATAATTGGAAGTGTGTACATAGCTTTAGTCACACAACTTCCACAAACTGGATGAGTTACCACAGAAGCTGCCCGCTGTGTTGGTTTAAACCAACAGCTTACAGTGACTGTGTACTCTATTGTAATAGGTGATGTGTGCTGTTTTGCAGTAACAGTAATGAGTATAGAAGTGGGGCTTAGACCAATGTTATGCTACACATTGTCCTGCAAACACATGTCTTCTAAATCACAATCTGAGCAGGCAGTGATGTGCTGGCTGCTCCAACAAACTCCTAAACAGCAGTTAGCATCACCACATCTCTTTTACAGTCAGTCCCCGGGTTACATACGAGATAGAGACTGTAGGTTTGTTCTTAAGTTGAATTTGTATGTAAGTTGGACCAAGTACCGTATTTTTCGGACTATAAGACGCTCCGGCCTATAAGACGCACCCAATTTTAGGAGGCGTCCTTAACCCAGGTTGTATCAAATACTTTATTTTGATCATAGTTATTCCTGACAGGGCTCAGCTTTAAATACAGGTAGAAGTTGAGACAGCTGTACAAAACAAAAGATTGAGGGGCCTAAGCCTATGTACAGACACCAGATCAGTCTCACCCAATACCAACACAGTCTGGCTTTGACAGTGTTCAGTGGTCACCCTACATCGTTCATGGATCTGTCCTGACCGATCCATGAACTGTGGATGAATGTCCGCAATAGAAAGGAGAGCACAGGAACCTTTTCATAGAACAGAACAGCGCTGTGTGTACAATGCTTGTTCGTTCATCTGTCACCCCTTTGTGACAACAAAAAACATATTAAACTGTATATATAGTCAATATCTTCCAGCTGTATTATGGTCTATAAAGCTTGTCCAAGATTCAGCCAAAACTGCAGTATACAATTCAAGATCTTGCAGCACAACTTTACATCAACTGCTCATTACCTGTGTTGGTAAAAAAAAAAAAAAAAAAATCAGTATTTCAGCTGCACTATTGTCCTTTCTGCGGTTCTCCCTATCTATCCCAGAAAATTATGTTAATATATTTGGAAAGCACCACCTTATAGTCCTGTTGTCAAAAGGGTGAAATACATGTCTTGCCAACCATGCGATTTCTGACATTACATGTCTGTTATGGTCAGACCAATAAGGGTTTATAGAGTAGTAAGGCTGTGCTAACAGCATACAAAAATAGACGCCCCAACATAATTCAATATACTTTCTACTCTTGTCTAAAATTACACCCTCTGCTGGCTTTAATGAAGACAAATCTACGCAAGTTATTTGTAATGCACACCATGGCATTAACAGCACCTTTATTTTATAGAACATCTTTTGTACATTTAAAGCAAAACATAAAACCAAATCATGCATCAAAAGACATTTCAGCACATCAAACCATGGTGCATGGACCATGCTTTACAAAGTGCTGCCCAAATTTGTAATTAGAAAATGTCAAGCCCCATGGAATGGCTAGCTTGGCATAACTGTATCCTGACAACTCAGCCACAATCAAACTTATTGATTAGGGCAACATATTCTGCCTATTTTAGTACTAAACGTACAAGCCACCCAAACGTACAACACTCAGAGCTCCTTGCGCTTATCCACGGCTTTTACTGCTAACTTTTGTACGACAGTAGGCATACCCTGCCAGTTCTGCCCAACAAATCAGTGCAGATATGGAGAACATTTTATGTTTTGTAAAAATAGCTACACAACAAGTTTTTGAGTAGACATCAATAACAAGAATCTGACACAACCAAATGTGGAAATGTTACAGGAAAAGCAGTTACTGTTATAAAATATGAAAATACCAGGAGGTAATGAGTCAAAGCACTTTAGAAAAAGGTTTGTGCATAATAACACTGCTGGCCACCCCCATCTGCCAGCATTTACAACTCCACAAGATGATTTATCTCATTTTGATCTCATGGCCCTTCAAGCTCAGAAAATAAAATGTGTGCGGTATATAATTATATCCTCTTGCCATCTTAAACAGGTTTGGTGCGTCATTCTTTACAACTACAGTGTGTATATATATCTTTAAAAATAAATTGCAGTGAAAATAAAAATTAAGACTTTATAACCAGTTTCCAGTGAGAATAGGGTGTACTTTGGTCCCATACAAGATCCCATAAACAGTGAAAAAACAGATGAAGTCAGAAAAAAGTTCACAAAGGCATCCGACAGAATAATATTTTTTAAAAGTCTATGATGTTAACAGCAGTCTTGTTGTTCCAAAACACCTTTAGAGCCATTTTCAGCACAAGATCTTCCTGATGGGAGTGGCCCAATGCCAGCATATGAGAGTACATATCAAGTGAACAAATACCAAGGCTGCAAACCACACAATCACCATGAAGCAGAACTAGAAGCCGAGGAGACCGTTTATTTCAGTTTAGCAATATTCTTTAGCCACGCACCGCCACGTGTTTAGAAGTCAAGGCAATACTGGACAATGTTCAGATGTCTTCCAGTCACTGATAAAACGTAGCCATCTCAGGTCTGACAGTTAGGCTGAGGGTTTTAAACCTCCCTTAACATCCACAAGAACATTCACAATGAAGAAATGCACATTCTTCTTATCCATCAGTCACTTGCAAGGTCACAATAGAATGATAGCAAGTAAGCCTTGGACACTCCCTGCTTCATCTTGAGCAGAAATGGTCAATATGAAGACTATACAGCTTTCCTGTGGTATTCAGGGGGGGCAACTTCATAGTCGCTGGCACTAAATAATGCAGTGGAATTTTTGGCCAAATACCTAGAAGTATGAAACAAAGAAAAAAAAAGTTAGGGTTTATGTAAACAGCAACTAATTCAAATTCTAATAAACTGCTTGACCTGAATGAATAACACACTGCACTGCCAAACCTTTGAAAAGTACATTGTCCGCCTAAATGGAAGTCTACTAACGTCAATGCAATAGTGCTTATCTCATAAGCACAATTCACATGTATTCACCATATTTTTGATACACCCAAATGCAGCGTCTGCCCACCTACTCTTGCTCACTTCCTTTTAGGGTTATGTTTACTACTACTGTTCCTGTCAATATAAATAATTAAAAACCAAATCAAGTAGTTTTGTAGCAATTATGTATAACCAACCCATAATATTTTGGCTTTATTTATATACGAGTAAGGAGTTAAAATCATAAATAAAATGTGCTTGGCCCTACCAGACATCAACTGACAAAATGTATGGCCTGAACATAGTCATCAACAGGGCCATGCAAACAAGCAATAACCACTCACTTCAGGAAGTCATGCAGGTAGTTCAGTAGCAGAGCCAGGCTTTTCTCATCCAAAGGAGTATAGGACAGCATTGCTCCAATACGAACTATAAAGAGGATTTACAGTAAAGGTGAATGCAAGAAAAAATACTAATACACAGTGCTATGATATGAATCACTTACCAAAAAGGCGCAGCAGGTGGGGAGCACCATAGACTTGGGACATAGGAGCATCAGGATGGTCTGCCAAGATATCTGCATACTGAGGACGCTCAAACTTGTACAGCAACTGTGTGCCCAGCATAACATTAAAGTATTCCTTAATACCTGCTACAACTTCATTCACTGCATATTCCCTGGAAGAAGATCACAAGTGAATACACAGTTATAAAGACAACATTTTTAACCATCCCTTAAGTAAAACCTATGCTTTGCTCACTGTAGGGAAAATCAATAGTTTGCTGTAATGTTTACCCCTTTCCAGCAGACAAGACTTTCTTGTTTTTGGCTCCCCTTTACTGCTCTGTTCAGCCATAACAAAGTAAGGAAAACATTTATAGGTGTTCATGCAACTCCCTTCCTTTTTTTCCCCCACCATTATTGGTGCATCATGACCCAAGCACTGACACTGGGAGGAAAATCTTTAGCCTGATTTAAAGAGAAACTAAAAAACAAAACACACTTACCTTCAATCCTGCAGGGCAGACCAATCACTCCGGGGGTGTCCGGCATCTGGTCCCGCGTCGTCCCGACATTCGTCCTGGAGCAGGCGCCTCCATCTTCATCTTCTCTTGCTGGTTCTTCCTCCTATGTCAACCGATCCAGGGGCGAGATTGGGTGATGTAGGATGAAAAAAATTGCCAATCTCACTGCACATGCATAAGATCGGCAATTTTTTCTCTTTGAGCAAAAAGGCTTCTACTGCGCATGCCTGAGATGCTAGGGAATGTGTAGAAGGCACGCCCAAGAGCCTCCCGGGATGCCTGACATAGGTATTAAAAAACTAAAAACTCTACCCTTTTATGTAAAGTGGAAATTCCGAGTATAGGTACGCTTTAAGTATTTAAGTGTTAGAGCCTATACAGGGCTGCTTTCCTTCACTATTGGCAGACGAGCAAAGAAGCACAGGATCTAAAAACAGATTAGCAATCATTTAGGGGAAAATATAACTGACTTAAATGCTAAGGCAGAACTACTTACTTGTTGTCTGTGTTCCCTCTGGATTTTTTGTGGGTAGCATATTCTTCAAGGATAGTTTCCACATTCTTTTTGGCAGGCAAATTAAACAACTGCAAAAATTTAAAATATGTATATTATTCTCCTCATGGCTTTTTACCACTTTAAAGACAAAAAAAAAAAAAGTTTTCAGAACATAACACGTAGTAATATGTAGCTTAACATGTCATTCTGCTACTGTGTATTCTAAATGTGGGGGTTTAACACAGACCACTAACTTATAGCTACTATGGTCTGCAGGGCCTACCAGTCTATACAGTACAGGTAGTCCCAAAATTAAGGACATCTGACATACGGACAAACTGGCTTGTGTGCAGGACAGAGGCTTGATAGGGGGAGGGGGCGGTCTGAATGACTTGCAGAAGAAGTCTTTTGCTGTTCTGCAACATCTTGTAACTATTTAATGATCAACTCTGCAGTTGTTTCTTTTTCCATATCAAAGCACAGCTTGCTCCAGAAGTTAATGAACATCTAGGCTCCATAAAAAATTTTTTTTGGGTTTGTTTGTGATTAACTCACAGTGAGGATTTTATACAGTAACTGACACTACATCTGTCCTAATTGCATTTATTAAAATAATGTACCTGTTCCAACTTACATACAAATTCAATTTAACAAACCTAGTGTCCCAATTGTGTATATAACCTGGGGACTACCTGTATAGTGAGAAGCCCACAGCGACCCCTTGTCACTTTAACAAGTCACAGAAGCCATTTAGCACATAGACTGGCCCCTGTACTAAGTGGCCTCATCCACCCCTATCGGAGTGGTTTTCTCCCCATGCGGGAGGCCAGAGACAATACTATATGTACTCTAAAGATCACTGACCATGTGCATACTCATAAGGCCCCACTCATGCTTCTTTCCACGGATGTGGAAAAAGCATTTGATGGGGTAGATTGGACCTTTCTCCATACCACCTTAGCACACCAAGGTCTACCAACAAGATTACTAAAATAGATCAGGGCTTTATATTCATCAACTAGTGCCAGAGTGAGAATAAATGGCGAACTTTCACAGCTATTTGCCATCACTAACGGGACGAAACACCTGCTTTTTGTTTTATCCCTTTAATCCTTTTTAAGGCTTGTGCGGTCTAACGCTGATATAAAAGGAGAACGGATCGGCCAGACTGAGCACAAGGTAGCGGCCTATTATGATGCTTCACTTTTGCCATAAGGTCTCTATATGTAACAGATTCCAGGAGACCAATTACAAATTGGCTACCCCCTGGTATAGGATGCCCGTTAAACTCGCCAAGCTCTTCCCACAGACAGATAATACATGCTGGAGATGTGGTACTACACAGGCACGCTACTACAAAATTTCTGGGATTGTCCTAAATTAAAACCGTACTGGACCTCAGTGGCGGAAGTTATCCTTAACCTCACGGAAGTAGACATTAGAGACAAACCTGCTCTAGCACTACTTCATGTTTTAGACTTATCGCGGAAAGTGTATAAACGCTCCCTACCGAGACAACTCCTAAATGCGGCTAAGGTATGCATTTCAGCCTGCTGGAAGAGTGGCTACCCTCCAACCATAGAACACTGGTTGACAGGGGTAGCCAATATTTACCGGATGGAGGATATGGTCTCGACTGATTGCAATAGAGCGGACAAGTTTACTCAGACATGCTATCACTGGATCCATTTTTATACCTCTGTCGAGTACACCAGGATGATACAACACTCAACATGATCAACCACATTTGCCCCTGACTCTACACCTTTGTTTGCTACTGTACTGTGTATATGTAATCCAATAAGGCTGTTCGGAAACCCCACTCCCTCCCCTTCCTTCTCTCCATCTTATACTTACCTTTCCTTTGTTTTAAAATATAAGATAGAGATGCCCGGGTTCCATCTTTAGGCGTGATCTTGTTAACATTATATTATGATATTTGTACTTTTTATACTGTTTGTTACGCAACACTGTTTATTACTTTGTGATTTTATTGTATGAACCTTGGTGTTTCTCCAAAAAAAAAATATTTTTCATGAAAGAAAACCACCTGCCAAAAGCTTCCTACACTTGGTAAATGTATAGAATGTAGTATTCTCCATCATTGTAAAGAATAAAAAAAGGAGGGGTCAACAAGCCATTCATGCTTATACAGTTAAGCAAAGAAAAATATTGGTGGTGTGCAGAAAAAAAAACTTGGCATGAGAGTTGTTTGCCTGCACCCAATACCTATGTGTGGAATAGGTTATAAGATAAGGATTGGCAAATTTTTGACATCTAACCTATTTTTCTTGCTGCTTTACCCTTCATATATACCAGTTTGAATGAAGTTGCTGCCTGAACAAAGTCCTTCAAAATCAGCTGCCCCTGTTGGGCTTTCAGCTTCAGAAGACCAACATTTACTGCACACTTTATGAAAGGTAATAGCATAAAAAGACTAAAAGTTTAGAATTGGTTTACTTTTAAATGCAAGCTGTGTTTTTTATTTAGCTTTGAATAACAAACAGATTTTTAACTTTTCCTGGATTTGTTTATTTAGAAATAGAAAAATGTTTATGCTCCAAGCACCTCATTACAATACCTGTTTCTGGCGCGTGATAAGATCCCAGTCATCCACAAGCCAAGGTTTCAGTTCCTCAGGTATTTTCACTTTAACTTCAACTCTATTCATAAAAGTCTCCTCCTAAAAAAATGTAAAACTCAAGTTTCTGAAAATGTTTTAAGAAAAATATTTGTAAGATAATATTCCATTATTAGAGAATATTTTGTTAGAAGTTCTATAGTTACAAATACAAAAACTGGCTTAATGTGAATCTGTCATGAGAAATGTTCATATAAAAGCAGACCTAAATTTGCCATGCTTACGAGAATACTGTATGAAAACCCATACATAGATGTTAACTGCCAAGTAATTCCTACCTCCTGGTCATAATGCTGGTTAGAATACAGTCCTGCCCTGACAGGGGTCTAGCCAAAATTAAAAGTAAAGAAAGGCTTGCTTTACAAAAATTTTTAGAATTTAGGAAAAACACATAAAACTTACACATGTACATGTGTGTAAATATGTACACATATTCTAGTTTGACATACTGACAGCAAACAAATCTAGACAAGACCAAAAATTTGAGTAATAGGATCTGTTTCAATGAATGGTGGGATGGGTCATTTTCTTAATTTAAAATGATGACTAATGTCTTTAATACGTGACTGGCATAGTAGAACTTACCAGCCATGACAGTAGACATCAATGGCAGTCAGATTAAAAAGGATATATAAAGTGTACCTACATTTTCTACAGTGGGATCCACTCGTGCCCGTTTCTTTCGTGGTGGCTGAGGAGCATCGCTGGTACTGGTACCCTCACCACTCCCTGGGGCTGCAAAGAAAAAAGGACAATAAAGTGATTGTGGGAAAATACAAGGGAAAGAAAAATGTTATGTATTAACCAAATATAAAACAAATTTACCTTTTTGCTTATTTTTCTTGGTTTTCCTAAAAAACAAAAAAGGTAAACCTTCTGTCAAACATTGCAGCTGGTATATCCATATATTTAACCATTTTAGAACTTATATTTAAGTGTATGTAAAGACTTTTCGGTCTTGTTTTTTTGGATAAGTAAGGAAAGGGTTAGGCCCTCCAAAGTTTTCATTCTCCATTTCCCCGCTGGGGAATTGACTGCCTATATTTTTGCTGATGACCACTGTAAGCAAGAATAAGGGTAGGTGTCCTTCAGCTATGCAATTTTGTTTCCCTTTGTGTTTTTGATACATAGCATTCTACTAGAATACTAAAATAGAGACAATAAACTACTTACACTTCCACATTCTTCTGCTGAAGTGCAGCTGACTTCTTTCCTGGAGCGGCTGCTCTCATCTTCCCCTCTGCATACTGATCCCTAAAATTAAACTTAATATTAGAACAGTAAATGAAGTATTGAACATAAGGCTAGTCCCAAAATTAAGATCAATGTCTTCCAAAATATATTTCTGCCAATCAAGCAACCTTTTCAGATCTCTAGACACTGCAGAAAAGCCAAGGCTGACCATTCTACCATTTTTTTGGTGATCTCAATTCCTTAGGTAGGCACTCAAAACCTAAATGGTTTCAATGTAGATATCTATTCAAACCTCCCCACAAACTACAGCTGTGGTGTTTGCATGTAATTGATTTTTTAGCCAATGAGTTTATGTGCATGCTTGTACTTGTGATACCTTCATGGGGATAGCGATGGATAAAATGCAACACATCTAAAATCATTAGAGAAGATTGCCAAGGTCTTTGCACTGAAATGCTTTTGCTTGGGTAACATTTTATTGCTGTAAGGATTTTGGCTTGCTGACAGACAGAATAAAGTAAAAGATGCGCTGTGTTTTGTGAATATGAAGGACAAGGACTTTACATACATGTGGCGAGTGCTAGCCCTGTGGAAGGTGATGGGAAGAAAGTGAGGCGTGGCCTAAAATTTTAAATGGTTTCTCCAAAAAGCCTTTAGGTTAGCAGACCAGCTGTTGCCATCATAATATTTGAAATAAAAATAGTTTTACTTTTTTTCTTTCCAGTACTGTACACAGTCTGCATGCTCTGCCATGCCAAGTGTACACTCCAGAAGCCTGTGAAGTGGTTAGAATTCCATCCGCCTAATCTTAGGTCTTCCATCTTGAAAGACACAGTGTGTAAAAGTCCACATGCACTCCCCTACTGTGTACACCAATGAACCTTGATGCAGAATCACTAAAAATTCCTAAGAAAATACAATCCCTTCAATTTTGATGTAAAATAGGGTCACTATAATACACTTACTGATTAGCCTTCTGAAGTTCTTTTTGTTTTTGCAGGTTAGTGTCCACGTATTTGAGTACTCTACTTTCTGGTACCCACTCATCCCAGCTGGGAAAAAAAAAAAAAAAACACATAATAAAGAGCCAATGCAAAAGTCCAGCTAAATAATTTACTGTACTGGGGGAGCAGAGGAAAAGGGGACCATTTCCCATTGGTAACCTATATAAGATATCAGTAGCCACACAGGTTTAAAAAGCAAATTCACTTATACCACTTGTTAAAAAACAATAAAAACCTAGGATATAAATTTGTCAACTGGTAAGAGGCCAATCTGATGGTTAAATTACCAAAAAAACAAAAAACAAAAACAAAACCTGAGGAAGATTAAGCTATACTTCAAACACAACCTGCTTGGTGTAGCTCAGAACAAAAAAAGAATGCTCTAAAGCGATTGTTGGGAGTTCGGGGTTTTAGTTAAGGACCAAACAATTCCAAAAAATTGAACGCAAGCGTAAAGATGTCTGTAGGCTATAACATTAGGATTTCAGTTTGACTTACTTTTTATTCCATCCACTGTAGTGAATGAAGTACTTCACCTGCTTGTCTTTAACAGCAACTTTCACACACTGAAGCAAGAAACAAGAATAAACACTTTAAGATTAAATATTTGAAGAAATTCCCTCCCCCCCCCAAAAAAAATAGAAACAGTGAGAAAAATAAAAGCTTGTTCCCACACAAACACTACACAACATGCTGCATTTGAGAAAGCTCTCAACACAAATTTAGTGCATCTGAAGTGTGTTCGGTGTGGGCAGATACCATTAAAGCAAAACTAATTTCCTTTATATAAGGAAGCCCCAGGGGATGCTGGGATACCCAGAATATCCTGGCTTCCTGCACTCGGTGTGCATGCTAAACCACGTGTATCTGTAAAAGAAAATTGCCAATAGGCAGGTAAGCATGCTTCACTGCAATGAACATGCCTCTTTGCAATCTTGTAATACGGAACTAGTGTTACACTTTGAAAATGGCAACCCAGAGCAACAGCATCTCATGTGTTGTGTTAATTCATTTTGATGGCTATAGATTTTGATTCTATCTCAAAAGTGGTTTAATGTGCCCATGTGCATGGCTATGGAGGTCCGAGTAATTACAAATCCTTGACAAGCAGGTAACAAGCTTGAGGACAACCCACCTACTAACCTCCCTACCTACAGTGAACTAAATTCTGCTTTACTTCCTTCCAACCCAGCAAAATCTGTACACTTCCTAGCCTGCACTGCTGTTTTTGTCCCGTCTGCTTCCAGATTTGGAATTTTGGCCATTTTGGTTGGCTGGCCCATGATGATGCAACTCCCATGCGCATGACATCCTGTACAAAAATAAATCTTTACTTCTAAAAGATCTCTCTACATTTATAAAGCACTTTAACGGATAGATATTTTGCAAAGGGAAGCAAGGAGCTTCATGACTGGTCATATGACCTGCTGGTCTCTGGCTGCTGTGGGGTGTGAAAAACAGAATACATCTGATCAAAGTTGCATTATAGCTGGTTGCTATTCCTCTAGGCTCAGGATATGTGATAGGGTGAGGAGTCCGCTTCACAAAATCAAGTATATTTCCAATGTTCTATATTATTTCCACTTCAACCAACAGATAAATACACAGCTTTTAAGTAAATAATACCTTCTCTGATAATTTTGCTTTACAGTACATATTATATTAAAGTCCTTTTGCAAATAAATGTTTCCAAAAGCTGTGTTGAATGGAAAGTTATTCCTATATTCAACCATTAAAATCGCATTTTAGAAGGACAACTATAAACATGTCTAAAAATGAACAAAAGCAACCTACCTTTGCTTCATAAAGAAGTGGTCCATGAAAACACAAAACACGTTCACCTGCAAAACAAATACCAGGAATTAGCAACAGGCTAGAGGTGCATATTGATAGCACATAATGCAAAAATAAAAACCACTTCATACAATATTACCAAAACCTGAAGACATACCCTAGATTTGCCAAATACTAGATGAACACAATCCTACGATGCATATTAGTCATTGGATAACACATGCATTAATAGGTGCGCTTTTAATATCACAAAATTTATTTAGACACCCTAAAATACATTAAAGCAACCCTGTTAGGTGCACTAAAGCCAACAAGGACCAGTCTGCACAAAAAGGAAAATATCCTTCAGACAAGCAGTGTCCTTAAAGCATTGCAGATCTTTCAGTCTGCTGGTAACTCTTTAAGGTGTATTGAATACCTAGCCTGTTCAGTGGTTCCTCCTACAGGGCTATATGTCAATACATTTGTCCTGTACCCCTCATGGGTTCAGTGGCAGGAGCTAAAGTTACACACTTAAAAATTATCGCTCAGGTAGGTCAAAATTGCAAGATAGGGACAGGTGATGTCCCTTCAGCAATAATGCATCTTACCTGCCTAATCGATCCAGGAATCATTCGTAAAAAGTTGAGCTGCACAGCTCATCTTTGGTTGCCAGGATAACCGACAATGCCAGCTTCCTCTGGGGTTGCCAGGACAGAATGAGCAAAAGCGTCATCCTGGCCAATCAAGATGGCCAAAGACTGCATGGAGTAAGTGAAGGAAAAAGATGGCAGAGCCCTGTGATGGAATGGAAACCGGGAAATCTAGCGGGCTTTGTTCTACTTTAACAAATTTGGAAGATGCCAACACCAGTGGCCAATGAAGAGCTGCAGCAGCAAAAAATTAGGACACAGCCTGCCGCTAAAGGGGACTGCATTAGCATAATAGGCATGAAGATGAAAAAAAAAACATTGAAGCATGCAAGTTAGTTGACTGAAGTTACCTTTAAGGCTGTTCTTTACCATTCAAGAAACCTCTTGTCACATTTGAACTATCCATAAGAAATATTATGGAAAAAATTAATCTCAAAAACTATGCCATCATTTCTCAGCTCCTACATCAATCTGCCAGACTCCTTGTTTAATGTTAAAACCATAGACTGTAATAGGACAAGAAATGCTTTACCACAGTTTTAATTGATAATCCTTAATTATGACTATATAACTGGAGGAATGGAGGGCAAATTTTTTTTATGCCACGGAGAGGTGCGCCCGAGACAATGGCATAAGCAGAAATCAGGATTTGAAGCGAATCACTTTAAGTGATACATAAACCATACATAAGGGTATTGCTTAGAAAAGAAAAGTTTGGAACTAGAAGCTTGTGTATTTTGAGGGAATAAAGTTGATGAACTTGAGACAATTGCCAGAGTATTCTTGAGGCTTTTTATTAAACTAGTAAACGATGGACTGGTCAAACTAGGAATCAGTATCCAGCAAACATCACCTGTTAAGCTACGTACACACGTCCAACAGTTCTTCCCCGATAATCAGTCCAGGGCCGATATCGGGCAGGAATCTGGCATGTTTACAGCGCCATCCTAGGGGATGCACGGGCGATGGATGACTAACGGTCCCTCTGCATAAAGCAGAACGGTGCTGTTATGTACAGCTCTCGTTCTTGCATTACGCAGTGCTAGTCGTTAGAAAGGGTCGTGAAAGATCCTTTCCAACGACTATTATTGCACGTGTGTTGGTGCCTTTAGGGGGAAGATGGGATCAGCCTGAAAGGGATCCACTGATAAGAAGTCCACAGCAACCCCCACATGAGGTCCAATGAAAGTATTTACTATAGTAATGCCCTAGAAACAAGGAACAAGAATTTACTGAGGATGTTTGCAAATCTATAATTTATAACCCTCTCCATTTTCCAGTTTATAGTAGGTAGGTTGTCACTGTACATATTGGAAAACCAGAAGCAGGTTTTTAGGAACATCAGTGTTCAACACAGAACTTTTGTTGCTCAGGAAATTGCAGGTGGCAGCCCGTGTATAGTGACCCAACTCCTCAGTAACCACCCAAAAACAGCTGGGTGTTACGCCCGGCTAAAGGGGTCTGGGGAGAACGCTGAACATGGATGATAAGAGACTGTAAACTTGTATCAATTTTTATCTACAGTTGACACCAAGCGAATGCAATTAGTCCACAACTGCCTGTCCATTCCCTGGTGTTTTTTAGAAACCAGTAGACCGCATGATAGGGAAGGGAAGGAAAAAAAAAAAAGGCCAGATTAAATTTGTTTTAGTGACATCAACTCGTTACCCAGAAGCATGGTTTAGTGGCTACAATCTCCAGAAAAAGGAGTTCCTATTGTTCGTGTTCTCTAGAACAGCAGTGGAAAGACCCCACTGGCAGGGCACAACGGCCAGAGCCGCGGACCATGTCCCCTGTATGGATCATAGGCTCAGGGAAGTAGGCAGGTTGTCTCTGGATACAAGCTGCCCACTTTCCTATTGCAGGCTCAGATTTGTAATAGGAGAGTGGGTTCTGGCATCATGACGTCCATATGGGTGTAGTTTCACACATGGGTGTCAGTTTGACACCTGGCTCCCTGCGCATGCCCAGTTTGGAGCCAGTAACTTTAGTGGTCCGTGGGTCTGAAAAGGTTGGCAACCACTACTCTAGAAGCAGACATGTACAATTTAGCTGCTTTAGTCAAATTTATGCTGCTTTGTGCATACCAAAGAATGAAGAATATCCATTCCCATAAATGTAATTATAACTAAGGGGTTTTTCCCGCTAGAATACATAAAATCAATATGTTCATGCACTTCGATATATATATATCCAGACAAACCTATGGAGATTATGTGTCAAAATAAAGCATATATACCTTCTTGGCAATGCACTATGATGGTGAGAACAGGTCCTACTGAAAACAAGGAATTCTGTTCCATTTGCTTGCATTGGTAAACACAGCACAATGTACTACAACATAACTGGTGAGCACAGCCCCACAAATATACTCCAGAACCAATCCTATAACCAAATACATTTCAGATATACCATGGAAGACAACATTCAAACCAAGCAGCAGACAACCTTCACCCAGAATAAAGGTCTATTGTAATTGCCATGCCAAGATTCATACAAACATAGGCAGAAACAGTAGGTAGTTTCAAATCCAAATACTTATTTTCTGGTGACATTACAAAATTTTGTGTTTAGTGATTATACCGTGTTCTATTTATTCTATAATTGCCAGATGTAGAATTTCGGAACTCTATTAAAGACCAAAAAAGTTATCATTCTGTAAAAGTACTGGCCTGTACCAATATATTGGGGTGTATTTATAAAACAGCAAACCTAGCATTCACTACAAATGAATATGGCCTAAATTACAGTGAATGTTATACCACCAGTAAATGATGGGTAAATTGCATTTACTGCTTTATAAATATGCCCCATTGCATTATGTTCCCTGGCTGATAGACTAGACATGGATTCCACAAAAAAACCCTCAAACCTGTAGAATGTGAAAATGCACGCAAATACTGGTCTACATTAGTGGTAACCAGAACTATAGCATACTATTCTAGGCAAATGTTTGGAGAAACAACTTAGGGAAGCTTTTAAACGTCAGAGCTGTTCATCTAAATAGCCAACATCTTGTTAATGGTAACCTGTATGACATGCAATTACAATACAGTGTACAGTTTTGTGTAGACTTGACCACAGTAGCTGCTCCCTGGTCTGTTAAACCCTGCAATGTACCAATGTTAAACCAGCAGTATATATAACTACTATAGTAAAAATATTACATAAATACAGCCAGACATGACATTTCAGTTATGGCTGGACTGTACCATTAGGAGGTCTCCCCAAAGTGATATTTTAGCTATAGGTGGAATCTGGTAGTCTGACTCTTGCTGGACTTTTGTCTTAGGGACTCCAGCTGCAAATTTCCCAACTTATATTCCCTGGCTCTGCTCATCTTTTATGCTTACTTCTCCTAATAAAATAAAGAAGAAAACCCAAAGCACCAATAGGTAGGGTGGAACTCCCTCAACTGCCATAGAAAATGTACAGACCTGAAACTCAACTGCAGAGATCTCACCACCAGATTCCCTGGAAGACATAAGAAACATCTATGAGATATACCCATCCAGCCAAAAACTAAAATATCACTTCAGGGTGACATGCGTAAATACTCCTATCACCACTAGGGAAATAAGATCCAACAGCTGAAGGTCGTGCAAGATTTTACCACTTAGGCATCAATAATAATTACAGAAAGCTTCACAATGTGAACTCTATTCATTCCAGTATGCTAAGGAATCTATACATAAATGTTTTTTTCAACTAACTTGAACCAGAATGAATTTTTTTTTACATTGGATTCAATTAGAAATATGTGAACCATGAGTGAAAGGTGATTCCCATATTTTATAATGGGATTCAATATGAAAAACAGTGGGCACATTTTAGGTGAATCTTATAAATGGGCCCCAATTTTTAAAAAAAATCAACTGTATACTAGATTGGAAACCATTGGCAAAGGCCGTTTCCAACCTTGCAATCCTGTTGCTAGTGACAACTCTGAGGGGCAGGATCGCTAGGCTTAGCAGGACAAGGCAATGTTGGACTGGATAAAGTTTGCCATACACTACACAATATTTTTAATAGATTAGGTTAGTTTCTCAACCAGGGTTCCTCCAGAGATTACTAAGGGCTCCTTGGTTTCTCGGACACCAATATTTTTGGCTATCAGTATAAGCATAGTAAGAGGAGTTCTTACTAATGACACAACGCTAATGTACTGTGAGCCGTGGATATAGTAATTATAGTAGGGGTTCCTTGAAGACTTTAAAAGGTTCCCCCATGACAGGGGACAGGTGGAAGGTCATATTTGGTCTGCTCTACATAGCGATTCTTCTCTTGGAGAACTCTCACTAGGAAGAGGACTGCAGTGTGCCATCATCCAAAGGCTAGGTACACATGTGCAACTGCGAGTGTACAGGGCTCATCATCCATCGACCAAAGGAGCGTCCTGGCGGATCCACGCCCGACGATCGATGAAAATGGGAGAGCACAGCAGGGTGCCACTCTTGTCGTTCTCCCCCTCCTCATGGAGCAGAACGGCGCTGTATGTAAAGTGCTCATTCATGCATCGTCCAGTCGCTGGAAAAGATTGTGAAAGATTCTTTCCAACAACAATTATTGCACGTGTGTACATAGCCCAAGGCAAGGATTGAAGCAAAACAATGCAGGGCCTCCAGTTGATTGGCTTTGTTTGGTAATTTCCATAACTAGTGTATGGAGCGCTTGTGTTAATAAAAACAGATCACACCTTAACACCCAATTTCCAGTAGTGAAATTAGGTATAATATGTTTTCCATTTTTCTCATCCTAACTCACACTGATAAACTATTTAAGTGAGCAGTCAAGTAGTTCTGATTTTGCCAGAAAATCTTATTCTTTACACCTTGCAGCCTATTCTCAAAAACCTACAAATTTACACCACAAGCCATATCATGCAGGTAGCATTTGGCTTCGGAAATTCAGTGGAAAGCAAGAGTTTCCAATGATAGCCACACAAAATCAAACAAGTGGAGATAGCATTGGAGTTGCACAGTTGCTCAGGAGGTTTTCACCTGGGATGCCTCTTCCAATAAGGAGCAGGGGGGACAAAAAATTTCCCACATTTAACACCTATAAAGTAGAACCTAATAAATGCATGTTCTAAATGTAGCTGTTCCACAGAGTGGGGCTTCACTTTCAACATACAAATCTTAATATTTTAGGTGTTTGTGCTGCTTTAAATACCTTCATGCTGAGGCTGTTTCCATCATACCTATTATTCTCCCTTCTCTCTTCCAAGCTGTACAAACAGAATCCACAAGTTGCTTCAGGCTTGTTTTAAGCTGCAGATGAAGCTGTCCAACAGTCCTCGCGGCTACTGACATGCCAGGTTTTCAGGTCAAAACATACCTAAATATATTGCTAAATTACACACAAGCATCATTATAATTAGTTAAAAGCAGATCAATATAAAAAAATAAAATAAATAAATATGGAAAAAAAGAATATAAAAACTCTGGCAAGTCATTCGCCCTGAGAGACTGAGAGAGAGCCCATAAAGACTTTGTATCAACTTTCTGCTGGACTCATTAGGAAATATTACAGGAAATATTGAGATTCATAGATTAACTGTCCTCTTAATTATATTCCACATTCCTATTTATTTCTACCTTCTAGTCTGCTTTAAATTTGCCATGCACAAATCAATTTTATAAAGATTAGACCAGCACGAGCATAGTGTCCAAAACCGAAGCTTGAAAATTACTATTACTGAACAATCTTTGCTAATAATGAGTAAATTGCCTTTTATTCCAGATTTCTACTGATCATACACCTCTCCTATGTCATGTGGTATCCGATCCAGAGGAGAATGAGTCGCTCAGATGCCTTTAAAGCAAAACTAAAGATAAAAAAAAAATTGAGCAGGTTGTTTGTCCCTCCGATAGAAAAAAGAATTTACCTGCCTCCAGTATTTTTTTTATTTCGTATACTCACCTCTCCTCGATCCAGTGCTACAATCTTCACGTGGTCATCTGCATTGTTCAGGTCTTCTTCCATCTAGACTAGCAAGGCTTGAATGGCATAAATCCTGCACATGGAAAGTTATTTGTTCCTGAGAGTCAGGGCTATCTCAAAATACCCAGCACTGCATGCTCATCTGCACAGGCGCATCTCAGCGTACATTATAGGAAAAGACTGAGAACAGGAATATATGCGTTTTATTGCAGAAGGGGCATCATCTGTTCTCACAAGTGTTTTTCAATACACAAGCACATCAAAGAGTCTAAGCAAATTACCAGACATGCATCAAAAATAAAAAAGTGTGCAATCCCTGCACATAGGTGTCACTCCTGTAAAAAAATATGTAAACAGAAAAGCAAAGCATTGGGAAAAAACACTTCATTGTGAATCTGGTACAGACACTAAAGTATTTACTTAAAAAGCCCAAAACAATCTTTAAAGTAGAACTAAAGTCTCACTTAAAGATTAGGCAGGTGGTTACTGGAGAAAGGAACAAGTAATGCCCCTTCTGCAAAAAACATCTTGCCTACCTAATTGAACAGGGGAAATTTTAAAATAGCTGAGCTGCACATGTGCAGAGTCTGCATTGGTAGCCAGGGAAACCCGGCAATCGGTTTCCTTTATGCACGTCGGGAATTGATGAACTCCTGTGTGCAAGTGCAGGAGTTATGTCATCCTGGAGCAGCCAAACAAGATCGCTACATATTATTGCCAAGAAAAAGAAGAAAGGAAGACTGTGGCATCATGGGATGGAACACAGGTAGGCAAGTGTTGGGGCTTGTGCCGCTTTAAAACAAGCTTTTAACAACAAAAGTAGCTGCAGCCACTTTGGAGCAACACATCCTTACAATTCACAAGAGAAGCATTGAAGAGGTCAAAGTCCTCTGGGTATCTCTTCCTTGCCCCTCCCCACTCAATTTACACTGGAGATCTGAAGCATTGAAGGCCATCAAGTCATCACTTGGAATGAGGAGCAGAATAAGTTGTGGTGTCTGAGAACCCATTAATTATGCACTGCAGTAACTCACACTGTAGTGCAATTGTTTTAATGGCACCCCAACTATGACTATGGACCAGAAGTTCCATTGCCCCACAGCACCTGCATGTATGGTAGTGAGGGGAGGTTTTTCGTGTGCATGGGCTTTGTTTAATCCACCTTACATATATCATCATCCTAGGCATTCAGATTAAAGCATACCTAAATTCAACATTTTTCTTTACATAGAAGGGTAGACAACCCTTCTATGTAAGGTAAAAATGGTGTTTTTTTTAATTTTAAGTACAACACTCTGGGACCAATGGTCCTCAACCTTTTGGTTGTTGTGGACCACTAAATGCATGGACTCCGGACCGCAAACCGTGTTACTCAAAGGGGAATAAACTTCCCCCAGAGTGAGGTCATGATGCCAGAACCGCCCAGTCTCCCATCCCAGGTCTGAACCTGCGATGTGAGAATGGGCAGGTTGCGTTTGGAGACCCAACCTGCTCACCACCCTGAGCCTGTGATGTCTCCGGAAGACGTGGTCTGCGGCTATGGCCTGTGCGTCCACCCAAGCAGGGTGACGGAACAGTGGCTATGTCACACGATCTCGCACCTAAGCAGTGTGATATCGGGTGAGAAAGAAAGAAGACCAAAGAAGACGAAAGTGAAGATCAGGGATGCCGGTGCCCGGCGATTTCTTCAGCACTGGGATGAAAAGGAGTTCCAGGACGACACCAGACCGGATCAAGGGAAGGCCCAACTCCATTGAGGGATCTGCAGAATTAAATGCAAGCATGATTTTTAGCTTAGTTCCGCTTTAAGATCGCCAAAGCTGGAATGAGAAGACATCAGCTAGGGAGCATGAGGAGGTTTAAAGTGCTGGAGGGGGGAAAACAGAATTTCAGGTGCACTTTAAGGTCTTCAATGCTCATTGTGACAATAAATTGCTGCTTGCAGCTACAGTGGTCAGGGAAGGTTTTAGAACTCATTTTCTGTACAGAGATGAAAATATCTGATTGTAGCCCGGGCACAGATTTATTTGTAAGCAAAGCACTATCAGCACCCACACTAATCTACTCTACCCGGTGCAGGCTGATATGTGCGGGGTGTGACCTGAGGATAACCTGCACAGGGACCGGCATGGACTCCCCTCTGCAAGGATGGAAAGGTTCAGCCAGCATTAGAACAATACAGAAGCCCCCCTGTGACCCAACTAATGTAATAACCCCATCACCGGGGTGCCCCTCATCCCAAGCCGTGCAATACACACCTTACAGACCCGGGTACCTCGCCACCCCCTCCTACCCTGAGCAGACCGGGCACTCCATAAACCCCTCTTTGAGGAAATTGGCTGGTCAGACTGAACCCGCCTCTTTCTCGGGATAGCGGGGCGCTCAGTCCGCTTTAACCTCAGACGTCAGCTTACCCTCCTGGAACTTAGGCCTTGGGTCCTGCTTCGGCGCCATTTATAACATACGCGGCTACCGGGAACGGGTCCGCCGCATCTACACACCGCGCGGGCCCGCACGTCACGGCGCCCTCTGCGCACGCGCGGCGCGCAGCTCTAGTTCGCCCTGACCAATCTGAGCATGCTCAGACCGTCCGAGCTGATTCTGGGAAGGGGGAGTAGTGAGAGCGGGGTGTTCCCGCCACTTCAGGCTCCGCCCTCACCCCGCACCCCCCCCCTTGCCTCGTGCACAGCAGCATTGTGTGTACATTGTATAGTATTCATGTTCGCTGCGTTCATTGTGTACAACAAAAAAATATATAAAATACATTAAAAAAAATAGGCGCATTACATTCACAATGTAATAAACCTTTAATGTGTGGCTTACAAAAATACAGTGTGCCAATGTAATACTGTCATACGGAAAGATTTGTCAATATTTACAGGAATAAATACCACACTTCTCACGTTGTAAATACTACAGAGTGATGAGATATATTTAGGAAGATTTATTTATAAAGATCTTAGAAAAAAAAAGTATTCGCCCAACGTGGGGCTCGAACCCACGACCCTGAGATTAAGAGTCTCATGCTCTACCGACTGAGCTAGCCGGGCACTTGTGCAATCAATTCTCTGTACTGCTACTTTGACTGTACTCTGTACTTTCACTCTGCATATAATAGGATGACATAGGACAGCCCCATGGCACTTCCCAGCTTCACTACCAGGAATCAGCCCATATATAGGATTCGATGTAGTCATAAAACATCTGACATTAAAACATTCCCTGGTGTGAATCTTCCAGGTCCATATGTTTTATTCGCAGTAAATAACTCACACCAGGAGATTTTGTATTTTACAAATAAAGCCTAAACCATGAAAACAAAAAGCCACCAGAAGGTAGAATTATATGATAAAAGAGATCTGCAATGTTTCTTTTGTCAAATAACTAACTCCTTGGCTTTCCCTTTGTGCTGTGCACACTTTCTGATTATAGCAGACGCTCACCATCCACCATGAGTTTGGTTCTGCTTTAAGCACTATGGAAGATAATATAGGCATATGTTTATTTTTTCTTGCTCCCTGTTGGTCAGAATAACAAGGAAAGCAATTGTACAGATTAAGATACTTTTGTTTATTTATCAGGGAATGTGGTGTGTGTTTTATTATGGGCACATCTATTTTTATTAGCATTTTCAATAATAAAAACAAACCAACATTTTATTCCTGTACAAAAGAAGTAAAACATACCAGTAGACTGACAAAGAAAGAAATATATGGGGTGGAGGGAACCAGAGGTGTTATTATAATTTGTAGGTTTGTTCCCTAGTTTAAGCATGGGAACTGATCACACTAAATCCTGACAAGTGTTTTGTTTGTTGGATTTTCACTGGAATTTTGACTAAAAATAGCAATCGTGTGTGCTTCACTGTGAAAAGAACATACTCCATGTACCTTCAAAAACCTACAAATGTCACAGCAAGTAGAGAAACTCCAATCTCCAGCACTTTTAGAGTTCTCCTTCATCTTTTAATCAAAGCTACTTACCACGGCTGCTTAATCATGTATTGATGAGTGTTCAAATGATTGAAACTGGCATAGAAACCCATTGCCTGTTGTGATTTTTTACACTGTGTGTTTGTTTTTAAAGTTAGCAGCCAGCAAACAAATTGTGTACATTGTTTTAGTATAATTCAACTGTTGCAACTTTGGGGTTTCTATTAAAATACTTCTTCTATAGAGATAAAATGGAACCCATGTAAACTGCATCTATGGCACACAGCGCCACTGAAAAATGCTGAGCTGTACATGCAACCTAGGGCTGATGTCATACGAGCACTGATGTCATAGAATTACTGATGTCATAGGCTATCTACACACGTCAGATAATTCTGGGCCAATAGGAGCCGCAAGGCGTTTCTCAGACAACAATCTGACAAGTGTAAAGAGGCCGTCCGGAAGTGAAGAGAGGAGAGCACAGCGGGGTGCTGCTTACTTGTTCTCCCCTCTCCATAGAGCAGAACAGTGCTGTATTTACAGTGCTCGCTCATTCGTTCATCTTCGATCATTTTCAACAACAAGAATCTAACGTGTGTACACAGCTATACGAGCACTGATATAAAATTAATGATATCATGCGGTCATTGACTACATCATTACAGCACTGTCATCATACATTCCCTATGTTGGACATAATTAAAGGAGCAGCAAATACACAATGATAAATGCAGTAACTTTTGTCACAATGTTACACTCTGTAAGTAGTTAGGCTACGTACACATGTGCAATAATTGACATTGGAAATGAATGATTTACGACCAATCGTTCGATAACCATTAACAAAAAAGTGCAACAACAACAGGCCAACGATGCTAATAAACGAGGAATGTCGCTGGAAACTAACAACTGTCCGCGCAGATCAGTTTGGGCTACGATCGTTCGCAATCTATTGTGTGTACGATCGTTCAGTGGATGGTTCTGCAGTACACTTTCTTCTGTACATGTCACTTCCTGCATCATTCAAACGATCGTATCTAGTGTGTGTACATTCTTAGTGGAATATATTTGAACAATCGTATCATTACAGCATGTACAGAATTTTCACTACACCATTGTTCAAAATAATCATTGATCTGTCGTTAGTTGTTCAATTTCCAATGACAATTATTGCACGTGTGTACCTAGCCTTTGGCAAGCACTCTATACAGTATCTCTGTATAATATTTTGTGTATGATTATAAACATTATAATAAAGACATGCTGTGTATTTTCTTTTTGCAGAGTTCTGTTACAATTTCCCCACTTCTGACATCAGGTAAATGGAACTAGCAGCAGTTAAGGTGAATAGGGGAGCATTTCCAAAGTGAATGTATTTTATGTGCTGAATCATTGTTGTTTTTAAGGCAGAACCATAAACAAACCAGATTTGTATTACAGGAAATGTGTGACTGTACAGCCATTGACACCTGTGGTTAAAATAATTGCTTCTTGGGACACAAGAAGTAGATAAGCAACATCTGGACATAGCCACAGAGGGACAGAATTCTTGTAGGAGATACTAGTACTTTGGCTGTGAATGTACAGGATTTTAAACAATTTATTTTATTATTCCCCACAGAAAAGAGAAGGATCACTTATACGTACCTCTGGATATAGAAACGTTTGTGACATACTCCATGTGACCCCCCTGGGCCATTCGGGGGAGCACATAACTTTGTAACTAGAAGCCAGTAGGCTAGAACAACCCTTACCTTACCTAGCCCAATGAAGGACCTGGGGAGTGAAAGAAAGATAATTATATGATAATGGAGAAAGGGGAAAAACAGATGTTACTTATAGGTGGCTTACTATAACTCTGTGTTTATTGGGTTTCTAGTATTACCCTATTAATGTAAACAATGCCACAAAGTTACTTCCAGAAGGATATGGCTGGTAAAAAAATTTCAGACTAAGTTACAAATTTCATCAATGAATGTTAAAAAACTCACCAACATGAAGTATGGTATAGCGAATCAGTCGAGTATAATACATTCTGACAAGGAAAGAGGAACAATATTGATGACATGTGGGGGAAAGAATCCCCTTCACAATTCTATGTATGTTACCTTCCTTTCATATAGACAGGAAGAATATAAAATTATAGCAAATTGAAAGAAGATGTACAAAATAATATTTATTGCCGTGTTTCCAATATACTCATATTACAATATTAGAACCATCAATATATATCTGTAAGCAATATAAATAAGTTGGTTGTTACATAATAATTTTATATAAACCTATACATTACATATAAAATGTGAGTTGTATAGGGAAAGTGGAATCCAGGTCCACAAGGGAAAATATCCCCTAAAAGGCAAAATAAGAACCTTGCACAAAGTTGCTGTAAAATATTCCCAGGAATGATACAACAAACAAAGCCAGGACTGCTTCTTTACCTATTGTCACACTTCCTCCTCATCTGGTTTTGATAATCAGGCATTGACTTTGGCTTATCAACTTCCATCTTACTGTAATGTGTTTAAAAAAGACAGTTCCAGCTGCTTTAGGTATGTTTTTCATTACTTTAACTAGCTCATGATGTTTTTCTTAGCTAAATTGCATCCAGACAAATGTAATCTTATATTTTCAAAAGCATCATTGTGACACCCAAGTTCTTCATCTCTGGCAGCCAGATAATATTGTATTAAGGGGAAGGGCAGAATAAGCTTTTTACTTCTAAGGCAGAATGAAGATAAATGCTTCTGTTTGCATAGGTCCAGAGGGTGCACATACTGTAGTTTTATTTGTGTCCAGTTAAAGTTTATGTAAGTAAATAAAGGTAAGTATATGATGGGAAATAGACTGATGATTCAGAGTGGATCCCAGTATTCAAATGAACTACTAGTTTTGTGTATCATAATATTAGACTGAAATTAGATTAGACAAAATATTTCTGCAAATCTCTTAACAAGTAGAAGGGTAGGGTCACTGCACTCCCTAACAAACTTCACAGCCTTCAGCACTCAACACCTAAAGCTGAACTCCAGGTCATTGACAAACCAGTGGGAATCCCGTGGCACTGCAATGCTCAATTTCTCCTAGAGAACCAAAAAACAGATGTCCCCTCACTCCCACAGGTTCCTTCTGTAGTGCAGCTGGTCCCCCGAAACTTTCAATAATCTGTCATAGGCCTGAAGAAATTATGTGTAATGCAAAATCAGTAGTCCTGCAATGTAAGTGACATGAGCCAACTGCCAGGAAAGTCAGGGAGGTAGGTGAAACTGTTTTTACTGATACCCCAGGCAAAAATTAGCATTTGATCTTTTGCAGTGTAAATGTAGCCCCTGCAGCAAGGGTAGTTTTGTCATTTACCTCGTTAGGCTTTAACAGTTAACTATGCCCTAAAATAATGCATTAACCCTTACCTCCCCACTAATCGATGACCCTAACAAAGCCTAACCTAATTCCTAAAGTAAGCATTTCACTACTATAACACCGGCAACTTATTTTCAACCTTTTCTTGAGCAGTAATGCTAATTGTAAAAAGCTTCTGTTCTAAAAACAACCTACAATTTTTGTGCAGGAGCCCTACCCTATACCAAGAAATAAATCAAGAGTAAGTATGCCTGGAGGTAGTCCTGCCAAGTGTCCTCATGCACGGTGTAAAAGCAGCCCATTCATGTGAATTGGGGTTCCTATTTCCTCACAGCAGTACAAAAATTAAACCTGGATGACCTGCAGGTCGTTTCTATCATTTGAAACCCCTATTTAATGTACAGCGCTGCATAATATGTTGCCGCTATATAAATCCTGTTTATTAATAATAATAATAAAAAATAATAACTTGCCCTGTAATATCAAAAACATACTGTCTGAACTTTAAATTAATCAAACATTTCTGTACTACACAGACCAACTAATGAATTGTAAAAAGCCACAAATATATTTAGGTATAATATGAAAATTCTAATACTTCAAAGATGAAAACATGAGTGTAGAATACAGATATCCAATAGTGGCAGAATTTGGAGTGTTTACAAATGACAACAAAAGTACCATACCATAGTCACCAAGGTAAAGGATGTTAGGATCAGGAATCCTAGTGAGCAGTCAGCCATGAAAAAACCTTTTCTAACAAAGCATGTGCAACTAACTTCCCAGGGAAACGGTAAACTAAAAGAGACAAAGAAAACTAGCCCTTCAATGTCAGAATATCAGTTTGGCATTACTTTGGGATCTCAGTACAAGAAAACAATAAAGAAATGCTTACAATATCAGAGGAATAAATGCATTTGAGCGATGATATCACTGATCCTGACACCCAGGTACATAGTTACACTTGTTGTAGGCGCTGGGAATGCAAGATGGAACAAGAGCTTACATTCAAACTGACTAATGGCATTTCAGTCTATTTCATGCCTCTGTTGGCTCATTTCTTGCACCTCCATCATCTGGGAGGACTTTATACTGATGTGACGACTTTTTGGTTTCTGCAAGGTAGACTGGGTATTCATTGTAATGGTCAAGTCAGGACTCCTTTTTGTGTCACAATAAATATTTCAATTAGATATAATGGTAAAAAAAAAAACTAATAATATTGATATAGTGAACGGCTGAGTGATCCATCAAATACTTATTAGTTGATTGCAAGGATCTATTCAAATAAATAAAATCACATTGAGAGAAAATTGGATAATGTTTGCCTAGCAGGTTTGTAATCCTGTAGGAGTCTCTCCTATTGTGTGTTACTTTCCCCACCTTATAGATTGTAAGCTCTTTGGGGCAGGGTCCTCCTCCTGTGTCACTGTCTGTATTTGTAACCCCTATTTAACTACAGTGCTGCGTAATATGTTGCTGCTATATAAATCCTGTTTATTATTATTAATAGCAGTTAAGATTTTTTAGTCATTTCCAAAAAACTGAATTTATTTCAATTTTACATAATGGTCAGCAGATGGCAGCAGCATATAAGACTAGAACATCGGCCATACAATGGGACAGGGCTGATTATTTGGAAGTGTGAAAGGGGACCTGATAGCTGTGAGCTCTCTGTTACAGACTGTGTGAGATGTGCTTTTCTTTGTGTCTGAAAAAACACATTTTAGATGGAGAGGCTGTGTTATAAACTGCAACACAAAGTAGAAAAAAATATATATTATCCCTAAAAAATATGAATAGGGTAACTGATGAAGAGGGGGCAGTAGAGAGGGACACAGATGAAAGACAAGAGGAGCAGGGAGAGTGTGGGAAGGACAAGAGGCAGTGCAATAGGAGGAGAGCCGGGGGGTGCAGGAGGAGGGTCTCCCAACTTCACAGTCCCAGACAAGAAACAGATGACAAGAGACAAAAGAGCCAGAGAATATCACGGATGTGGGATACAAGTTGTCACCAGAGGACAGAGCAGGGCAATCTCTGTGACAAAGAGGAGATGTAGAATAAGAGTCAGAGACCCATGAAAAGCTGATCCTTCCCACTGTACACCGACCACTGCAAACTCCCATCACATCACAAGCCATAACAAAGCATCCATGTATAAATAGCAACTTCTCTAAGGATAACAAACATTCCACGTAAACTAGAAGAGTACAGCTTGCATAATATATAGATGACAGGCTGCACACACAGGACAGGTCCTGGACCACTTCTATAGAACACCAAATCCATAAGTGATAAAGGGATCAGCTCTGAAGATGTGGCTGCTGCTTCTCTTCTGCACTCATCTACAAGATGTGACCTCTCTACTAACAGGTTGGTGATACTTTTGATATATAAAATGCCCTACAAGCTGGGTATTATTCAAACAGGCATTGCAGTTCTTTTGCAGAAATTGCAACGTAGACTGACAGCCCTGTCACCAAAGAAAAAAAGGTTGTGTTTTATTGTTTGCTTATGATTGCTACAAGTCCTTAGTGTAATGTTGGTAAGTAACAATGTGTTTCAGAGTTATCAGGATTCCCTTGTATACATCATAGGTCTGCCCTGCACATGTGTCTGAACTTACTTAACCCTTTCAATCAGCCCTCCCTTATGTATACTGATTTACTTACCTTTTACTAAAACCTTTCATCCGTTCATTGCGGACTTCATTCTGTGAATGCTAGTTGCCTGGCTGTCATGTCATTCTTCTTGCTTTATATCAGAAAAATAATGAAGATAATGACTTTCCTGATACTTATGGCAGGGCAGAGTCTTATAAAGTGTGGAAACCTGTGGGCCAGTACACTAGCCAGGCAGCTAGCATTTCCAGAAGGAAGTCAGAAGCAGCCCAACTATTATTGTTATTTAGAAAGGTTTCTTTAAGGACAGTCAGGACATTTGGAGTAAAGTTCACTGGTGTTCTGTATACTGAGGCCAGGTGACCTTCAACGTGCTGGAAAGAAAATCGATTCCAGTTTTTATTCCATTCTAGAAATAATGACCTGGCTTTAAAGTACACATTGTACATGTATGTTACTTCCCCCACCTCCTGGATTGTAAGCTCTTCGGGCCAGTGTCCTCTCCTCCTCCTGTGTCACTGTCTGTCATTTGCAACCCCTATTTAATGTACAAGGCTGCGTAATATGTTGGCGTGATATAAACACTGTTTATTATTATTAATAATAATAATAATAATAAAGTAAAAACAGTTTCTTTTTTTGTCCAGTGCCAAGCTGCCCATTGTATCTATAACACTGTGTGGTCATATCTGCAGTCTCATGTACACCTGGAATTCATGAATATGTATCAAAGATTAATAAACTATTCACACCTCCAGATTTTTATGTAAATATTAATTCACATTTGTTTAGTGCCATCGTTCAAGTTGCAGTGGGTTGTCCAAGAGGGCAACAGCGAACATCTAAAAAACCCATTCACCCATTTTTTAACACTCACATCAGGAAACATCCATTCTTCAGTACTCACAAGCCCAGTCATCCCACTCACACAGACACAGGTCATAGCCCTCTGCTCTTTTGACAGTGTTTAAATAATGTCTGTGCTGGCCCAGCTCCTTTTTTGGACAGCCTTGTTATAAAGTGACAGACAAAGAAGTTAGTAGCAGTAGCAGGCATCTCAGGCTTTTAAATGTCTACACAAGGGTGGCTTTGATGGGTAAATAACATGTATGAAATACACAGGGAAAGATTTGTTTCTTAATGGTCTGATGACATGTCTTTTAAAGGAACTGGAATGGACCAAAGAGTTTCCAATGTTTATCACCTGCAAATACTTATTTGCACTAAAGCAAATTGTACTCTATTGTCAACCGCAATATACTGCACCATTCATGTCATTACAATAAATTGTGCATTTAGTTATAAGCCTTTGGTGTCAGGTGCTCAACAAACATTAGCAATACATATCATGTGTATTATTGTGGCAGGTTTATGCTATTGTCATCACTGGGCTGGTTTTATTAACCATGCATTGGATCTTACATAGGTGCCGCTGCCAAACTGCTCTATGTATACAAAAGACATTTTCAGCTTTGTTAAACCAATCAGTACTGATCCTGTTCTTACTATCATGAACTAGAGGCGCTTATATGATTTAATATTATTATTATACAATTATCAGATTCTGACAGGCAGGTGTATAGCAGACTTAAACCCAATCAATGTATTAGGATACACCAATGCCCCTTCTTCATCCAAGCACAGATACTGAGATGGCAGACACTGCAGAATAATCATATAAGGAATAATGATGAGGTTGTGTAACTTACAGGTAAATTTACATTTTCTTTACTGGTGTACGGTGTACTTTTGTGGATTTATGGCAGAGGCTCACTGCTTCCATTAAATTATCTGTAAATAGGAATGACCATACCTAAACTCTGTCATGTGTAAACTTCACTGGCTGAAATAAACATCAGGTGAAATTTTGTTTCAGATCAAAGCTTTCATTTACTATTTTGGCAGGTGCAAGGGATATAACCTGCCCAAAAACTAGAGCAAAAAAAAGTAGGACTGTTGTACCTGTTAACTACTATTAAGTTTTGGCTTATATTGTTTAACCTGTTTTATTAAGGAATACGAATCATTAGTAGTTGTGGAAAAACAGCCGTAAGTAGATGTTATGTCAGCAATACCATGTGTTTGTTAGCTGCATGTACTACTGGTACAATGGCCATGGAGACCCACAAGGTTGTTACGAAGTTTGTTGCTTGATTCCATTCCATTTGACATTCACAAGGAGCACATTTTAACAGAGTACTGACAATGTAAAGAGCTCATTTAGATTTTTGCATTTTGGTAGCATGTGCATTATGTTAAGATATGGTAACTCGCATGAAAAGTTGCATTGCATGCTTTATAAATAGGATCGCAACAAACTAAGGCAATACATTTGCATTGCAGAATTCTGCAACACAAGGTAGCGTACTGTGGTGTCTTGGCGTTTTATAGCATGTTAAGGTGTATTACAAGCCCTTTAACTTTCAGTGGCCTGACTTGAACAACACATATTATTGTGTGCTTCAAGTGACTTACATTAGTGCACTGCATAGATTTTAATGTTGTTAGGATATGCTCATTAGACGCGCATACTAACCAACACAGCATTGTATAAATTAACACCAAATACACAGCTTGCAGTGTTATAAAAGGTTTCTTAGTCCATCCTAAGAAGTGTGACTGACAGTTTTTCAAATAGAACCTTAGCTAATATCTAACCGAGGAAAAAATTAAACCCAAACATGTCAGGAGTTTATTGTTTTCTGTGTTTTAGAATCTCCCCAACATTCTGTGCCAGTGACAACCAAGGAGAAGAATCAGGGGAACTCTCTTTGATGGGGTTACAGTCACATCAGTAAAACATTATGCTTTGCAAAAATTCTAGTCTTACATCCACTTATGAAAATGTGTTGGTTGGAGTTCCTCTAAATTGTTGTTCCTTATATGCATTTAAGTAGTTCAGCAGAGCAAAAAAAAAATACTTTTGCTTAGATCACAGCAAAAAATATTCATAGATAAAAAAAAGATAATCTGCAAATAGAACAGCTAAAAGGATTGTTACTGTACAAGGGTCCTCGCCTCCTATATCACTGTCTGTATTAGTCTGTCATTTGCAATCCCCATTTAATGTACAGCACTGTGTAATATGTTGGCGCTATATAAATCATGTTTATTAATAATAATGAATGCTGAAATGAGAGGGGTCAATGATAAGGGGAAGATGAGCGGATAGGTGACACAACCTCTCAATGATAGACCCTGAATTCCTTGAGTGTATGTATGGAGCGGAATTCTAAGACACTGGAAGCACACAATAGCTGCTTGTTCAGGGCTGTGGGAGGGGGCTGAAAAGTAAAAACTAAAGAGAAGTAGGATAATAAAAGAAAGAAAATACAGTATCAGTGGAACAAAAGTTTTGTAGCTTTGTTTAATATGAGCTAAAAAGCATGTATGAGATAATTATTGATAGTCTTAGACCTCCAGTGTGACAGGACCTCCCAGTCTCAGCCTCATAACTTTTCTGTATCCTCAGTTCCCCTGGATCAGGGGTGGGCTCTAGTAACTACACCATGTGTTCACAGTGGTTCTTAAACTGAATGCTGGTCATATGGCCCCAACTTTGCTGACTCTTCACGTCAACAGAAGATCTTCTGTCTGTCTCTACATTGCTTACATAGATTTCAGCAAAAAGTCCTTAGCGGTTACTGCAATAGATTGTCTGTTGTCTGTGTTATGTTATTCCGACCATCCGCCTGGTATTTGCAAACAATGAGGCTAGTTTATACATCTTGTCTGATAATTGGTCTAATAAAGGTTAAAACTTTAACTATAATGAGAATATATTATCTCTGATCCCGGAGGTATTGTCATCTCATGAAGAGATTTTCTAAAAGCAGCAAAGGAAAAAAGTTGCTAAATGATCGTGCTTTTTCCTCTGCAGAAAATGCTGAAACACGTCCATGTTGCATGTATTTTAGGCCAAGAAAAGCTATGACAGGTGCCAGTGATTTCTGAGTGTGATATTGACTAAGCTTGGCAAGAACAATCATTCTCTTTTCAACTATTCCCTGTCTGTGAAAGATCTGCCTTTTGTTGAGTTTGATGGCCCTAACATTCTAACCAGTGTCACATTTAATTGCTAATCTTGCCTGTCATTTTCACTTGCTTTCTTAAGATAAGATTTTTTTGCTTATCACCATTTCTGTTTTGTCACCTGATATCATTATTAGCACAGCAGTACACTTTGTGGGTGTTAAACAACACTTATTATCTCTCATTATAATCAATGGGTGCATGTAAAAGTATGCATATGATGTTAAAAAATACTGCACACAGATGATTTCATGTTAATATACATTTTTATATAGTTTTGGAGTAACAAGTCATGTGTGAGTGTCAGGCATTGAGACCACAGACATTAGTGTGACACTACTCCTAATATCTCAAGGTTAAAAAGTGAGCAGTGTCTTGGCATAGAGAGATAATGGTGAGTCTTTCAGCTGATGTGTTGCTCTAGGCTCATGGGTTGGCAAGTTATGTCTGCAGTTCTTTCCTGCCAACTTGATGCTGTATATTATAGTGCCTGATGCTCATTCATGTTTTAATGGGCCTGGGGAGGATACATTTTCATCAGTGAACCTGGGTAATCCAGCGAACCTGGAATGGATTTCCTGACAGTTATTTGCTATTTTCTAGCAAATGTTTACAATCCTGGACCAGATCTATTCCAGGTTTGCTGGATCACCCAGCATTACTGATGAAAGTGTATCCTCTCCAGCCTTGGAAAGCTTAAGTAAATCAGGTACATTATGTTAATTTTCATCCATTATCTCTGTCTTTTTTCCCTCGTTTCTTTGGAGCTCCCATTGCATTCTCAAGCTAATGTAAATATTGTTTTGTTTACATTCAACCTGCCTGAGCTCTGTACATTGCAAAATAGCAATGCATATTCTGCAGATTAGGATTGAGCACAAAAAAAGCATGTGGGTTTTCTAGAATTACACATCACTTCTCATACTGTGTTGGAGATCTGGACTTACATGAATTAGAAAATGGGTAAAGCTTGGTGAAACCTATATATAGGATATTTTAGCAGTGTTTCCCAAGCGATTACAAGCAAGTGCAGTACTGTAAATCAGTGGTCGCCAACCGATGGCCCCAGAGAAAATTTACAGGAACTGTACAGGAGACATGGTCCATGACTCTGGTCGGTGCACCCCCGAGGAGGGTCAGGAGCAGGACCCCGGTGGGGGGGCGCACCGGCCAGAGCCGCGGACCATGTCTTCTGTACAGTTTCTAGGCTCAGGGGAAGTGGACGGGGCATTGTGACATAACCCCACCCATTCTCCCATCGCAGATCTGAGCCTGCGCTGGTAGAGTGGGTGTGGTTATGTCACAATGACATCACTATGGGGGAGGTTTCTCCCCTTTGAGTGACACCTGGCTCTCCGCACATGCACGGTCAGGAGCCGGTAATTTTAGTGGTCCGTGGGACCGAAAAGGTTGGTGACCACTGCTGTAAATAGTAACCATTATTTCTAACTCCTGATACAGAACACCTTGACTGAAACAGAAGAAAGCCCTTCCTTGTTCTTATTTACTGCCATGTCTTTCAGGTCTTTGGGGAACCCCTGCTGCAATTACCATATCCACAGCTCACAGTACATTAGTGTGGTGATCAGTAGAAGTAATACCTCCTATAGAACTAGCCAGCTGGAAGATAGCCGAAAAGAGGATTGGTATCTAATAAACTGACCTGAGAGTCACAAACTGCTTATTGCTCAAGGAACCCTAGCAAACTCTGGAAGAACCCTGGTTGAGAAACATTGCTCTAAACTGTACACTGCACAGACAAGTTGCAGACTGCAGACGGACAAATCATAAACAAGGCAATATTTATACTGGCCCAGATTTATAAATTTAGAAATCAAAGCACAGAAAAAGATTTTGCAGAGGTCAGAGGCTATGTTTGTCTCTTGATGTGTTATTAGATAATGTGTTATAAAAGTATGTTGATTATCAGCCTTTCTTGACCTTTTTAACATGGGGGAAACCCTGTAATACCTTTCAGGTCTTAAGAGATCCCCTGACAGTAATTTCTATATCCACAGCTGACAGTAAATTAGTGAGGTGGTTAGTGGGAAGAATGTCTCTTACATGGTTGGCAAGTGGAAAGAATTTCACCCTTTCAGATAGCCAAAAAGATCATTGCTGTCACTTAAAATGACCTGGGAGGTTCAGATAGCAGGAAGGTGCCACAGAACCCCGACTGGGAAACACTGATCTAGATATTAGAGGACTTTATAGTTAGGATAACATTTAAAGTAATAACATTTTATATTTTCCTTTCACTCTAAGCGGCCAATTCAAACTGGCAGTGAGGTTGTAGTGCGTTTACTGCTTTCTTACCCCAGAAAACTATGCAGCATGAGGAGATGCTACAAGTATATGTAGCATCTCTACACGGCAGCCCCCACAGGAATGAATAGGGGCTGCAGTAAGCGGTACTAGTACTGCTCACTGCTGTGACGTGTGCAGGCACTGAATCAAGCTGCAGGTGTAAACCTACCTTAAATCGCCAGACAAACAACTAAATATTCAGATAAAATACATATATATGAGAGCTGTTTTACTGACCAAAAGACTCGTGTTTCCGAACATGCAGCCCTAAGATTCACACAGCTCTGCCACACATCATAGTCCTGCTTAGAAAGGAAAGCTGATCTCACTTTGCTGCAGGCTTACTTTCATTTACTGGTATTTTCCCCACTTCACCTTGGACAATGAAAAGAAGCAACACACATCAGTTCTTCTACAGCACAAATAAATGAGCACCTACAAGTGGGAATTCCCAAAAATCACATGTGGATGGTAACAAAGGCAGGAATTATAGTGGGGAGAGCTTGTATCCTCAAGAAATAGAAAAGCCAATGAGCAGGGAAAAAAATACAATTTCTAAGCCCCTTATAGATAAATAAACAATATCAATTGAAAAAAAATCCCCCCAGTGTTTGCATCACATCGTTGGCACCACTTCAGAGGCGGGGCCCCAGTAACTTCCCCACAGGTCCACCAAAAGGTAACTCAATCATCACAGTTGTACTATGGCTGATACATTAGTTTTGGGTAACCTGATCCTGGGAATACAAAAAAATTGTTGTAAGAAACCTTGAACCCACAGAAAACCCATACAAACAGGGGGAGAACCTGCAAACTCCATGCTGTTTACTAAAACAATTTACAAAAAATTGTTTCCATTCAAACGTTTAGTAAGGATGTGGTACCGCTAATATTATCTGGTCTGTGTTCACAAGTATCTGTATATCAAAGAAGAAAGAAGGGTGATCTTATAGAAAAGTGTCAGAATGCCCTAAAGAAGAACATTTATCTCCGGGATAAGAACATTTAGGGTTATGAGTTCAGTTAGATGTGCACATTGATTTTTTATTCCTGCAGGCTCCCATCATTGGGAATATGTTCACTACAATGACTGCAGGATGACGTCCAGTTCATATTGCTTGCTAGGGAAATGGAAAAAAATCATGGGACTTATTAGGGAAAACTGGGCTGTGCATAAACTGCTAATAAAACTGCTTGTGAATTCTGGCCTGAGTCCTCAGAGTCGGAGGATGCAAGTTATATAAAACAAGAAAGCCCCACTAATCTCCTCTTCTTATGAGTCACAAAAATGACTTATGGAAATCCCAGTAAAGAATCACAATCAGCTTGTTATTATTAAACTTCATTTAGCTGAATATTTCATCTACTGCTACTACTGTGTGGCCATGAACTCCAAAGTAGCAGCCAGTGGGTGGCTAGCACGCTCCTCTTCATTCAGGGTGAATGTGCTTGCTCCTATTGTAAACTAGGAGTGGGTAGGTGCTTGTCAGAAGGAACAGCTAGGGTTGAAGGGGCAGGATGGCCGCCTGCTAGCTGCTCAATGTGAATTTACACTGAGCAATTATTGGGGCAATACAAACTGCAGAAATAGAAAGTTCTGTGTTGGCATTGGAAATCAGTAGAGACACGGTTATCAGTAAGTTAAGACAGGTAATTCCTTTGCCAAAAAAGCAAATAGAAATGAATGTTTTTCTGTTGAATATTATGGTGTTGTAAGATGTGTTCTTTATGCATCATGCTTTCATAGTGCTTGTTCACACAGATGTATGATCAGCGTTACAGTTACTGCTTCCCGTTTATGTGACCGTAAAGAATAATCTTATATTTTCACCTGTCCGCCTTATCAACATTTCAAGTATTTTGTTATGTTGAACAAGTGCAAAAAATAATTCAGCTGGCTTCCATTTCTCATGTGCTGAAATAATGTTCCTCATGAATCTTTAAAACAATGCATGAAGTCCATAAAACTTATTCAGTCTCTTAAAAGTAAACTAATTAGAACATCGGGTAACGTGGCAGGAGACAAAAGAGGAAGCCTCACCTAGCACAATGGGCTCAATTCACAGGCATTGGACCTGAGGTTATAAAACAAGAGAGATACAGATTTTTATAGGAAACCATATGTATAGTTATATGGTCAAATACCTCAGACTGTTTAAGGGGGCAGGACTAATAATAACAACCTAGTTTCTATGTAATTGTCTAATTGAGTCATGTTGTATCAATGACTTATAACCTGCATGTGGAAATTATCAACACAAATTTAAAATTGCCAACTAAGAAAAACCCTATTTCTTATTTTCTGTTTTTTAATATATGACACTGGACATGATTTATAAAGCTCTCCAAGAATGGAGAAGGCAGACCATCATGGGAGAATCTGAGTGATCCAACAAACCTGAAATTAATTTTCTCCAGGACTAAAAACATTTTCTAAATAATAGAAAAAAAATGTTTTCAGTCCTAGACCAGATTCGCTCCAGGTTTGTTGGATCATTCAGGTTCTCTCGTGATAGTATATCTTCCCCATTCTTGGAGAGCTTTATTAAATCAGGTCCAATGTCTGTGAATTGGGCCTATTGCGCTAAGTGAAGCTTCGGTCTTTTGTCTCCTGACACAAAACTAATAAGTGTTTACTAACCTTTTTAACATTGGGTCCCATGCTATAAGTATATCCACAGCTCACAGTACATAAGCCTGGTGGTCAGTATGAAGAATGCCTCTTACATTGCTGGCCAGTGGGAAGAATGTCACCCTTACAGATAGACAAAAAGGTCATTGGTGTCACTTAAACTGATCAAAGAGTCACAAATTACTCATTGCTCTGGGAACCCCTAGCAATCTCTGAAGGAACCCCTGTTCGAGGATGACTACTAATTTATTTTCCCCAGCTTCTTCCTCACTGACACCATCAGAACTTCTGATTTTACTTCCTGTGATACCACCAGCACTATTGGGTATACTCCATATAACAAAATAAAACACTGTTATACAGTCAGTCTAGTGAGACTCCAGTAGTACTACAGCTACTTCTCCTTTCCTTTGGAACAGATAATTTTAAGGGAGGAAATATTTCTCATGTAAAAGGGCAGGCCAGAACTGAAGGGAGGCCATGTGGTGGCATGTGTACCCATACAGAGGTTGTAGGTTAGAATGAAGGAAGGTGTCACATTCTTCTGCTATTTATCAAGTAAAGCAACCAGACCCCAGACAGGGCGGTACATACACCTTCATGGAACAAAACCATTAGTACTGGTGATATACCTGAGGTTATACCAATCGTACTAGTGATGCCAGTGAAAAAAAAGCTGTAGATAAATGATTACACCAAGATATGTAGAAGGATATATTAATGCAATGGGCTCAAGTCACAAATAATGTATTAGATGCAAGGGTTTTGTACACTGGACGTATTGCACCCACAGCCAAATAATGCATTTTTTATCCCCACTCATAAACAATTCAATCCCATTTTATTTTAAAACTGATGTATTACCTCATACAGTATTTTAAGGACGCCATGCGGTATTTTAAGGATTCGAGAAGTATTCAGATCACTATTTCAGCACACGGGAAATGGGAGCCAGCTGTAATATAACAAGCATTTGTTATTATAGTGGGTTAGAGAAATATAATAAAATACGTATTGTATATAAATGTGTGATATATGTGACAGACATATA
>NC_092859.1:136352587-136353328 GCF_032062135.1 Pyxicephalus adspersus | reverse complement strand
ATAGGAAACAACTGCAGAGGTATTGGGGCCTTCTTGATTTAACAATGTGAATGGAAAAGGTGCTAAAAGGCCATTCATTACTTCTGATAGTAAATAATTACCTTCCAGCTGTCATGTCTGCTGCACACTGATGACAATTAGAACTCTAAAGCGTTGCTATGGGCAACATGAAATGTTCTTGTCAGAACAGCCTTCATACTAGAGGCTATTTGTGGTCTTAGTTGCAGCCAGAACTGATAATTTCGGTCATGGACGGGTTGATAAGTGTTTCCTGTCGGTAACCCCCCTTCTCACCGCACTCTCTCCGCTCTATACACTGATGCACGGGACAGCTCCTCACAGCGTTCCCGCTTCTCCTCCTCCGACTACAATCACGTGATCATAGGTCACATGACACAGTCAGGGGGCTCATGGGAGGGATAGCAGAGTACAGGAGGAGCCTTCCGTGCGGCTTTAGGGCTGGCTGTACAGCAGGGGCTCTCTGATAGGACAGTGTCTCCAGTAGGAGCTCCCTGATAGGGCAGTGTCTCTGTCATAGCCACCCTCCCATAGGTCAGTCTCCTTCTTTTAATTGGGGATCTCTCATAGGGCGGTCACTGACTAATGCACAATCTCTGAAATTTATCATAGGAATGTCTCTTTAACAGTGTCACTGTCATAGGGCAGTTTATTTCTAATAAAGAGAATCTTACATGAGACAGCCTCCATGTAATAGGGGAACTTTCACAGGACAGTCTCTTA
>NC_092859.1:136312100-136347353 GCF_032062135.1 Pyxicephalus adspersus | reverse complement strand
ACCTTAGACTACATTAATGACATATGACTATAGCAGGGACATTAGATTGTGAGCTCCTTTGAGGGACAGTTAGTGACACAACTATCAACTTTGTACAGCGCTGCATAATATGATTGCCCTATATAAATACTGTGTATTCATATTAGATTCCCACAGTGCGGTCTGTAGCTACACAGTAGTATATCTAATACATATAATATATATATGTAATAAATTTCCTAACAATACCCCATTAGGGCTCACACACTCTTAACTTTCACTACAAAAACTGGGGAACCTCCCATTATTACAGCAGCAAGACACATATATGACTACCTGGGTGTTATTACATCAGGAAATATGGAAATAGTGACACAATGGCCCATGAATATAAGGACAAGACTGCAACAAAACCATCACCAATATTTTAGTCTTTTCTAAATTCTGTTTATGATTCTAAATTCTGATTTTTTTATGACTTTATTTCTCTCTTCCCTCATGACTCTATGATGAAATATTAAGACAAATATACCCAATGGGGTAACAGATGGCCTTTAAAGCCTTTTATCATGTTATGTAAAAGAATTTGGAGAAGAACAAGAAACATTGGGTCTGATTTAATAATGTTCTCCCAAGACTTGGGTGATCCAAACCTGGAGTGGATCTGGTCCAGGATTAAATACATTTGCCAACTAATTGCAAACGATTTTTCCCAGATTTGCTGGATCACTCAGGTTCACCCATGATAGTCTATCCTTTCCAGTCCTTGAAGGTTTTAATAAATCAGGCCCCTAAGTTCATGCTTGTACAATCCTTTCCTTAAGCAAACAATTTCCGTAAGATTTGTTAATATTGTGAACCTGCATGTTGTGATAGGTGAAGGGGTGCTGCAGGTGCATGTTGACAAAAGGTAGGTGAGGTGGACAAATCTGGTGCTTCTTCACCAAGGAGGATTTGCCATAGGGCCATAGTCCAATGTCGGACTCCTACCAAATTAGGTGCATATAGTTTCCATCAAGGTAACCATTCGCGCTATGGTCATAAATAAGCAGAACTTCCATGTTACCTTTTCCAAATATTGTAATCCAATGCGGTCTTTGCAAACACAAAACCATCAGATCAGAAATGTCAATACTAAATATATTTTATATCACTTTATGATGATACAAGATGAAATTGCTGACTATTCAATAGTGTTTAGGCCACTAGTTTATTGTTCTCTTACATGAATGGAATTGAGGTTGCTGATGTGGACAAACACAGTAAATAGCTTCAAGTGTGTACATTTAATGTGCTTGTTATGTGAACAAGACATGGTTCAGCTGTTTCCTAATTTGTGCCATCTGATAACTAATGTCTAGCAATCTATGGATAGCCTAAGGATATAAACTTAACTGACAGATTTTGTAACTTCTCCATGTCCAGCTGTATAATTTCAGGGTGTAGAAATATCCCAGGGAAAGTAAACATGAATTTGTCGCACTGTGTGCCTTTATCTATACAAAACTGCTTTAATTATGTGCACATTTGTTGTAAGACCTCGGTGAGGGCTTGTTGTGGCTGCAGTTTGTTTTGTCATCTGATATTATTTCAATGGTCTTGACTAAGTTTTTCCTAATATTCTTTACACATACTGTATTTCTACATGGAGAAGGAAAAAAAAAACACACTGATTTGCTACACCCAGACAATGTTTGGTGTCCAGATGTCCAGATGGTGGGAATTTTGATCAGCAAGCTGGATGAGGTAGTGATAAGCAAAAAAGGAAAGCATCCTTGGAATTCATTAGACTTTGATATTCAGAATCTTTTTTTTAAGCTTTTGTTCCTAGTTTCCCAAATAGGTAGGGTAGAGATTCTCCTTCCAGTAGGCCCTGACCCCAAATACACACCCAAATCTACATTGGAATGTTATGTCACAAAGACCTGAATATCTTAGAAAAGCCCAATCAAAGTTCAGACTTTAATAGGAGCTTTGTGGCTAGAATTTAACAACTACTATTCACTATTGACAACCTTTTGACTATTGACATGAGAACAGGAGAATGGGTACAGATTGCAGGATCCTTAAATTAAAGGATGGTATAGACTTTCCCCTAAAGGATTCACAGCTATAGCCATATAACCCACAGGTTAGGTTCAGACCTGCAGTGGGAACAAGCAATCCTGCGTGGCTGCTAGCAGCTGGCACCTTGCCACTCTCACTGCAGCACACGTTCCTAGTGCATCTCTAATGGGGCAGTGGTTTACTGGGATAGTTCCACTTTAATGTGGCATCTGCATTAGCTTTTTAATTGTATAATGTTTTCCTTCTATTTCACCCATATTCCGTTAGTAACACACCAAGGTGACAACACTCACTGACAATTCTGTATCTGTGGATGATTATCTCTCCTCATCTCTATTACAAGGAGAGGATATGTTCTATAGTTAACAGACAGTAGTTGGATGATAACACTGCTTTGGGTTTAAGTTCAATGCACAGGAAGTTACAAGGATGCCATCATGTTGGCAGAATCAACAGGCATTTTCTGTTCAGCAAGAATATACTTAGCCTAAAATATGAAACTAATGCAGCCACCACAACTAAGGAACTGGTATTCTGAGTATGTTGCATTTTTGGATTTGGGTTTAGATATATACTTTAAATCCATACTCATGTTACATTAACCTACTGAAACCTCTACTTTTGCAAGTTATTGTATCCATCTAATCAGTCTAGTTGTTATCTTCTCATTACAGATCTCCCTCCAAGCTTTACTGTGGATTCTGACATTGTTCATCCTGTCCGGGTGGATGAACATGGCTCTTTCCTGACCTTTGATCTAACCCCTCGTAACCTGCAGAAAAGAGGACTTTCTTCCGGCTCGATGCCTACTACTTATTATGAGATCAAATACCAGGGAATAAAGCTGACCTTCAACCTTAGCCAGAACCATCAACTATTGGCTCCTGGCTATGTGAGCGAATGGCGCAGCGGAGGCCTCAAAGAGTCAAGAATTATCAGCCGACCTTCAAGTTCATGCCACATGCAGGGGGAAGTTCAGACGCACCGTCAGCTTGTTGGCAATGCTGCTATTAGTATCTGCAGTGGACTGGTAAGGACTGATCAGTTTACACCTTTTTAACAATTGTAGCCATAAAAACCTTTATACCAGATGTATACTGGCATATGAAATGGAATTATCCAAATTATTATTTTTGTTGAAATATCAGCTTCTTTGGAAAGTAACATTTATAGATTTCCAGTAGATGCCCCATACTTTTAAGTATATTATATATACACAATTTATTATCTAAAGGATGACATAACTAGAGAGCAGGAGTTAACTGATCACTGAAGGTGCATTTATGTGGTATCCATGATGCAACCCAATTCTTCTCTCATCCCTTTAATAAGAAGAGTATTTTCATATATATGTACCAGGCTAACTACGCCCCCCTTTTTAAAAAGATTCTGGCAGATCTCCGAAGCTGCCCCCCCCTTCATAGGACGCACAACACAATCTAAATGAATGTACTACTAAGAGTGCCATACCTCTTTCACGCCCCACCAATACCCGGGGAGTATCCTGATCCCCTTTCAAACTAAAATGTTACAGTTTATATGGGGGTTAACAAAGTAGGATCCAAAAGGCAACTATGTTCACCCAATGCTCACAAAGGGGAATTGGGCATCTCCCTTTTTCAACATTACCATAGAGTGGCACAACTAGCATAACTAATCCTGAGCACTCTACCAGCAACTTGCCTCCAGTGGGTTGCGCAGGAAGCTATGGCTTCCCCCTCAGTGGCAATGGAATCCATGATTTGGATTGCAAAGAAGTCAAGGCCTCCAACTTTAGCATACTCACATTCTGTGTGGGAAGAGCTTTGGATCCCAATCAACAATCCCAAAACCTGCTCACCTCATTCCCCCCTCACGTCTCTCTGAGACAACCCTGAGTTCTCCTCAGTAAAGGATCTTGGCCGATTTAGGTGGTGGATAGAAAAAGTTTTCATGCACATTAGGGATGACATAGATGTACAAACGGTATTCAGTTTCAACCAAATGACCAGAAAGTGGGAGCTCCCGCAGGGGGAATATCTCAGCCATAGATAAATCTGATCCTTTGTGTACTCCAAACTTAGATTGAGTTTTGTCCAGCACAATAGTTCAAGAAATCATTTATAGGTAAAGTTGTCTGCAAAAAAGAAAGAGAATCTGCAGGCGTGCCTGATATTTCTAAATGTTGGCAAACGTAGAATTTCTTTTTCAATCCTAAGCATAGCAAACACAAGAACATTGCTGACCTAAGTGAAATGGAGACAAGGATGCTTCTGTGAATATGTAGTTGAGTGTCTGAGATTTGGGTGTCTCATAGGGGGTTCCAGGTGTGCAGTCTGACATGTCTGAGGGATGTGTAATTCCAGGTGTGCAGGGTCACATTTAGTGTTTGAGGGCTGGTGGAGTTGCCAGGTGTTTCTGGGCCTCACAGGGCTCAGACATCTGCTTTAAAGTCATTAGAGGTAGCGCTTAGTACTCCATCTATGCCTGCAGGCCAGGCACACATTGATTGTCATATAACCCTTTCATTGACCCAGTGGCCAGTAATATATAATCTGACATTAATCCTCTTGCTCTTGTTTTTCCTTTTTTCTGTAAGAGAGGTGTCTTCCAGCTGGAGCATGAAGATTTTATAATCGAGCCATTGACAACAACAGCACCGCCACTTGGGGAAGCAGTACCTCATCGGATCTACAAACGTCATTTACCTGAAGGGCAGCAACCAGGGTACAGGAGCTGCGGTGTGAGGGGTAATGTTTGGGGAGGTCACTTCTTCCACCTAAACCTTTATTATACCTTACCATATGTGTGGGATTCCATGAAGAGTATTCAGGGTCAGTCCTAACAAGACTTAAATGTCTGCAAAATATCCCCTGAGGAAGCCTTATAGGTGAAACACGTTGGGTAATGAGACAAGGTTCTATATTTCTTGTTATGATACACTGTCTAGCATAGAAGGTCTATGTTCAGCACAGACAGCATAGGAGAACTAAGTTAAATTTGGCACTACTAAAATGATTGTTTTTGTATCATTAATACACCGAATCTCTTTTTGCCATAAAAAGCCACTTTATTCTTCCTTTATTTACTTATTTTCTAAATCTGCTAGCCTGGTTTTGGATTTTTTTCATATTATTCATGTAATTATTTAAATTAAACAGTATTTATATAGCGCCAACATATTACGCAGCGCTGTACATTAAATTGGGATACGGTATTGAGAAGGCAGTCAGAACTCTAAGACATCTTTTCTCACAGCAGATTAACTGAGACTGTGTGTTTTTGTAAGTGGTAGGGGTAAAGGTCTATAGAGTTGCAGCTGCTAAAAACGAATTGCTATTAAAAAGATGAGAAATATACAAAAGACATATAAAATCTGTTGCCAGTGATTCATAATTTTAGTGTCCATCTGTGATAAACATTTGGTTTGATTCTAAAATGGTTTTAATACAAAGTTATCAACAATAGCTTTAGGCTAAAATTTATAAATGCCAAATATAAAAGTTCAGCTTTTCTGAGATTACTTTATTCAGGTAATTATTTTGATCTTTGTTTAGGACATGCTGATGTCTCAAAGTGGAATTTGTCTAATTTATGTTCTCATAAGATCTTCCAGCCATAATTCCATAGGGATATTATACTGAAATAACCAGAAAGCTTTCTCATAGAGTATATAGTTTTAAAAAACATTCAGAATCTGGCAGCATTCCATGTTTAAGAACAAAAGGATGTGGCGGTCCCATTTATATTTAAAAGAGCCCTCTCTCTGGAATAACTTACATGGGAAATAGGATGTGGCTACTATAATGTGACTTTCATGTTATTTATACAGCTAAGTGTGGAAAAGCAGAATTAGTGTGGACATAATCTGGGAAATTTGCATGCAGTATTGTTTTAAATCGCAAACTGTTTCCTACAAAAAACAATGCTGGATTGCAAAGTTCAGTTATCTTTAGCATATATATATATATATATATATATATATATATATGTATATGTTATATATAAATATATGTCCTTGCCTGAGCATATATATATATATATATATTTATAAAATTCATGAAAAGTTAAGATCAATGGAAATATTGAATGCCTGCATCCCTCTGGAACATTGTGGTTCTGAAAGGAAGTAAGCCCTGGTGGCTTGGGTAGGTAGAGGAGTCAATCATGCCGAGTGCATTAGCTGGAGGGGCTGTAGTTGCAACCTGTCCTGCAGAAGAAGTTTATAGGTAATGGTGGAGGGCATGTTGGCCTTTTTGCCTTGAGTGCTAAGAACCTTCTTCCCAGTTTCATGGAAGACACCATGGTTCTGCCACATCCAAAAGTGTATTGAATGTGAAGATTCTGTTGGAGTATGTAGCCCTAAGATAAGAATGGAACAATGTGTGCTGGAAATAAGTCCCAGTCTCTGTGAGGTCTCATTCAAATTACCAGCAAGCAACATTAAGCTTACATTACAACTGAGCATTACTAAAGGAAATGCATTTTATTTAAGTAATTACCCATCAATGTCCAAATCTTTCCACTCAGGCTCATCCCTGCCCACAGTGTTACCGTGAACATAGAACACTTACTTTCTTTAGTAAGTGACTGCTGGAAACTGATATCCCACAAGTCAGAACTTGTCACAAACCTTGCATATCATCCTTAAGTTTCATCCTGCTCTTGGTGCAGACTATAGATTTATTTAGTAGCGGTTCCTCTCGAGAGGCAGAATTTGGCAGCAATATAAAGTAATAAAAGGGTTGTTTTTATTATGTAGTGTATACATGGCCTAGTAGTATGCGTAGGGGGTGTCACTATGGTGGATGGATTTACTGGCAAATGCAATAACAGGAAGAGAAAAACATCACAATTTGTATTGCATGACATATTAATTTGATACAATGTTTACAACGATTATCTTTTATGTATATTTAAATACAACGTTTATGTGAAGGGGAAATCCTAACAAGAATGAGTGTAAATACCCTTCTAAACATTCCTAGCACCTCTGGTTTTGGGAAAAGTTTCCCGACTGCAGCAATATAAACATTGAAAGGTGCAAGGAGAATATCAGCCCCACGCCATAAGTAATGGATTACAAGTATATTTATTTAATCACAGTCCGACGATCACAATAGTGACAAGCAAATGTGTTTCGGTGGGTTATAAGGTTTTGCTTTCATCAGGGCTGAGAATGTTGGATTGGTTGGTAATGCATGGAGGAGGGAAGCAGGAGTATGTTAGCTCTGTATTAAACTAGTTCCTTTAGTTAATAAACCCAGATTAGGCAGCTGGTTTTAAGAGTCTCATTCCCAAAAATAGTTCATGCTATTGACCTTTTAATCCCAGAAGTTTAATTTATTAGATGTGTGAAATGATCCCAGTCAGATTCTGACTTTAGTGATAGGTGGGGTGTAAAAGATTTACTCCAATACATGTGTGGTATTATGTGCTGTGCCAACCTAGGCTATTGTTCTGCCCGATTTCCCTGTGGCAGTTTACTAATAACAACAGATCTCAGTAATGACACATTAAGATACAAGGCCCAAATTGTGTCATTTGTCATGCTACGTTCTTTTCTGGTTCAGGTAAGTGGACAGTTAGATCCACATTTGATACCAACATTCACCCAGTGTATAACCTGGAGAAAAGGAAACCAAACTAATATAGGCTAAGGGTAACCAGTAGTAGTAGTATATTTCTTTAATGTATGTTCAATTGATACTCTGATCTAGAAGGATCCTAAATAATTCCATTGAAGAATTATCTGTTAGAAATAATTTAACTCCCTTCCCTCAAATAAGTGTCAAATGTGTAAAAAAGTAGATCTTTGTTCATCGAGTCAATAGCCAGTAGTGAAATCGGCTTTCTTTAAATCCTACCGGGCATAACTTTAGAAAATGGTCTTTCCCTTTTCATTGACACTCATCAATGCATGCATTTATGCGGGTTTTGTACACATGGTTTTGTGAATGTTATTTTAATTGTTGCTTTTATGTTTTTTGCAAACATTATGTGCAATTCACTGCTTCACATAGTGTGCGATACGCAAGGAGATCAGACATTGCATAGGTAACAATGTTGCCACTTATGTGTTGTGTTACAGTGCACTTTTACAACGTCCGGCTGCATGCATTTCTGTCCATTTTGTGCGCTGCCTTATTCACTGTAATGAATGGAGTCAGCATTGCACTGAACAGCCATGCAGTTTACTGTGTGTTGCTGTGCATTGCGGTATAATTCAAAGCAATGCACTTACTCATCATGGGAATGAAGCCTATTATGGAGTTTTCATTGATGCAGATGCACTTAAAATGCACAGACATGTATGGCGAGTCTAGTTAACATAGGTAAACACAAAAAATGATGCATTCTATTTTTTAAAAGGATTTGAACTGCTGTGGTTTTTACACATGGCAATGAATAGATTTTCCACAATACTTTTCATGCTTCTGGGTCCTAAATTAGGCAGTGGGTGCAGATCAAATCCCAAACACACACAGCAGGAGATCTAAATGCATATCAGATTTAACAACACGTTTGGTAACATCTTTTATTTCTCCTTCTGTTAGAGAATCCTGACTCACACAGGAAATTGGAAAGAAGAAGGGAGCGTTGGGAGCAATCACAAAAACAACGCAGAGAACATCCTATATCCCGCCGGTCCATTAGCAAAGAAAAATGGGTGGAAACATTGGTTGTTGCTGATCCCAAAATGGTGGAATATCATGGAACCAACAACGTGGAAAACTATGTGCTAACTGTCATGAATATGGTGAGAATAGGTTACCTTTGCAAAGTAAAGATCCCAGTACAATTCAGTTCTAAATAAGTAAACAATATTTGCCAACAGGCTGGTATTTCTGAGATTTATGTATGTGGAATGTCCTCAGAAAATAGGTGATTATAGGATTGATAAAGTGGATTGGGCAGTGGATTAGATTTGTGGAGCTTTATGGATACAGTATTTTATACCTTTCATTTTTTTGAACAGATGTCTTCTTTTATAGGTTGACTCACATGTTGGGATCTTTTCTTGCAGGTTGCTGGGCTCTTCCATGACGCTAGTATTGGGAATAGGATAAACATTGTTATCGTACGCCTGATCCTGCTAGAGAGTGAGGAGGTAACACCAAGAGGCTCCTATTGACATGCATCAACCACTGGGGCAGTGGAACAAGAGAATAAAGGGAGGTAAACATGAGGGAGTATAGAGTAGTATACAAGTAATGACTCCATAGGGAGGATGGGAAAGAACTGAGAATAATACAGCTGAGATGTGTAAGTCATATAGAAGATTCATAGCTATTCATGGATTGTGAGAAAAGTGCAAGTATTTTGAGAAAAATTTAAAACTTAAGGAAATCTTAAAGGAAGATATAATGATAGTCAGATGTTCTGGCGATAATATGGAGGGTTTTGGTCGTCTTTTAGGAAGAACTGAAGATTACTCACCATGCTGACAACTCTCTGCGCAGCTTCTGCAAATGGCAGAAGAGCATCAATATGAAAAGTGAAGATCACCCTTTACACCATGACGTAGCTGTACTTCTTACCAGGTGAATGAACACAAGCTACAAGTGATTCCCGTGAATGAAAGTGTTTGGAAAGCTTAACTATCTTGGTCCATCATAGCAACTAATTAGATCCCATTTTTACTGTTAAATATAAAATAAGATGTGCACACAAGTGCAATTACTGTCATTGGAAAGGAACTTTCACCAACCTTTCCAATGACAAACGACTGCACGATGCATGAATGAGCGCTGTACATACAGCACCGTTCTGCTCTATGAGAGGGGGGGACGACAGAGCGGCACCCTGCTGCGCTCTCTGTCCCCTTAACTTCCATTACCATCATTACTTGTCCATCGTCCATGGATTCGCCAGGACGGTCGTTCAGACGATGGATGATGAGCACTGTACACACGCCAGATCCTCGTCGGTTATCAGCCCTGAGCAGATTATCAGATGAGAACCATTGAACATGTGTACATACCCTTAGTGTAGGCCGCACAACAAATATTCTTTCTGATATTTCATACATGAAAGTTGAAAAATACAGTAATTCCACCAAATTATCTGCATTATTATGATGGTTTATTGCAACTAATGTGTTTTTCTAGGTCACTAATAATTTAAAGTACAAATCTAGGAACAAAAACTAGTTCAAGTGTATTCCCCAATAGCCACTTAAGAATAAAATTTACTTTGCACTTAATGCCATAGCAAATCAGTTTATTACCTTGTAAAAGTAATGGTTACATAATCATTGTACTGTACATAGCTTGTGCAAAAAGCAGAGATGTGGAAAGGACCCAGCAGGTCATCCCAGTACAAGGTGCCTTGTAGGGAAGATACAGGACCAGTTACTGTACACAAAACGAGAAAGTAGTAGTTAATGGTCTTAAATACAGGAAATTACAGTGTACAATTACTGGTCAGATCTACAAGAAATAAACAAAGCATACTACAATTCAAGTAGTAACACACAGATTTGCTTATCCAGGAGCTCGACTTAAAAAGTTAGCACCCAACAATCCATAAAATATTAACAACTGTGCTGCCACTAACATGTACTAATGTTAAAACAAGTACTTTGTAGTTGGCGAAGGTATTTTTAACGTTTAGTTGGGTATGGTAATTTATACATGGACATGAACATCCAAGGTAGCCTGACCTAATTTTTGTGTTTTTGTTACTGCAGAAGAGACATCTGTGCCTCTATGAATCGCCCATGTGAAACCCTTGGACTTTCTCATGTGTCTGGGATGTGCCAAGCACACCGTAGCTGCAACATTAATGAAGACACCGGTCTGCCTACAGCATTCACTGTCACTCATGAACTAGGACACAGGTAAATAACCTGCAGATATTATTTCAAACTCCTAAAGAGATTGGGGAATATTAATATGATTGCAGTCTATGCGGTTATCAGGAAACAATAGACTCATGGAAGCATGAGTCTCCTTTTTCAAAATATTCTTTCTTCTATCAGGAGAAAGAAGACAAAAATGGGGATTTATTAGGCTTGGTTTACATGGAGGCATGTGGTTGTGGTTATCTTTCATTTGATTGTGGCTGTTCTCATTTATTATGGGTAAGCATTTACCCCTAGGCTTACTAACTAACTAGGGTTAAGGGGATGGGCCAGCTGCCCAATAACCACAGCTGCATGCCTCCACATGAAGCAAGCCTTAAGGATGCAGACACCAATGTCTGTGGAAAAGTATTCACAGACAATGATCAGTAACACAACCTGCTCAGGGTAATAAAGACATGATTTTGAAGCAGCTTCTTTCATTTCAAACATTGATAGATATGTGTTGTATAAAAAAAATGTTTTTTTTTTTTATTGGACAATCTAATAATTATGAACTATTATTACGTTAGAGGAAGCAACCTTGGAATGGCCAACTTTACATTGTCGCTTTACTGCACACAATTGGTGATGAGTTGTGGTAACATTCATTTACACCACATGTTCATTTGAATGTAATGCCCCTTGCACTGCAGTGCACTGCAGTGGTGTGAGTGACCCCAATGGGTTTTATATATTAAAATGCAAAGAGCAATGACATACTGTGACCCAGAACAACCAAAAACATTTGACTTTATTACATGAAAGTAAGTGGAAAAAGAAAACTAATGGATTATTAGACATTAATGGGCAGCATGGTGGCTCAGAGGTTAGCAGTGGGTCCCAGGTTTGAATCTTGGCCAGGACACTATCTGCATGATGTTTGCATGTTCTCCTTGTGTAAGTGTGGGTTTCCTCCCACATTCCAAAAACATTCACTTAGGTTAATTGGCTTCCACCCAAAATTGATATTAGAATGTACTAAAGACATATAAATATGGTAGGGACAGATTGTGAACCCCTTTGAGGGACAGTTAGTGACATGACTATGGACTTTGGAAAGCCCTGTGTAATGTCAGCACTATATAAATACTGTGTAATAATAATTGCTCTACTGTTATTAAAGATGTAACTTTAGAAATGCTAGTTTTATACTATCTGGTAGTACAGAAATGTGTATTTGTGTTTGAAGATTTATAATCTAATATATATTGCATAGGCTTGTCAGACTAACCTGTGTTTTCTTGTGAGCTAGTTTCGGTGTTCAGCATGATGGCAATGGAAATGATTGCGAGCCGAGGGGAAAGAGACCTCATATTATGTCACCACAGCTTCTGTATGACACTTCTCCTCTGACCTGGTCCCGATGCAGCAGAGACTACATCACACGCTTCTTAGAGTAAGTTCCAGAGATTGGTATGATGGGACAATTCGCATTACCTGTTCCTGAGCATTGCTGTAAAGCATGTCACATTATTCATTATTGTGCATTATGATAACACATACCTTAACACCATTGTAACTCCACCAGACCAAATGGCAAAGATGTGTTTGGGCCCATAATGGTTGAGCCTCACTACATAACATGCAGTTTGACACACCATCACCCCCCATGTACTTACCATCCACATAATGGTAATCTCTCTAATCTGTTGCAGCACACAATCAAAAAGAAACACGAAGAGCCTGAAATCATATTGTTATATGCTTGCTGCTGATATCTATCAGCTTTCAATTACTGTTTAGTTTTACTTGTCTATTCTTTATATTTTTTAAAATAAAGCTGCTAGGCCTCGATTTAAATAAATTTGAATAAAGTACACAAAATTAACATCAAAATCATGGAATATTCATGATAGAGGAAGAAGACAAATTGCTGATTATTTTACTTTCTTTGTCTGAGATAGTTTCGTAATGATTTTTTTTTGCTCCTCCCTGTACATAACATATTTGTTGCTTATTTAAATATGGTAACTATTTCATTTATTTATTAAAATCCAACGACCCAGGTGGGACTTGAACCCACAATCCCCAGCTCCGGAGGCTGATGCCTTATCCATTAGGCCACTGGGCCAACTTTAATTGTTCATGTAAAGAATGTACCCTTAACCTGCCCCTCCTTCTCACCTTTATTCAACACTTCGGCAGGAAATGAACAAGCTGGAGGCCCTTTTATACTACTGGGTCTGCAGGAAAGGTAAAACAAAAAAAGGTAAACAAAAACTCCTGAGTACAACATAGAGTGTGATGTCATTGCAGATAAGGGTAGTGTCATCACATTAGATCCCTCAATGCCACCTTTTCATATATAAATTGTGAATTCCTGCATACTATTACCCTTTCATGTTCAGGCTTTACTTGTTCCTATATTTGACCACTGTTAAAAGAAGTTTAGACTTTGATTTATTTTTTTCTTAGATACATAGGACAAAGTAATCAACTTAATAGGAAAAATGTTTTAAAATGTAAAATCATTTTCTGTATAGGCTCAGCTTTGCGGTGCTACACATTGGTTTACCAAGTCTCCTTCCTACAATGCAAGTCTGAGCTGCCCATCATCAGAGCCCTTGGTAATGAGCTGGGCTTCTGGGTATAAGGTAGCACGTGGTTGAAACATGTAAAAGTTGTTGGGCTGGAGTGTAATAATCTAGTCTCTAGGCTTTTAACACTGTCACCTGAGGGGCCTATGTTGTGATCCCGTGTCTCAACTCCGACGCAAGTCTACAACTCCAATTAGACAGTCTGGGATAGTGAGGCAAGGAAACGGTAAGGAAATATTGCTCAGTAAATATAAAAGCCTGGGGAGCTGGATTTCATACTGGACTCTGTGACTCTGTAGGACAGACTTGTGATGTAGTAATGTTTGGAACCACAGAGTGCAGTGGGGCCCAGCAATCCATCACACCCAAAAGCAGCGGAACAATAGCCATAGCAGAGCCTGGGGTAAAACAGGCCATTAAAATTAAAACAAGCTAGTATTTTTACAGTAAAGAAGGACAAAAGTCAAAGCCTACGTACACACATGCAATAATTATCGATGAGACGAACGATTAACAACCATTCAGACGATAATCATTAACAAAGTAAGTGCCCGTCTGGTCGACGACGGCGAACGAAGGATGTCGCTGAAAACAAACGACGTTCAGTCGTTCAGGGATCGTGCATGGTTCTGTGATACACTTTCTCTGGTGCACGTCACTTTCTGCATCGTTCAAATGATCATATCTAGTGTGTGTACATTATTAGTGGATTATATTTAAAAGATCGTATCATTACAGCATGTACAGAATTGCGCACAATACGATCGTTCAAAATAATCATTAATAATCGTTTATCAGTCATTAATCATTCATTTTCAAATGATAATTATTGCATGTGTGTACTTAGCCTTAGTCACTGATCCCCCGCGGAAGCATTTGCTTAGCTGGATCAATCGCCAGACACAACCGCTTGTTTCCTAATAGGGGGGACACAGTGAGATGCCTCCTCTTTGTCTTCCTCCCATACCTCTTTAGAGAACAGAACAATGCTATCTGTACATCGCTTGTTTGTCCTACTGTGTGTGTACGTAACTGTAGCCAGGGAGTCCCATTGGAACAGGGGTGTCAAACTCAAATACACAATGGGCAAAAATTAAAAATTTGGACAAAGTTGCGGGCCAACCTTGATATTTATTGAAAAAATATCTACAATTGAGGAAGGTCGCTAATGAATGCCAACAGAAGAGGGGGGCGCTTGTGGGTCCTGATTGACGCGCCAGCAGAGCATTCTGAGATTTGTAGTTTTAGCGGTGCATGCAGTGGGCCAGCTCTAGTAGACATTTGGTATTTTCTTGCAGGCCAAATATAACTACAATGCTGGACAGATTTGGCCTGCGGGCCTGAGTTTGACACCCCTGCATTGGAATTTGCAATGGGAATCATGATTTATAATTACACCCCTGCCTAGATGTAAAGCAAAAGTTTCTTCATCATGATTTTCCTCTAAAGACAGCAAGGTTTTCTGCTGCATACAATGCAAAGTAAATATTAGTGCTTGATGAAGTTTGGCATTTACTGATCAAGTCATAAATCACTATATAACAAGAATATTTAAATGAACAGATAAAAATGTTCTATCAAAACCTCACTGAAAGTACTCAATGCTTTCTCTTAATTCCATGAGCCCTTACATACTACAGTACTACAACTTCTATGTGTCTTTCTGTGTGAAGGTCACCTAACAATTAATTCTGCACTGCTTGATTGGCTTCACCCGTCAATCCTAATGTACATATTGCACTGACTTTGTCAGGTGGTTTGCTACATAGGTGACATTGCACCTCTGTGTGTCTAATAATTAACTTAAAAAAACTGGTCACCATTGTAAAGGTGGAATTCACCAGTCATCAGTCTGTGTATATTATTCCACATATCTATTTATGGTTTTGGATTAAAATTATACCTATATTGTACAATATATTTATGCCGTCATTGTGCCTACAGTGTTAAAGTGTCAAAATAATCTACATTCCGTATGACGTTATATAGAGTTCTAATAATATCTTCCTTATAAAACTAACTTGACAACAATGAGATCTAGTTTCTTCACAGGTTAATGTGGACCCTCCGTGTCACCCATGGGTAGTATGAGCTCTTCTGATAAGTGGAGTCTAAAGAGTGCTAGGCTATACATAGAGCCCTGAGTTTTGCTGAATGACATTTAATAAATGATCCATTTATGGTGTGGCAGTCAGATGCTTTTGGGAACCTAAATACTACTGAAATTTTTGTTGCAATTGTTTTCTTCTCAGACCGGCCAGTGCCATGGGTATCAATAGTGCACCTAGAAGGTAGAAAATGTCCCAAAGGATGTCATTTTCACTACACATTGGAATTACAAAACCTAAAAACATGAATGAGTGCTTACGGTTTTGAGTTAATCCATTTCTGCTAATCACCATCCTTAAAGGACTAATATACTGAAACAATGCACACATATGCACATATATTTACATAAGGTGCATTTTCCATCGATTAGTTTGTAGTAGAAAATAATGGTTTGATTCAAAGCTGTTTTTCCCCAATCAGACTGAGAGCAATCTATTTTGCAAAGAAATGCTAATCAATTTTAAATCCAGGTTAGGGTCTAACATATTCATGAAGTTTCATTGATAGAGCTAGAGACCATAAACAAAAAAGAAAATGTAAGTGAACACAACTTATGTACATAGGATCTGCTCTAGCAGTCTGCAAATTGCTGCTGTTAGAAATGTATGAATATTGAGCTTTAACCTAAATACTATGAATTAGAAAATTTAGACAGGAAAAGTCAATGTTCTGCTCTAGATAGTATGTCAGCATTCCTATAAAGTTACAGTTCCCAGCTGTAAATAAAATCTAATTTGGCTAATCTTCTATCTTTGTCAGCTAAAAATCTTCTAATTTTATTGTGTTTTATTTTTCCAAATGTAAATCACTGGTAAGCAGCCTACGCACCCCTGAAACCCAACAGGACACTCGCCGCCTGCGCTCTCTCTGACTCCCCCCTTACTTACTTCCTCTTAAGTTTCCAAACACAAACAAAGAGCATCAGCCACTTCCTGCCACATCATGGTTAGAGATAACTGAGAATAAATGTGCTTATGTGCTTATTTATGAACTATTACTGTAACAGATAATCATGTAGTTGTATCCTTCATGCAAAATCTAAAATGCTAAAGGTATAGACAATAAAACACTTGGAAAGAAAGTGCTAGATGTGGCCGGATGTCCATCACCCAGAAAGTGAGGCAGACTGCTTATACCAGCTTTACATGCACACTAGGACAGTCCTAGAGTGTGCAGTAAAATCAAAATTGGAATTTTTAGTGTAGGAGACGTGCTTGTACAACTGTTTAGGACTGAATGTAAAGATGTTCAGCTTTAAATATAAGAATTCTGGAGCTTCACCCACTTTTTTACACAGCAGCGTACCCGTTCTAGCATGTAATATCTCCACCAGAGTACTTAGTTCACCCTGCTGCTGCAGCTATTACAAAGACAAATGTTAGTATCATATCTCCTGGAAGGATTCTCTGTAATTTGGGGAAATAAAGGAGGAATCCAAAGCTTGCAGAGACACTAATTACAGTAGTAAAATGTAAACTCTCCCTGTTCCTAAGATTTAGATACCTAAAAAGTTAGTGAATGTTCAAACCACTGTTGACCAGCCAAAATGTTAATCTCGGGCTGATAACGTTTTTATTTCTGGTATTGGTTCTCACTATTCAGTCTTCTTTAAACTGTTGGAAACTGATTGGTTGCCCTGGTTTTTTGCACGTTTTTCATTGTTTTTGTTTGCACAGTCCTAAAAGGTAAGCCCGAGTGATCTTTATTTATTAATGGCAATTTGTTTGTCTCTTTGTATTACAGCCGAGGTTGGGGTCTTTGCTTGGATGACCCCCCAAGTAAGGAGTTACTTAATTTTCCTTCTGTTCCTCCTGGAGTCTTGTATGATGTTGGCCATCAGTGCCGACTTCAGTATGGATCTACCTCTACCTTTTGCAAGGATATTGATGTAAGATTCTAATTCATACATAGTTGAGTTGTGGGATTATAGTTTCTGTAGCATGCATAACAAAGTGATCTACCAAAAGTAGTCAATAGAAGGTCTATGGGAAAACTGGCTATAAGGTCATGGGCTCTCAGAGTTTATTGATGTATGTATCAGGGAACAATAGGGAATAAGCTAGCCCAAAGTCATAGAAAAGCCACTGTACCACAAAATGCTAAACATCTTTATGCCGTAAAGGAGAGAAAGGTGTCAGAACACACAGCTTGGTATCTATGAGGCTACATAACTGCAGACCATACCTGTCCACCAACAATATAACTTATAATGATGTAGTAAGCATTAGAACTAAAGCAAGAAGCAATGGAAAAAGGTGGCCCGGTTTGATGAATCATGAATTCTTTTATATTATGTGGATATTGCTTACCCTGGGGAGAGATGATTCGTTCCTTGCTTACCTGCTGCTAACACTTTGGTTCCAGATATCACAGTACACCTTTAGAGGTTATGTGGAGTCCATACAGGGTAACCTACACAATATTAGGCAGGTGGTTTTAATGTTTGGGCTGATCGTGGTATATAGATAAAATGGTTTGCAAAAACAGTACATACTTCATGTATAGACAGCTCAAGATAAAAGTTATTCTGAATATTTTGGTAATACTTTGTAAACTTATAGAACTTTTGTTTCTGATTTTCCAATTGTATTACAGAATGTATGCAACTCTCTGTGGTGCTCTGTTGGTACCACATGTCATTCCAAACTTGATGCTGCGGTGGATGGTACTACATGCGGTGAAAACAAGGTATGTAATACTGGACAGTACACACAGAGTTTTAAAACCTATATGCAACTTTGAGATATTCCATTAGAGGCTTATTTTAAAAGTTATGGTACATAATGTGATGTTCAAACTTCATATCTTTCTGTAAGCATTCACAAACCTTTTTTGTGAAGAAGCAAAACGTTAGTGATTATATTACACACTGGTGATGATGGATTATACTTTATGGCAAAAACAAAAAAACAACATACCAGAATTGGCTGCTTCCAGTGACAGAATACAGCAGACATCCTTTATAATACAAAAGTTTACATCTGTTTGGGTAAAGACTGATTTTTCAGACTAATTTAGTTGTATAATTATCTTTGTATGGTTGTCGTGCAGTGGTGTTTTGGTGGTGACTGTGTGCCTGTTGGTCATCGTCCTGCTGCAGTGGATGGATCGTGGGGTTCCTGGAGCTCATGGTCATCATGTACACGAACATGTGGAGCTGGCATTCAGAGTGCAGAGCGGCACTGCAGCAATCCCACGTATGTACATTTTATGGTCTTGTTATTGTATTTTACTTTTTTTTTATTTAATTGTGCTTTAAAAACTACTCAGCTAGAAGAAGATGTAACATCAAACATTAGATGATTCCGAAGATATGCTTTGTAAATATGCTCAAGGAGGGCATCAAATGCACAATTCAAGCTTTAATCCCAATTAGTTTTTGGTGCCTAATTTTGATAGGTGCATACAACAGCCAGTGTTCTCCATTCTTTGTGAATTGTGGTTCTTCCTCACTAATAGTCACTGATGAATAATACAAAAGAAGAATCATGCAGGTATCAAATCCTAAGAGCTAAGTCATGGAGCCTTAAAAGTGCATTGTAACAGGCTTGAAATGAAGAAATATCAGGGGATCAGCAGATCACAATACTCTATAAGCAGTATGTGGATATACTGTCACACTGAAAAAGAAAATTAAATAAGTAAAACTTCATATCTTTATCTTCATTATCTTTTTTTACAGATAGAGTGGGAAAATGTTTGAACTTACATTGCTGACTGAATTTTGCTGGATTTTAACACCATATCTACTATTTTGTTTCACTACTGGGTCTGTTGTATTAAAAATAAGGAAATTCAATAAAGAGGAGTTATCCATAGTAGGTGATAAGATTCCAAATATCTTTCTCACTGCAGAATGGAAAAATATTAAGGAGCTGATTGTTTTTTTTCTTAACTGGACAACACATTTACTGAGTTCTTTGGTAAATGATGCTTAAGTCAGCATGTGGTTTTTCTGAAAGTCCCCTCCCTTTAGCTTTGTCCTGATTGTGTGTGCCAAGTGTAGCTGCATCCAGGCATTCATGCCAATTATGTGTAACTCAAGACTGTCTGCTCCACACACGCCTTTCAGCTGCACTGTATTTTTGTGTTGGAATGCTATCAATTGAAAATTTGAAACTTCTCAAGTAGCCTAAAAATTGTTTTTACATCAGTTAAGGGTCAGCCTACCCAAAACTGATATTTGTTTTTTGTCAGATGCTGCACCCTGATATGTATGCTTAAAGCTGAGCTTCACTCAAACTATTAAATAATCAGATATAAATCATTTTTTAAATAAATAATTCTGTTATAGCAGCAGGTTAAGATGATGGCTTGTAAGAAATCTGTAATATTGGTATATCTCACTCCTGAGAGATTTGTGGTCAGAGGCAGCAGTGCCTTAGATCCCACACTGCAGATATACCGCTTTGAGGAACAGATGTACCAAGGCACATTCATATACCAGAACGTGTATTGTAGTGTTTCAGTATCATTGGGCCTGATTTATTAAAGCTCTCCAAGACTGGAGAGGATATACTTTAATCAGTGAAGATGGGTAATCCAGCAAAACCTGGAATGGATTTGCTATTTGTTTGCAAATGTTTGAATCCTGGACCAGATCCATTCCAGGTTTGCTAGATCACCCAGCTTCACTGATGAAAGTGTATCCTCTCCAGCCTTGGAGAGATTTAATAGATCAGGCCATTGAAGACAAAGGTAGATTGTTCAGGGCACTGCTTACAAAATATAAACATTTCTATTATGTTCACTATACCATAGCAATGCAGATCCACAATAACTCTTGTAAACTCTTCCAGCCACATCTGGGACCCTAAACCCAGATGAAAGATTTTTACCCAAACTCTACAGTGATCATACTAGCCACACAAATACTACTATTGCAAAAATATCTTATTTGTACAAGGTACAAACTAATATTTTATTTTACTAGGTATGGACTAACCAGAGCCAAAATGAGCTGATCTGCTTGCAGCTTTCATTTTGCATGATAATAGATTACAGTCTTATTGAAAACATCAAAGCAGAGGCAATGTATTAAATGCAGTAAAAAAACTACTCTAAAAGAAGCCTTATCTGTATTTTATTATGTGTGCTATGGCAAACCATGCAGACAAGTAAATAGCTGAACCATATGTGATGAAGTATTGTCTATCTTCCTCTCTCAGTCAAGATGGCAACCCCTTTCAAGTATGTCTGTTATTTGCATAGGGCTTGATTTTAAACCAGTTGTAAGCACAGGGGTGTATTTTATATAAAGGAAAACAATCTATCTCTTGGAAAGCTGTCTAGAGCTACGTACACACTTCCAATTATTATCGTCGGAAAACGAACGACGAACGTTCCTGCACGATATATATGAACGATCGTATAGCACTGATACTGCACATAGAGGTAACGACACGATCGTTCGTAGATATTGTACACACAATAGATACGATCGTTTAAGCGATAGAGGAACTATGTGCACGACAGGAAAGTGAACGGACGTTCGTTCATCACGCATGCTCTGAACATGGACGATCAACGAACGACCGTACACACGAACGATGTTCAACGATCGTCGTCCAATCCGATCCGCCGGTCCGGTCGTTCGTTTCCAGCGACTTTCCTCGTTCGTCGGCGTCGTTGGTTACTTTTTTACGAACGATTTTTTGCCCAATTGATCGTTCGTCGTTCGATTGGAACGATAAAAATTGGAAGTGTGTACGCACCTTTAGACATCCGTGGGATTGTGACATAATAAATATTTGAAAGTATGCCAGAAGAATAGCATTGGTGCTCTTAGATCAAGACAAAAGAGTGCAAACACTGGTGTGTAAAATTTACATGGTGAGTAATAATTATTCAAGCATAGGACAGAGAAATGAGGGAAGATTCATGTTGTGTCATGCTAAAAACTATATCATATATTTAAACAATACAGCATTTTCTACATGTAAGATGCCCAAAAATGTAGCAAGAATGGCATATTCCTTTATAAAAGTCCAAACCTGAAATAGGAGTTAGTTTTCTAGCATATTAGCACCACCCAACTACAATTGTATTTTTAAATAAACACACAACTCGATAAAGGCAGAAATAAGTCATGTTTGTGTATTGGTAAAATAATTGATTCTTTAAATAAATGGGAAACAAAATGTGGTTTGGCAAGAAAAATGCTTCAAGGTAACAGCAGTGAGATACGTGCTCATCTGATGTTTAAAATGTGTTGAAAGCACCATGGTTTCTGTAAGGAAACCTTATATTTAAGAATAGGGTTTGAGTTTGCCACATCTTCGAACTTCAAAGCAGCTGTCAAAGTAACAAATGAAAAAGGACATTGCCTGTATTGTGCCTTTGCAATGGGTTCCCAAACGGCTCCTGTTCTATAGATCATTTATTGGGTTTCCAGTGAACAAACTTGTTTGGAAAACTTGTTCACAGCAAGAATATTCACAAGTACATACAACAACTTTATCATACATTTTCACCATTAATCACTTATATTTTATGAATTATCAGATTTCACTAATAGGTGGTGATCCGCCACCATTTATATGCTTAATTAACCTGTCAATTCATTGATCAGAAATCCCAAACCACACTACATATGTGCAACTTTCTGCCCTTCCAAACATTTACCCCTTCATGTTACTATATTTAGAAGTATCCAGGACTGACTGAGAGTTTCTAATTTTTATAACTGACACAACCCACAGACACAATATAGCAGAACATTTGTGGACACCTGGCTATCATCCCTACATTATATCGGCAAAGGTATAAGTATACCCATTTTAACTTTCTCTTTAGGTGTTTCTAGTACAGAGGACATTTCTGATGATTGTGCACTTCCAATCATTTAGGAAAGGCCATTTTCGATTTTACAATCATGTAAACAAAAGCAGATGCATAAAGTCTTGATTTGATAAATCTGTAGCCCTGACCTCAACCCTGCTGAACACCTTTGGGATAAATCACAATTCTAATTGCGAGCCAGGTCTTCTCATCCAACATCAGTACCTAAAATCAGCAAATGAGCAAAAAAAACCCACACAAGCCTTTCTAAGACTATGTACACATGCTCAATTATTGTCATTGGAAACAATCTTTCACAATCATACAGCATGCAGTTATTGCCAGATATGTAAAATCACTATGCTTGCCTACAAAGACTAGGTTGGTTTGGTTGTGATCATTTATTGGGTCCAGTAGTATTGTGTGTAATGATGCGTGTACTGACAGCGAATAGACCATAACAATTTTTCTATTAGCTGCTTCGCAGATACCTATACCGGTTACCCTAGTTTATGCCGGTGGATTACCTAACATAAAAGAAGTCATAGTTCCTTTTTGGGGACAACTTATTAGCCTTTGCAGAATGAGGAGATGAATGGAAAAATACAAATTACTAGAATGACTAGCCCTGAAGCTGTTCAAGATAACAAACAGGAAAAACAGATGTTAGAAAATCATCCATCAGTTGTACTGTTTAATTTTAACAACATATGTTCTCCTGCTGAAGATTTTCAGTTTTTCTTTCATTTACATCTATGAAGACAAAATTTCTTCCTGTGTTAATGGTGAGCTCCAAATAATGACATACCCTCTAAGACAGAACTAATTTATATTGCACACATATGTGTTTTCCATTTTAATGCTGTTACTGAGCTTTTCATGGGTGCCATAATGTATATAGTAACTAGACTAAACAGACTAAAGTTAAAATAATGTAAAAACTAAGTTATTACTAACTAAGATATCATTTGAAACCATTACCTGGATATTTGGGAACCAGCATAGAGACATATCGAGCAAATTAACTTTTATGTAAGTTCTGTCCATGGATCTGTGTTCTGATTTAGAATAAACTGTATGGCGCTTCAAAAACTTAGTACCACTTACAGACCTGCCATAAAAAAAATTAAACTCAGAAGTTAATTTTTTTTTCTTCCAGGGAGAATTGGGGTGACGTAATTGCTATTTAAACTTTAAAATCTACTAAAAAATGAGAAATATTAAGCCACACGTGGAGTGAGCACCCTGGAGTATAGCTTAGGGGTCATCATAGTTATCACTATGTTGTAGTTATCTCTACATACCAATACCACATGTGATTCTATGCATTATTAACTATACTCTAGATAAACAGGCTAGATTTACAAAGATTCCATCAGCTTGCTTTATAACAGTCATTTGGGAGTAAAATAAACTTATATACAGTATATCTTACATTCTATACATGAAGACAGGATCTCCCAGAGGAAGTGGTTTTTAAGTTATCAGGTCTGTTTGCCGGAAAAAAGCAGCTCCTCAATGGTCAGAAATGTAATTATACCTCTTATTGGATATATGATATAGACCACTAAGAACATCTGTACCCAATTATTAAGAGGTAGAGTGGTGATGGAATGTTATATTCCCACCCCCATCAGCTGTTCCCAAGATATTAAATAAAAATAAAGCATTGATGTGAATCACTGACACTCATTCATTAACAGTGCCTGTTTGTGGCATCAGATTCCGATAAGGTTCTATTTATTTATTTTTCTCCACAATGCCCAACTAATGAAAAACGGATATTTACATTTTAAGTATGTGTAGAATAATTACTTACAGTTCTTCTCTGGTTTATAATTGTTTCCAGTTTGTAAAAGGTCATTCAACCTCAAAATTATATTGTGGGCATGTCAAAGGGCCTGAAGCACCCATTGATTTGTTTTGTATTTTTGGGTTTCCTGGGGTAAAGTTTCTCTACTTCCAGCTTTGCCTCATGTCACATAAATATAGAAAAATACAATGGTTCTCCTGTCTCTTGTAATGTTTCAGTGCCCACCCCCCCATATTTATAATTTAAAAGCAAAGATAACAAAGACTGGGGTTTTATTTGCAGCACAAAATGTTTGTATTGATAATACAACAAAATAAAAGAAAATTTGTCACAACTCAAAGTACAAACACTATAAAATCATTTGTCCTTTCCATTCAATAGCATGGGATAGCAAACCAATTAGCTAGACATAGTATACTCAAATCGTATAAGAGCGAGATCAATAACAAAGGCTCATATGCCAACAGGGCGGGGATGCATAGAGAGTGCTATACTAAATGTGTGCTCATTGGATATTCCTGTTATAGAAGTGCAAGAGAAGTTAGCAAGGCTTGCACTGGATCCAGAATATTTGTGGGTTTGGAGTTGGTTACTTGGAGTGGCACCGACAGATATTTTCGAATTGGTGTTAGATCCAAAGGCATCAGTACCATGTAGAAGAAGCAGAATAGAGTGCAGAGTTGTGTCATGTAGGGAGCAGCAAGCATAGCCCGAGATTTCTTATTATAACAAGAAGAATAAGACACAGTAAGATTGGGTCCATGTACTCAGTGACAAACTACCATTAGAGTAAGATAACAGACTGCAAACTGTCTCTGTCAGACATAGAATTTTGTTTTTCCTTGTGTAACTGCAATGTTTAGTGTAGACCATGTCATATTAAGGTGGGGAAGGGGGATGAACAGGATTCATAAATTTGGCCTTTTACATTTTTCACCACCATGATTCCATTCCATTTTGGATACGCTCTGTCCCAACCAAGTCATCTAGTCCTTGTGATCTTTACACTTGCCCATTTTTCCTGCTTTTAATACATCACCTTAAAGAACTGGCTTGTTCACTGATGCCTAATATATCCCACCATTGGGCCTGATTTATTAAGTTCTCCAAGGCTAGGGAAGATAAACTTTCATCAGTGAATCTGGGTGATTGCTTAACCTCCCTAGAGGTAATCCCAAGTTACACTTGGGGTAGAAAAAAGTGGCTAAAAGTGGTAACCCCGAGTCACACTCAGGGTATGTAAACCTATGGGAAGGTTAGTAAATAAAGTGCTTACCTGATCCGCCGGCATCCTGCGCCGTCCAGCGCAGCGATCTCCGTCTTCTTTCTTCTTCCTTCTTCCTGCTTCTGCATCCGATGAGTCATCGGGGGATTCCTGTTGACGTCGGTGCGTGTGTACGTTGCCGGTGGGGCGGGGGGGAAATTTAAAATCCATTGTATTGCATTCAATACAAAATAACTGTATTAAATGCAATACATTGGATTTTTATGTGTAAAGCAGTACATTGTTTTCAAGAACATTTATTTCACAGTATATATAATAGTATGAGTATATTATGTATTTTTTTTTTTAAATTTAAAAAAATTAACATTTTTTTTTTTAAATATAGATTTTTTAATTTATTCAATTTATTATTTTTAAATGATTTTGTGTTTCAAACTTTATCATACTCATACAAATATATTATAGTGTAAAATAAATTTTCATGAAAAACAATGTACGGCTTTTAGACATTTAAAACCGGAAATAAATGAACCGCTAGGGAGGTTAAAAGTCATTTGCTATTTGATAGTAAGTGTTTTCAATCCTAGACCAGATCCTTTCCAGGTTTGCTGGATTACCTAGGTTCACTGATGAAAGTGAATCTTCTCCAACTTGGAGAGTTTTACTAAATCAGGCCCATTGTAACAAGATATTCAATGTTATTAACTGTTCTGTACCTGTGAGTGTTTTTTATGTTTTGGCTAGTGAGTCGGTGCATGAATCTAAGGACAATTTCTATACAGACTGGAATTCTTGTTCCTTGCTTAGGCATTTTAAATCTGAATATGACAGAAGATTCCTTTCATAGTGCATATTACATATTGACATTTCCAAGCTGTTTGCCTTTAGGGACTTCTATGATGTGGTAAAACATAAAAGGATATTGTTTGTGTAAAAATATTTTTTATAAAATGGAAACTGCCCTGCAGAGGAAGCAGTCAGGGTATTATAGCCCATGAATGACACAATCCACATTCATGATAAATGTGTTTCCAAGTTCTTTTTGTCACCCAGCACTGAGAATAACTGTGAGTGACTGAGAATCTTCTTTTGGCTGAAATAGCTTCTTCAGTATCATGTGTTATAATTGCATCCGCATGCTTGCTATCAAATTGACACTGTACTCTATAATTCAATTACAACATCTTTTGTGATTCCTCCAAGTTATGCCTTGAAAGCTGCAATTGTTCTTGGTGAATGTGGGCTTCAGACGAGCATCATTATGGCAATTAGTGCCAGAGAATGTGAGAGAGTCTGTGTTTTCAGCTGATTATCCCAATGAAGAAGTGAGGGTCTGGAATGGGATCAAAGCACTCATATCTTAATATCTATATAATTTATACACAAAGTGCCATATAACACACAGCGTGTGTGTTCCATGAAGAACACTTTATTTTTTAAATGTGATGATAAGAGGAAAATTGCTGGTGTTTATTTCTTTAACTAAGCCATGTATATTACATGATGGTCCTTGTGTATTTTTATATTTACATAGACAGCCTATGCTTATCAGTGCCAAAGACAGAGCAGGATTAGTTATCCATCTATATAACAACTGGTGGGTAATGCATACTTCAAACATTAACAATAAATATATACATTAAACAGTATTATTGTATATTAATTTTGGCTGTGTGGCCACCATGGTTGTATTTAACCATTTTGGCCTGAAAATGATGTCTGTGGAAATTAGCATCCTGTGTGATCTTAAATTCTGTTAAAGACTTTTGACTTTCTGGTAAGTTCAGTGCCACTATGCTAAGGCTACGTACACACGTCAGATGATTCTCGTCCGATTATCGATTCAGGGCTTGTATCTGATGAGAATCAGACATGTGTACAGCGGCTGTCCGACGTCATTCATGGATCCGTCATGGCAGATCCACGAACGACGAATGATTGTAATACAAGTGAAGGTGAGAGAGCACAGCAGGGTGCTGCTTGCTCTTTCTCCCCCCTCTCTATTGAGTAGAACGGCAGAAGATCCTTTCCAACTCTATATAAGTCTAACATGTGTATGTAGCCAAAAGCACAGAGCTCGTTGTCCATCATCTGAACGACTGTCCCGGCGGATCCATGAATGATGGACGACAAACAATACTATTGGAAGTGAAGGGGGAGAGCGCGCAGCAGGGTGCCGCTCCGTCTTTCTTCCCCTCTCCTCTCTATAGAGCAGAATGGTGCTGTATGTACAAAATTCATTCATGCATCGTGCAGTCGGTTGTTGTCGGAAAAGGTCATTAAAAATCCTTTCCAATGACAACTATTGCATGTGTGTACATAGCCTAAGTCCTTGCATCTTCTTTTCTTTTCTTTTGTTTGTATGGCATCTCAGAAAGCAAGGAGTTGCTCAGCTGGGAGCATTCCTGTCCCTAACAACTATTTTTAAAAGGCCAACAATCTAAAATTGCAGGTCCTGCCCTGTCAACTGCTCAGCATCATACAATTTGTAAAAAAACATCAGAGTGATGTGGATTTCTTAGAGATAGATGCCTATTCATTTGACATTTTATGGAAATTTGGACATGCCTGAGATTTATAGGACCTTAACTTTGAAAGTAAAACTAAATGGGAGCCAATATAAACTCCACATAAGTAAGTTTACACGATAATTTAAGACTGATTATTCAGATTATGCATAGGCTCATTCATGACTGTATTTTTTTTTTCAGAAAGATTTAGAAAGACATAGAACTTTTGCCGTCACTTTTTGAAGTGATAGAAAGTTTCCCCTAACAGGGGTAAAGGGAACCCTTCCCACTTCCCGGTTTCCTCCCACATTCCAAAAACATGCAGCTATTTTTTTGGGCTTCTCCTCAAAGTGGATCTTAGACTGTATTAATGACATATGACTATTGTAGGGACATTAGATTGTGAGCCCCTTTGAGGGACAGCTAGTGACACGACTATGTATAATGTCAGTACTATATAAATTCCTTGTAATATTAATAACTTTCAGTGGTTCATTGCTCCTCTTTCTGTTGTATAAGCCTTGCTTATACATCAGATGATCCATTATTATCATCTGTAGTTTCGTCCACCAATAGTGAGACTTAGAAGATAGAAGATATACTGTCAGCCAGAATAAGGCTGTCAAAGTGCTCATTTTGTAAGCTCATTGGATTCTTGGATGTAACCTGATCAGCAGTTTTGGGTTTGACACAGGTTTGCTTTAAGTTCAATTATTTTTATGACAGTTGAGTAAATACATTGATACCCAGTTTAGTTTTTGGGGAAGAAAAATGCTTGCAAATAACCCCCCTAGCGGTATTCCTGTAGTGTGACTCGGGGGGGGGGTTTTCCCCACTTACCTCGCTCTGTTATCGTCCCCCGTCGTTCTGCTGGTCCCTGGGGTCACATTCTTCATCTTCAATATCCAGCTGGCGAATGCAGCGGCGATCTCAGGGTTTTACACATAAAAATCCAATGTATTCAATACAGTTATTTTGTATTGAATGCAATACAAATGGATTTTGAATTTCCCGCCCTGCCCGGCCGGGACGTACACACGCACCGACGTCACCAGGAACTCCCCGGTGACTCATCGGATGCAGAAGCAGCAAGAAGAAAGACGACGGAGATCGCGGTGCTGGACGGCGGGGGACCCCGGCGGATCAGGTAAGCGCTGTATTTACTAACCTTCCATAGGTGTTCCAACCCTGAGTGTGACTCGGGGTTACCACCTTTAGCAACTTTTTTCTACCCCGAGTCACACTCGGGGTTACCGCTAGGGAGGTTAAAGTTTATATAAATTTGTTAAATGTATTAAATATCGGTGAGTTATGCCTAAGAATTATAGTCTACAATGAAAAAAAAATTTCCATGCAAAAAATTGTACCCCTTTTGCATGGAAATTTGAAGAGAATTAGACCGCTAGGGAGGTTAATATAGGTTGTTTATACTTTGGGCTGAACTTTAGATAATACATACACACTGTCTAATGGAATTTGTGTCATTGAAGAGTATAGCTTAAATGTAACAATATCTTTTTCATACAGTGATAAATTCAGTAACACACAACATGCCAACTACAGAAATACATTCATCTAAATTTATTTCAGAACTGGCAAGCCTCCAATCGTGATATCCCACACACATAGATCATTCCAAATAGTCAGGATTCATTATCAACTATTACAGGAAAGTGGGAGGAGAATTTAAAGAATTATTCTTTTATAAGAGCATTTATTTCAGAATTTCAGCTACAGATTTAGTAATCCAGATTGGATCAAACTGTTGAGGTATGTTCAGACTGGCAGTCCGGTTGCTATTTCCTCAAGCCAGCGAACCTCTGCCTCTGGGGGACACTACGTGTGGCTTCTACTGGTGGCAGCCCAAAAGAAAATAATAGGACGTGTCCACTGTCAACCTGTAATCTGGTCCTTTAAAGCAGAAGTAAACTAAAAACCAAAAAATTACACTTACCTTTAGTCCTGCAGATCCCTTGATGGCGCTAATCCTTCCCATGATCCGGTCCCGCTTCATCCTGGAATGCCTCTTCCTCACAATGCAGAGGAAGCGCCGGGCTCTGCTATCTTCTCTTCCATCTTCTTCGGTCTCCTTTCTTCATCACCCAATCTCGCACTGCTCAGGTCTGAGATCAGGTGACATAGCTGTGAAGGGGGAAGAAAAAAGCTGAGCTGTGCATCCTTCAGATCGGCATCTCGTTCCTTCAGGAGNNNAACAACATATTTACCTTACATAGAAAATGTATCTACCCTCCTATGTAAAGTAAAAATATTGCGTTTAGATCCGCTTTAGGACAAGCGCTGAGTTGTGAGTAGCAAAGTGACTGTCAAAGAGCCAGCCGTTTGCTGCGTCTGAAGCTGCCCTTAAACAAATACACTACTTACCATGACTAATAATATTATTATTACACAGTATTTATATTGCACCAACATGTTACGCAGCTAGCTGTCCCTCACAATCTAATGTCCCTACCATAGTCATATGCCTTTAATACTTTAATAAGGTCACTTTTGGTGGGAAGCTAATAAACCTAACCATGTAGGTTTAGGAATGTGATAGGAAACATGGGCATAACATACACACTCCATGCAGATAGTGTCCTGACCAAGATTCAAACCTGGAACCTAGCGCGGCAAAGAGTGCTAACCATTGAGCCACCGTGCTGCCAATAATATGAAACACCTATAACCCTGGGAAACATACATAGTGTAATAAAGTCTTTACCTACTAAGTAGTCATATTTAAAAGTTGTCTCCTCTGTGTGCCCACGCTAAGTCAGTTATGGCAGAATAAGTTATACCAGGAAATGTGGAAAAAAAAATCATTTTTCCTGCTGTGCTCTGTGTAATATATGGAAGAAGGGCCCAACATATGCATGCTGTGTGCAGAGGACAGAATGGATGGTAGTTCTGCCAGTGTATAGAATCAATTTACCACCCTTTCTGTTGTTCAGCTATTGTGACCGAGCCTAGTTCAGGTGGTCCATTGTTTAAGTGTCTAATCATATTAATACAAGATGGCCTTGTGGGGCCAACTTTGGGTTCCACCCTTTGTTATGTAAGATTCAAGTGCCATAAGCCAAGGATAATGTGCATTGCCGGGTAAGATCTAGAAGAACCAGGATTGGCCAAGTATTAGTGTATTGTTCTATACTATATTATCATTTACACAATACCTTGTGTCTTCTTTTCATAGGCCCAGATACGGAGGAAGATATTGCCTAGGGGAGAGAAAGAGATACCGTGTATGTAATGTTACACCCTGTTCATTGGGCGTTCCTTCATTCCGCCAAGTGCAATGTTCACAGTTTGATTCTGTTCCTTACAAAGGGAAGCTTCATCAATGGAGCCCAGTGTTCATCAGCAGTAAGTATAGGAATATTTTACTAAAGCAAATGATCTGGGCAAATAAAAGTATTATTTTAAAGTGTGGATTACTCATATCATTGGATGGAAGCCTGGATAAATATTTTGCAGCCTAGGGATAGAAAGGACAATCCAACAAAAAGCAATTAAAAATTATCACCTTGGGTATAGTTTTTTTAACATGGGATTCACTGTCAACAGATGTACGTTGTTTGATCTTTTACTAGCTGAGAAAGGGAGACTGAAGACATAGTGGTGTATTATATTAATAATCTAATCTAAACATGCTTTACATTCAAGTCCTTGTATACAAAGGAAAACAATATAGTACGATTGAAATACAGCACTATTGTGATTTAATTGTACATATGTATTTTTTATATGTTTACACAGCACATTAAACTCTTCCCCCAGGCCAGGTTATGTCAGGTTCTATGTCTATTTAGAATATTGGGGTCTATTTAATAATGTTTTCACTCACAATTCACACATTTCTATAAAAACATGAACCCATTTTGCCCATTAGATTTATTGGGTAAATTTAGTATTGGGTAAAAGTTATTTAAATATTAAGTGAGAACATTGATACCTAGACCCCAAATGTGTAATCTTTAACTTTTCTTTTAGTTTTGGATAACGTAAGGAACAGTTAAGAATTGTTTCTGTTTTTGGTGAAGACCAAAATTCTAATTGCCACTAGAAGAGAAATAAATCTTCTAAGGGGGGCACCTTTCTTCCAGTGACATATCAAGGGGGTTTTTCTAATAGCAAAAATTAACCTGACTTGGAGGTAAATCTTTTCTTACTCTATCTGAAAAAAGTTTTGGCTAGAGATACTCTTTAAGCTAGTGTGTTTTATGGTGTGTAGGGTAGACATAAAAAGACACATTGAGCCCTATTTATTAAAGCTCTCCAAGGCTGGAGAGGATACACTTTCATCAATGAAGCTGGGTGATCCAACAAACCTGGAATGGATCTGTTCCAGGATTCAAAACATTTTCTAACAAATATCAAATGACTTTTAATAAATCCATTCCAGGTTTTCTGGATCACCCAGCTTCATTGATGAAAGTGTATCCTGTTCAGCCTTGGAGAGCTTTAATAAATCAGGCCCAATGTCCACAAAAGAAAGTTTGATGAAAATTTAATTTCCAACTTGAAAAGAAAATGTCTGCTCCAAAAACTCTGTTTTATAGTTTATATAGGAAGCTTATGCTAGGATCTCTTTCCCAAACCATGTCACCATACATGGAACCTGCAATATGCAACCTATCATTGGGTATATCATGCATCAATATCACTGTTTATTAAGACAGCTTAATAAATTATTAAACACTAATATTTATTCTTACTTTGTTTTGGGCAGTAAATCCATGTGAGCTTCACTGCCAGTCTACTACAGAGTACTTTGCAGAGAAGCTACGAGACGCTGTGATTGATGGGACACCATGTTTTGAGGGAAATACAAGCCGGGATATGTGCATTAATGGAATATGTAAGGTATGATATATTGCTCAAATTTGTCAAATGTCAACTTTATCCTGCTACCATGCTAAAAAAAGTGTAAGAAGAACATAGGGATGATATGAGAAACAAGAGGCAGTTGCTAAAAAGGGGCCCTTATCATTTTTTTAGTATTAATATTAGTACAGTATTATTCATACCGGCATCAATAAAGGCTATTACATGGCAGATTTCATTTTTTTTTTACCAGCTTTATATACCAAGAACTGATGAACAGGCCAAGGAAGCCTCCTGCCATCTGTTTAAAATTTTTCATATCAAATCTGTTTTTAATAGATAAAAAGGCCTACCCTAATCCATTCTTGTTTGCTGGTTGAAATGGTTGTATTTGCCTGTACAAATTTACGTGTGGGTGTCATTCAGTTATCATCAGTGTATCAGTTTCAGTGTTCTTACAACAACAAAAAATATATCATCATTAACTGCCTGTAACTGTATTCTGTCTATGAAATCTCCCAATTGCCAAATGAATTAGAAAGACACAAACCCTTTATATAGCAGATGTGTAGACCCAGAAATCCAAGTGCAGCAATCTGATCGACATAGTTCCCAAGAAGTATAACTATCTTACGCGCTTTACATCTTAAAAAACTGGAATATGAATTGTTGGATGTGTGATCCTTGATAATGCCTTATAAAAGTTATCCCTTTCAGGAAAATTTATATTGGTCTGCCTGATAACTTGCTGTAATGGCTTATAATAGTTCTCCATGGATTGCAATACACAATATTACAAGTTGAAACAAAGCAGGTCTGCTTGTGTGGCCCACACCTTTTATAGTAATACTGCATTATTTTAAAATATTTCTAAAGCATTTTAATAATATTAATCTACTTCCAACAGAACATTGGCTGTGACTATGAGATTGACTCCAATGCTGTGGAGGATCGCTGTGGTGTATGTCATGGTGACTCCTCTACGTGTCATACTGTGCACAAAACGTTTGATGACAGCGAGGGACTTGGTTTTTTTTAAATGTGCAAACTGATTGGAAGGGCAGGATAGCATATGCATATCACAAAGTTCTACCAGTTGATCGAACATAAAATTGGCAATGGATCTTCATGGGTTTACTAAATTCTTCCCATATATGTATTTCAACATTGTATTTAGCTGTTTTCTTGGATTTCACTTATAAATGACTTCTGCTGACCAGATTACATTTTTGGGCAATAATTTTGCATCAGTTCCCAGTTTCTTTGTCATCAGTGCTCATCAACTCAGTATGAATTCATCCCTTATGTTGCAGTTTTGGTCATATTGACACCATCACAGGATTGATCCCTTGTATATTTATGGCAATAATGATTTCTCAGGAACTGCAAGGTATATAGTCTTTAAATGTATTGTGTTTTTAAGCAATCCATGTCTGCTTTCCAGGTTATGTGGACATTGGCCTCATTCCCCCAGGTGCTCGCGAGATCCGCATTGAAGAAGTGGCAGAGGCTGGAAACTTTTTAGCCCTTCGAAGTGAAGACCCAGAGAAGTATTTCCTAAATGGCAGATGGACTATTCAGTGGAATGGGGATTACCAGGCAGCAGGGACAACTTTTACTTACACCCGCACTGGAAATTTGGAAAACTTGACAGCACCTGGACCAACCTACGAGCCTGTGTGGATACAGGTAATATGGTGATAATATTTTCAACATTTTCATCTGAAATCGTAATTGTATATTATTAGAAATTACTCCAGATTTTCTGCAGTGATTATCTAATGATGTGTGATCTCCGCTTAGGCTAGGTACACACGTGCAATACTTGTTGTTAGAAAGGGTTTTTCACAATCCTTTCTAATGACAAACGACTGCACAATGCATGAACGAGTCCTGTACATACAGCACAGTTCTGCTCTATGGAGAGGGAGAGTGATGGAGCGCTCTCTCCCCTTCACTTGCATTACGATCGTTGGCCGCCCATCATCTGTGGACCCACCAGGACGGTCGTTTGGATGATGGATGATGAGCACTGTACACATTCAAGATTCTCGTCCACTCAGCCCTGAGCAGATCATCGAACGAGAACCATTGCACGTGTGCACTTACCTTAGTCCTGAAGTAATGTGATGACCTTCCCCCTGTGTACATGAATGACTAGGTTCGCAGGGGATCGAATAACACAAACCCCATTTTGCTAGATGGGGACCAGCACTGGACCAAGGAGCTAATCAGGGACAATGCTGGAACGTGCATAGATTAGATGCATGGATGCAAGTAAAGATTGGAATAATTTTATGTTGGGTCATCTGATCTTTTATACACCCTCCTTCTGTAATTATCTTCAGGCAGTCTGAAGTTTGTGGGCCTGTCAGATCCCCCGCAGGTCTGCTTTACGCACATGTTTTGGTGCAAGCCGGTTGTTGATGTCACTGCAATGTTTACATGGTAATATGTGGTATTGCATATGCATTAGGTAAATATATTTAAATTAAAGATTTTGTGATTAGAATTTAAACTCCAAATATGTACATTTTATATTTATTATATACATTAGCTCAATAAGTTAGGTTTACTTCTCC
>NC_092859.1:136305788-136309680 GCF_032062135.1 Pyxicephalus adspersus | reverse complement strand
AGGAAGGTGACAAAAGGTGATAAAGTACTTCTATGTAATAGCTACAGGGGTTTATTGTAAATGTACCTGTAATTGAGGTTTATGGCTTACTTACCATCTCGTTATTTTGACTTGTTGAGCATACGTTATTAGATGGCAGCTTTTCTCCGTATGCTGCACACTAACACAATGCAATGTGTTTTGCACAGGTGGTGGGTTGGAGAATGGCAGCAGTGCTCCATCACATGTGGCTCTGGTGGTGTACAGAAGAGAACTGTCTTGTGTATTCAGCGTGTGGGACTGGATGAGCAGCGAGCTCTACAACCCTCATATTGTCAACACCTCCCCAAACCTGAATCCAGCATACCTTGTAATCATCGTGAACCCTGCCCTGCCCTCTGGTATCATGGAAATTGGAGCCAGGTGAGCTAAGCCAAAATGGAAAAAGGGAATATTTACTGTGTGCAAACATTAACAAGCAGCACTGCGAATGGGGCTGGGAGGGTTGCGATGAAATTCTCAACTTTGATTTGACTTTGTATGGCAATGTATTGTGAATTGACAATGCGCAAAATGTGGCAACTGATAGAAGCTCTTAGTTGTCCTCAATCTGATCAGTAAGAAGAATATTTTTGATGGGTTTCTATAAAATCAGCCAATCCTGTTCTCCCCATCTGGCTGCAGACTGCAACCAATGCAAACCTCTAAAAAAAACTGGATCCACCTGCTCTTAAGATTTGTATCACCATATTATGCAATCACACAATCTTTGGTGCCATTTGCTACACCTCTTTACTGGAATCAACTATTTTTTACATAATGTTTTATGATTTTGTAGTCTTGTTCAGGATTAGACTATTGTGACAATGGGAGATGGCTGTATTTCTGCTGATGGGACGGTATATGCATGGGCGAAGCTACCTATGGCACCTGGAAGTACATGCATTCTATGTCTAATGCTAAATCAACCCTGTCTTATTCTCATCATTTGTTATCCTGGGGTGCTCTATTCTCATTTTATTTTGTGAAGTTAGATATATGTCTTTCATTTTCATCATTAATTTACTACTACATGGGTTGGACCTGGAAACCATTCTGTCTGCAGATGGGATCCCAAGAATATTGTTACCAATAATTCAGATTGTTGCAGAACTTTTAAATTTACTGTTTTGGGTGCACTTTTGGATTTTTAACATTTTGTTTGCTTCGAAGAGAAAATGAATTTGGCTCTCTTTTTTAATGTTACTATTTTTCTTATTAGAATATTTTTTTGTGTTGATTTGTGTAACACATAGCTTTTGTGTCCCTTTTTTATTTAGTGCTCTGTATCTTGTGGAGAAGGGTTCCAGCATCGAGATGTATATTGTGATAATGCCCTGGAAGGTGGTTCCTGTGACCCTTCAGAACGCCCTGCTTCCAAGCAAGTTTGTACCATGCCGACTTGTATACCTGACTTTAGCATATTTGAATGGACAGGAAGTGGGGGATCTAGCAAAGAAAATGTCAATGAAATTTTTCCTGGTCATCCAAGAGCTTTTAATCACCATTCCCTGGAAGACAATTCCATCTCAGAAGGGGACTTCACTAATCCTGGAGATGGTCAAGGCAAAGCAGGAAAAGCTTATGTTGATGACTTTTATTATGATTACAACTTTATTAATTTTCATGAGGATTTGACTTATGATCCTATAGAAGATAATAACATCAAAGAAGATAAAGAAGTGGATCAGGAATACATCCCAGTCCATACAGTACTTACCCCTAGCTTAGGGAAAAGCAATATTGAAATATTTTCCACAGAAAGTCCAAACAGTCTAATGACCACTGCTGGTCCCTTGCAGAACACTGCAACATTTAGCAATTTGCAAAACAATCAGAATAATGTCACTGAAAATCCCAAAGAATCAGCTGTAACTATAGGAAATCACAGTCATGGAGAACAACCCAATCCCAATGACTTAGCACCAACTACCACTCAACCTGATGAAGCAACTGCTTTGTTTTCAACTACAATGCAGGTCTTTCTAAAAACTCTTATACCTTCATCCGTACCTCCGACTGTTACCCAATATGCTGCAGACGACCCAGAACCATCAACACAATTGCCTTCCCTTTTTTTAATGACAGAAACCAGACAAGGTTTAACATATTCATCATTTTCTCCTGAACTAGATAAAACTTTTAAAGATTTACGAAATCCAGCCATTGATATCTCAACAGATCGGGGACAGGACAGGAGACAGGAGCCAGACCAAACGACAATTCAAATTCCTTCAAGCCAGACATTAATACCTCAAAGAAACAGTTTACAAGATAATCCATCTCAAAATATCATACCAGGTATGCCTAAAAATTCTTCAGAAGTTTTTTCATGGACTCTCCCTTCAACATTATTCACCAGTTCAGCAGAAACTACCTCTCCAGTAAAGACAACTCTGCATACAAGCCCTGATGGTATGACCTCCAGCAACCTGGAAGTGACCACATATCCACCCACAGTTCTGAATGCAGTCATGATTCAGGTTCTAGACTCCAATAATGAAGAAAGTACATATACTTATCCTCATCTAAGTGAAGATGGAACTAAAGATTTAAATTCGACCTCAAATAACTCCATCTCATCTCCTGTGGTAGACAATCTACAAAGGAGTCATTGGAATGTCGGAAATTGGACTGAGGTGAGTCTCAGAGCTGAAGAAGGTTATGAAAAATACTACTTACCTTTTTTATTATTATTGTTATTAATAATAATAAACAGGATTTATATAGTGCCAACATATTACGCAGCGCTGTATATTAAATAGGGTTGCAAATGACAAAGTCAGATACAGAAAGTGACACAGGAGGAGGAGAGGACCCTGCCCAGAAGAGCTTACAATCTAGGAGGTGGGGGAAGTAACACACAATAGCAGGAGGATATGTCGTGGTGGGAAGTAGTGACGGTTTTAAAAAGACAGAAGAAGACAGATAGGCAAGTTAAAAAAAAATGGGTTTTGAGCGCTCTTTTAAATGAGCAGAAAGTAGGAGCAAGCCGAATAGGATGAGGAAGACCATTCCAGAGAGTGGGGGCAGTTCTAGAAAAGACTTGAAGCTATGTGTGTGATGAGGTTAAGAAGATTTGTAAGGTTATCAAATAATGCAGTAATCTCTACTTTGACTTTAATATGTATGCCCCGGTTTTAAAAGATGTCATGTCAAACATTGGAAAAAATATTCCTGAAGTCTGTTGAATGTAAAGTTTTTAAGAGTAGTTCACAAGTGTGTTATGTCACCTTGAGGCACATGTACTGTTTATAATAAATAATATATGATAAAAACAAGCTATGGGCATAACCAAAGTTAATTCAAGCGTGAACAAATCTGTTCCCAGAGCATGAGACACACTATCGTACTCTTGCTAAATATAACTAGTTTTAAACATCCTGTCCTCATGGTGCCTCTAAACAGACAGTTTTTTATGCTAAGGCAGGTTCGGTTTTGGAAAGTTATATTACCTGTCCATCAGGTATACTCTGATGAACAGGTATGACTGTAAACCTGTATACAAGGATAAGCTTTAGAAAGGTGCAAGGTGTGCCGCTGCACGAGGGCTCCTGGACCCACCATGTCATCTGCATCTTCCACTTCCTCTGTAACAGGGGTGTCAAATGCTGGCCTGGGGGCCATATCTGGCCCCCAACGTCCTTTTTTTTGGCCCCCGAAGGAATCCTAAATATGAACTGCAGCTGGCCCACCGCTGCATTGAAATAGCGGCGCTACTACGATTCCCGACATCACTTGAGTCTATAGACCAGCGGGCTCTCTGCTCATGTGTGGCCCTGCATTGGACTGTTTTATAGACTCAAATAATGCCCGGAATTTTAGTAGCAGCGCTATTTCAATGAAGAGGGAGTTCTAGTGGCGGGCCACTCAT
>NC_092859.1:136283616-136305150 GCF_032062135.1 Pyxicephalus adspersus | reverse complement strand
CACTTTAGAATTTAACAAAATAAAGCCATAACAGTGATTGAACTAATGCAATATCTGAGCTGCTGGCCCAGAATTAAACCCCTACTTTTGTTATCACCACATAAACTGTGCCAGCCTCCACGAAAATAACTTGTATATCTGAATCAGAGGGAAACAAAGACATTCATTCTTATCTGTGTGGAATGTAACTTCAGGGTGCCAATGGGTTATAACTTGGCTCCATTATTACATTCATTTAAGGTTTTCCTCCTTGTGGTTGGAGCACAATGCAGATTTCTGCATGAATCACTATGTGGTGGAGGATGTGGATTTTAAGCAATTTTATTGTCTACTTGTGTATAAGCCATTAAATTCATGCTTTTTAAAACACCAAGAAACATCTGTATATACATGAATACCAATTGTGGTAAACAAATGTTTGTATTGTATAGCAACCAGTCCAATTTAGATTTTTAGTTTATCCTTTCAGACTATGATTGGATGCTATAGGTTGCCTATTCATGGGGCAAGTATCTCAGTCAATTAGGACAACATTTATGGCTCATTGAATGGAGAAAAAACACATTTGTGGTTAAATATTCTGAGTGGCAAAATCTAGGTATTAGGCGGTATGAGTGGTAGATGTGACTTGACAACTAGTGTCGGTCGAATATCTCACTGTTCGATTCGACAGCTATTCGATCGAATAGTGAGAAATTCTCCGGGTGATCAAATGCCGGATTCGAACACCATTGAAGTCATTGGTGCGAAAATTTAGGTTTTTTTAGGGTCTTTTAATCAGATTGCTCTTGCAGCCCTTTACTAGTTGTATGTGTTGTTATATAGAGTTTCTCTATCCAACAACACATAGTACAGCACTGCAGCAGCGATCGCTGTTGCCTCGCTGTGCTACTACATGTATTCTTGGATAGGACAAGTCCGCATTCATCACCTGTAGTGCCCAGACATTGTAGTAGAACTTCAGAGGTCTGCAGTTCAGTTTCCCGCGTGACATCACAATAGACCACCACTATGATCTCCAGGCACTATAGGTGATGAATGGGAACATTCATCACCGATAGTGGCCGGAGATCCAGGAGATCCCGCAATGACAGGAGGATTCCCATGGCTGCAAAGCCGGGGGAATCATAATGTCATTGTGGGAAAACCTGTAAAAATAAAAAAAGGTAAAAAAACACAAACATTCAATAAATTACTTTAAATTTTTTTTTCTAAACACATTTCTTACATTTTTTTCCCCAAATTTTTACCGTTGTATGTTGTATGGCTCTCACAGAATTACATTTTAAAATATAAGGACAACCCGAATTTGAACATTAACACTAGTGACAACCACATCATATTCTTGTTTCTTACACAGAACTAATTTTGAATTAGACAAAACTAGGAATCAGACAATATAGGGCCTGTTTATAAAGCAGTTAGTGTGATTTCCCCCACATATTTTTTTCTGGCGCTAAATCACTCAAACATATGTACCAGGAAGATTCACCTGCAGTAAATATTTGGCGATTGTCAGATTTATGGCTTAGATTTATGGCTTAAATTTATTATACAGCATTATATTAGATTCTAAAACATTGGGCATTAAAGCTCTCCAAGGCTGGAGAGGATACACTTTTAATCAGTGAAGCTGGGTGATCCTGCAAGCCTGGAATGGATCTGGTCCAGTATCACTGATGAAAGTATATCCTCTCCAGCCTTGGAGAACTTTCTAAATCAGGCACATTGACATTCCTAAACAATATTTGATTAATACCTCATTTTGGTATATCAGTGTGAGCAAATAGTGATCAGGAATACTCATTCTCTGTTTGACCGGCATTCAACTGGGAGCACTTTCTAAAAGCCACCAGCCAACAGAAACGCTCCCTGATGATTCCAGTAACAAACATACCACTCTGCCAGTTACAAAAGCCAGTTGCTTTTGTAAATTTTAAGAAGGTTGGTTAGGAGCGCTCCCAGCTGAATGCCAGCTCTGGCAACTCTAATTAATATTTTATGATATATTAGGCTTTTTTAAGCTGCACCATTTACATCCTTTCCATCAGAATCCAGCTGTCTACAAATGCATACTCCTTTGTAAAGTGAGGTGCACAGCTTTGACCAATTGTGGCCATCATCTTACCCGCAGGCACCTGCCTATATTGCCTTGTGGATGATCCAGCATTCACTGAGTCACTGACATTGGATGAGGCAATTGCTTGTTAGATGTCCTTCGATCTCATGGGCTCATGCATCTTTCAGGCCAGTGACTGACTGAGTGAACATATGATGTTAGGACAACAATGACAGTCCTAGACCATGCATTCCCAAAGGAACTCTTATGTTAGTATGCATCTTGTTAACACATGAGTGCTGCAGCAATACGTATAACCTCGTACTACTGGCCTTTCCCTCCACCAGTTCTGTTGTACATATTATGTTTCTTTTTTTTCTAGTGTTCCACCTCCTGTGGTCTGGGTGCAATGTGGCGCTCAGTTGTGTGCACAGAAGACGGTAATACCACATGTGATGCCAGTACCAAACCAGCTCCTGCACGTCGTTGCTACCTGCGGCCTTGTGCTTCTTGGACAGTGGGAAACTGGAGCAAGGTAACCAACCCGCTTTCCATCTTTCTGTTCTTTAATAGAAAAGCATTGACTAATCTACAATATAGTAAATGCGGGTAAATCATGTCAATGCTGATTTATTAGGTAGTTGGAGCAAAATCTCTGCGTCATACATAAAGGAAATATAAAGTGTTTTGAATATATTTCATGATTTAATACAACAGTTCAATTATTTGTACACCTATTTAAAATAAAACTTACCAAAAACCATTATAGTCTCTTAGAAAAAAAAATGTATTTGTAATCAAGCAACAAACAAAAATAGTTTATAAATCTAGATTTTTTTAGTGTAAAAACACCAGACTATTTCCTTTTTGCCTGCTTGATTGTTTCTCTGCAGTGCTCTCGGAGCTGTGGGACGGGAGTCCGGATCAGAGACGTTCAGTGTGTGGACACACGGGATAAAAGGATTCTGAGACCCTTCCACTGCCAGAGTACCATATATAAGCCACGTGTTCAAATAGTTTGTCATGAACAGAAATGCATGGAGTGGTATATTTCTTCCTGGAGAGAGGTGAGTACTGGGGCACTAGACAGTTAAAAATGTTAATGCTTGCAGAATATTCTTTAGTTCAACAGATACAACTAAAACAAATGCAATGGGCCTGATTTATTAAAGTTCTCCAAGGCTAAAGAGGATACACTTTCATCAGTGAAGCTGAGTGATCCAGCAAACCTGAAATAGATTTGCTCAAAGTAATTTGCTATTTGTTAGCAAATGTTTTGAATCCTGGACCAGATCCATTCCAGGTTTGTTGGATCACCCAGCTTCACTGACGATAGTGTATCCTCTCTAGCCTTGGAGAACTTTAATAAATCAGCCCCAATGTATCTATGATATTGCATTGTTCTCTTCCCATTTAATTCATCATTGGTCATGTAGGACAGGCCTTTGTATTTATTTATAGACCATATTTTTTCTGGTTTTGAAATTCTAATAACTTTCTGTCTTGGTGTTAATAGTGACCCTGAGCATTAGAGATTATGAGTCTACCCAGCATATACATAATCCAATGTAATTTATCAAATCCTGTAATTTTCCAGGGATTTGATCCACAGTAGCTACTTTGTGGGATTGGACCAAACTAGCTTCTATCTTCCTCCATGCATATCAATGAGCCTTGGAAATCCATAATCCTGTCACCAATTTACTGGTTGTCCTTCCTTGGACCACTTTTGGCAGGTACTAACCAATGCATACCTGAAACACCCCATGGGACATTCAGTTTTAGAGAGATTTTTTCACTAATCATCTAGCTAGTATAGTTTTGCTCTTGTTACTGACAAATATCTTGCATTTAACACATCACCTTTAAGTACTATGTCACTTCACTTGGTGCAGAACATATCTCATACCTTGACGAGTGCCGTTATAACAACATAATCAATGTTCACTGGTCTGTAGTGTTAACATTTTGGCTGCCCCGTGTACTATGTTCCACAGTTAAACATGAAAATTGTATAATGTTGGAATTTCCTGTTTTATAAAGTTGCATACCCACCTGGAAGCTTGGAACACTATGGGGTCACCCAAACACAACTCTCTTTCAATGCTTTTATGCCTTATTAATATTATTAATAACAATATTTATATAGCGCCAACAGATTACGCAGTGTTCCACATTGAATAAAAAGCTGTGTGTACTACATGCTACCAGGTCTTGGTTTGATTCTGCAAGGTGTAGGTCAGAAAACACTGTGCGGTACTTCATATGCAGGTAGTCCCTGAGTTAAGGACATCCGACATATGGACAACTCCTAGATACGAATGGGCTTTCCTGCTCGCTTGTGTGCAGGACAGAGTCTTAAGGGGGAAGGGGTGTGATTCGCATTACTTACAGAAGTCTTTTGCTGTTCTGCAACCTTTTGTAACTTTAATGACCAAGACAAACTCTGCAGTTGTTTATTTTTGCATATCAAAGCACAGCTTGCTCCAGATGGTAATGAATGTCTAGGCTCCATAAAGTTTCTTTTTGCTTTGTTTGTGATTAACTCACAGTGAGGATTTTATGCAGTAACTGACACCACGCTGCCTAATAATATGGTGAGACAAACATCTGTCCTATTTGCATTTATTAAAATAATGTACCTGTTCTGACTTACATTCTATTTCAACCTAAGGACAAACCTACAGTCCCTATCTTGTATGTAACCCGGGGACTACCTGTATTTTGTAAGTACTGCTTCACCCTGAAATAGAAGGAAGCTTTAAAAGATACTGGTGCCCAGCTGCCTCACTGTTCTACATGTTTCCATGGTAGTGTGGTGTTATTTACAAAGAAAATTATGATAGGAAGAGGAAAAAGGAGCTTGTTCTTAAGCTGTGACTCTTACTAAAAGTACCAGGTGCTGTACTATATATGACACAATGAGGTGAAAATTCCGGCTGTGGATTCCCCCATCACACCGTTCACACAATAGTATGACAGTCAATAAGGGAGTTAATCTGCCAAGTTTTCATTGCACCTGTTTCCTGACACAGATCATGGAAGTGATAGAAGTTTGCTGCAGCGTGGAGAAATACATAAGTCATAGAGAGATATAAAAGGCCTTAAAGTGGAACTATAAACTAATTTATAAGTGAATAAAGTTATTGAATATCTGCAGAGGTCATCCTTATATAAAGCAGAACTAAACCACACAAATAAAAAACTGCAAGCTAGCACCCTACTTATTGCATGGACAGGCTATGTCTTCTCTGCAAAAATATCACCTTACCTGCTTGTTTGCGATTTTTTACCTTAAGTCATCTATCCTTGCTACTTTGCCGGCATTAACATCTTCACCTGAAGCTCTTTTGGGTTTAGGATCTTTGGTCATCTTGATTATTCAGGCAGAAATAACATAACTCCTATGCGCACACATTCATTTATTCCCAGTAGGCATCTATGTAAGGATTGTACACTGAACTACACATGTGCAAGTGTGTATTCAAGAGAATATTGCAAACAAGCAGCTACTGATAAGTTTGTTTTACACAATGCTCAATGCCTGTCTGCAATAAAGAACATGTCTACTTTTTTTGTGGGTGACCTTTGCAGATTTTAAATGATTTTATCCACTTTTAAATGATTTTGTAAAATATGCAGCAAACATGCCAGTAGTGGGGCTCTCTGTGGGCTTTTGTTAAGGTTTGTTGGTTTGTGTTAACAGTATCAGTTTGAGATTGATCATTGCATCCCTATAAACTATAAAATTAACTAAAGCCCAATGACACAGGTCTTTTAAACATTGTTCTTTTACCTTCTCATTGTCATTATCTTGTTTGTTTTGTGAAAATCAAATCATACTGCCCATACTGTGCTAGCCTTTCTCAAATATCCTACCTTAACGTACACACGTGCAATAATTGTCGTTGGAAAGGATCTTTCACAATCCTTTCCAACGACAAATGACTGCACTATGCATGAACAAGCGCTGAGCATACATCGCCATTTTACTCTGTGGAGAGGGGAGGGGGAGAACGACAGAGCAGCACCCTGCTGTGCTTTCTGCCCCCTTCACTTCCATTACGATTGTTCATCGTCTGTGGATCTGCCAGGACGGTCCTTTGGACGACGGGCGCTGCACACTACAGATTTCAGATCATTGTCCGATCTCAGACCACAGCCGGACGAGATCTGTTGCCCGTGTCTAGAGTGTACATCACCAGAAATGGTAATTGATTAATGTATCTGATTCAGAAATTGTCTGTCATTTAAGTTCGTTCTACAGAAATGGGTATGTTTGACAAAAGGCCACAGTCAGCTGTTTCATTACATAAAAGGTTTCAGAGAAAACATATTTGAAAAACCTACCTGTTCTTTTTTTATTTTTGGAACAAGCCACCCTTGTGGCCTTAGCGATTCCCAAACTCTGGTACTGTTGCTTCCCTAAAGAAACATTGCTTCCTGCTGATTACAGTTGTAAGATATAAGAAGAATACACATTAAGGAGACTTTTTATGCACAAGTATGCTTTCCCTAATGTCAGCTTTAGTAACAGTGGTTAGAAGAGAGAGAAAGCAAAAGTGTTGGGTGTGTGGTGAATGAATGTATGTGAATGTTGCACATATTTAATAAAAAACATTCTATTGGCTGTCCAGTGGTGGGCAAAGTCAGCCAGGGGCCCCAGAGGAGTGATGGCTGCCTTCCTTATCTGACCTAAGTTACTTTATCTATTTGAGTAAATTAAGCCTAATGAATCACTGCCACATAATCACTGCATTTCACTGCAACAACACATTGTAATTCAATGTCGTGCCAGCCGAATATGTAAATGTTTGTAACAGCTTATCATACTGTAATAGCAAATTACATCAACTAGCAAGTGCATAATATATCACCCGGCATAAATAAAGACTACACCCAACAAAACCACATTAGGTATCTAGAGTGATTCGTATTAACTAACAATAATTGTAGCCCTCACCCCCCTACATATTTAGCTACCCCCAGCTCCAGTTATAGAATTTTCAGGACCACGGACCACCAAAGGGACTTTTTCAATGACCACCAATGTAACAGAAGTATTTACCCGGATTGCCAAAGAAATGGAAGGTTTTACACGGTACACAAATACCTTGAGTATATTAGTAGTTTGTGTAACTACATCTGTTTCATTGGAGATCAATGTAAATGCCCCTGTAGCTATCTATCATGTTACATTGATGATCAATATAACATCCCATATTACATTGGAGATCAATACTATGGTTTCTGTAAATACCATAATTACATTGGTAGAAGGGCCATTTTACATTGGGGTCATTAAAATACTCGCACTTATTGGTGTTTAGTGGAAGAAGAAGTGGAAGGCTCATTAGAATATGAATTGGTGTTCAAAGAAGAGAAAAGAGCCCCAGTCTATCTGTTGAAAATGGTCACTTTTCTGAAATAGGAGCTCTCTGGACTTGATTATTCCTGTGGGAGGAAATTGTGGAAATCTATGGGGGTAGTGCCAACATACTCATAACTTGGCATTGGGTACTTTTTTCATTAAAGACCGCTGACCGTCATTTGGCCACTGGCTATCTGGAGGTTATGTAGCCAATTATAGTTACAGCTCCTATAGAGAGGTCCTCAGAGAGTGTGCTGCAACTACATTAGCACAATATTAAACTTTGCACTAAATCATATTATGAAAAAAACTATTTGTTTGCAATGGATACAAGTTCTTTTTTATTTGTGTTTACTTTTCACTGCATGTTCACTTCATGTCTCTTGCAGGCAGTAATGGATTTTTTGTCATGATTTTGTATTTCCTTGTAGTGCTCAGAGGAATGTGGTGGTGGCATGCAGCAGAGACTGGTCACCTGCCCTCAGACTGGTCGCTGTGATGAAAGCCTTAAACCCAATAGCAGCCGTCCCTGTAATGAAAATCCATGCACAACATGGGCCGTAGGACCCTGGGGCCAGGTAAGTGTTAAATCTGTCACAAATTGTCACAAATTGCACAAATTATCTAGAAAGCTTCATTGTAAACCAGCTTTATGCAACACTGATTACATTTGGGGACATGTTTGAGTCCCCTCACATTCCTTTTCACTGTCTTCTTCTTTCTGGGCTGTCTTCACGCTTTGGCTGCATTTAGTGCACAGCTACCTGCGGAGGGGGAATCCAGCGTCGCCAGGTGAAATGCGTGAACAAAAAGACGGGGATGGCTGAGGAAGATAATAATCTGTGTGACCATGAACCATGGCCTGAAAACATCCAGAAGTGTAACCCTCAGGACTGCCAGCAGAACAAAACCAGTAAGTTTCTGCACTCATTAAGCTGCTACACACAGAATCGTACACGTCCTAAAAGCTAACTGCTTTCTATTAAACATCCAGGTTGCATGATACATGTACCTTTTAACACGGTGCTGTCCAGAATGTTCTAACCATTTTCCATTTTTTAGATATATGCACATTGTAACATGGTACCAAGGTAAAATCAGCAGTGTTTTGTTTGCAGGCAACTTACTCTGTTTATTATTAGTAATTTGTGTTCTGGGGTTGGTTTTGCTGGGAATCCGCAAGAACAGGGTGTGGCAAGATTCCCAATTCCGAGTCCTGCATTTTCCCAAGGCCCAGAGGCCTCTTTATTACACCTGGTACTAAGCATCTGAGTCCATGAGTCAGATTCTCTGTTGGTCAGACTGTGATCTTCCTAATGGGAAAGGAAGCATTTGTTTTGAAGCCAGCCTGGACAAGCTGTTTTATGTTAGCCAGGAGGCTGTAAATGTTTTGTTTATGGTCATTGGTTGCAACAACACAAGAGTGTCTATATTGTTGTTCTGATCAATAAAGAGGGCTGGAACCCTTAAAAATTTAACTTCAGGGGCATGGAGTTGCCTTGTTTCCAGCCTGCCATATGATATATATATATATATATATATAGCCATCTTGATTGGCCAGGCCAGGAAGATGTAACTCATGAAATGAGCTTTTTCAGTTTATACAGTCCTGGCTTCCCCTGCACTTGGTAGGTATCCTGACAACTAAGGCTAAGTAGCACTTGCAGGTTTTTGACTGGCTGGTAAGAATCAGGCTAGTGAGAATGATTATTGCAGAAGGCACATTAGCTTTTACTTTCTGTAATACTGCTTTGCCTGATGCAATGTTTTTAAAAGTTAAAGTTGAATTTTATTTTTTTTAAACTTTTACATATTTTCATTCGCTTTCATTCTTTTAATTCACAAGAGATAGAATAACTAAAAAGTTTCACATGCCAGTGAGTCACAATGGAAAACGGAGATAAACAGGAAGTTACCAAATATCACTACAATCAACATTGTATAGCAATACATGAAACTGTTCTAGAGTTGTTGACTTCTCATGAAATTCTGAGTTTCATAATAAAACATTATTTATTGGGAGTGAGAAAGAAGGAAAAAAAAAGGAGGGGAGAGATTTAGAACTAACCAAAAAAAAGAAGGTAAACAGTATTAATCTCCTAATCTCTGGAAATAGAAGTGCCTACAAGACCCTATAGGGGTACAAATATAATGATAAAATACAAGACATTCAGAGGCGAGAGAGAGAAGAAAGTTTGCGTAGTATCATGGCTAGGCTTCATTCATCTTTTGTAGAGATGTAGATGAAGTACCTTATGGCAGCTCAGTCAACAATGCAAAGGAATACATAATTTAATAATAAAAGTTAGAATTAATATCTTTCATTAGTTGATCCATTGATCTCGACAAACCCCCAGGCCATTATTTGTGGCTTCAACCTTTTACATACTCTATATGAAGTTCAGCTGTTCAGCTAGTTTAAGGGTCATGCTGATCTTACAAACCTAATTCAACTGGGAAAATTAAACAGCCCGTAGCTGAGTGGTAATGAACTCTACATCTGCAGATCAGTCATGTGAGTGTATGTATTGCAGAGTTCTGATATCACACAACCACTATGTTCAGACACTTGTATATTTGTGCCTTTAGCATGCTTGCAGCATGTATTTTCCGCATCTGTGGTGTGAAATACCTTTTAGAAATACCTTTTAACAGTGCAGCTGACAATTCTCTGGAGCACCTATAAAAATAGATGAAATACTGGCCTTTAAACACCTTACTGGAATTTTGCAGTGGGATGTTTAAGTCACATACAGAACAAGCGAAATAAAAAGAGAAATAGTAAATGTTTTGTGCAGTAAAAACATTTTAATGTAATTTTGAACACTATGTATGGGATAATGAACACTGAGTAGTTAATTTAAAAACAATATAATCTATATATAAATCAATGAATGCCGATCAGAAACAACCGCCTATTTGTTCATGTGTTGCTAGAAATGATTTCCAGCAACAAAAACCCTACATATGCTTATAGCCTAACATGCCTAATATCTAACTGAAAGCAAAATCTTATAAGTATAAAAAGCATTGATCATGTAAGTATAGAAGAAGATAAACCTTTTCTATTAGAGCCACTAGAAAATTAAGTGTCATTTGAAACTAGCCAGTGCTTATATTATTAAGAAATAAATACCCGTATGGCTCACTGGTTTTCTAGCATTTATTTGGCAATTAGATATCTGAAGTTTCATGATATGCCCTTTTTGTTATCACAGTAGCTTGATAAGACAAAGTTGTGTGTATGCCTTATGATATCAACTGCTGGTACATCTCCAAACCAAATGTAGAGAACTTTGGTATTGTGGATGCCAGTGCCATCATCAAATGCTAACATTGGAGTCTAGACATAGCAGTGCCAACAAATCACATGCACATTATCTGCAGTCCCCTAAGTAGGAATGGCGAGGTTAAGTTTATACTTTAGTTGTTGACTTATTAACAGTGACCAAGATTTCAGATTACAGGGTCAGTCAGTGGGTTACACTCCCATTAAGTAAAATATGAGGAGAGCAGGCCTGCTTTCAACAAATCATACATGACCTATACCTGCACCATATTGTACTGAACACCAATGTTCCACCAGTCAAGCAATCTCATATACATATAAATATACATACTAAGGGAAATCAACCTGATCCTGATCACATCTACCGTATGTTATTTTTTTTATTAATATTATTATTGTTAAACAGGATTTATATAGCACCAACATATTACGCAGCACTGTACAAAGATAGGGGTAGCAAAATACAGACAGTTACAGACAGTGACACAGGTGGAGAAGAGGACCTTGCCCAGAAGAGCTTACAATCTAGGCATTGGGGGAAGTCTCACACAATACGAGGGGAGATATGAAGTGATGGGTAGTGGTGAGTGTTTTAAGAGACAGAAGAGGTCGGGTAGGCAAGTCTGAAAAAGTAGGTTTTGAGTGCTCTTTTAAATGAGTGGAACGTAGGAGCAATGTCTATGTCCCCTTTTCACCTATTAAAAAAACCTTTAATTAGTTGGGGGGGTGACTACAGTTCCCCTCCCGTTTCCCCTACTATGGCATCACTTGCTTACCAATCATAGAGTTGCCCATACATTCAATAGTTATTGAAGCAAATATTTGAGCTGTGTAAAAACGTACAAAAAAGTATCACTGTGCAGATATTATTCAGCTACCTATGGGTTATGTGTTCTGTTCTTTGGAGAGAGGAAGCCAGGCAGGGAAGAGGATCTGCAGGAGCTGCAATGCTGCAGAGACTACAAATATGCATGCAGGATTGCTAAACAATGTTTTGGGACATCTGTACTCATAAAATATTTTTTTTCATGATATGATCAAAACTATTATCTCTAGGAATGAAAATCTAGTACCTGTATAGAGCTTCCGTGTAATTTGTTGCTTTTATGTATATGTGTAGGAAGCATGGATAGGGCTGGAAGAATAAGGCAGCCCAAGATCCATGCTTTTTACTGTAGATTAGACTCTCCTGCCTTTGATGACATTAAAAGCAAACATTACTTGTATTGGAAAATATCACAGTTGAATCAGAATATAAAAAAATGAAGAAAAAAGAATTTATTTTAGCCCCCATGGGCCCACACACCATATAAGCAAAGTAACAGGATCTTACAGCGACTTTGAAAAGCGTAGGGTGGAGTTTATGGAAACCGAGTTAAAAGTGGTATTGCGTGTTCTGTCAAGGTGTTTACATATCACTGGAAAATTATATGAAAGGCTGATTTCTAGAAAACAGTTTCTATTTTGTCTTATGTGACCCTTTAACCTGTTCTATGATTACTTATAATCAAACCTCTCTGCTGATTTGATACTCCTAACCCTGTGGATGTTGACATAATAAAGAAAAACAATGAACAGAAAGAGAAGCCTTTGAAGATTCTCTCTATGTAAACTTCATATTGTGAGCACAGGAAACGTATCCGCTCCTCATCACATATTGGAGGCACAGAACCTCCAGTTTCCTGGATTATTCTGCAATCTGCTGGATATCAGGGAATGTGAGGACAGTCAGATGTGTAGATGTCACACATACTATACAGCAATCTTCATAAATACAATCAATGATGGGGTCACTTTCTATATACATTGTTGGAACATCTAAGGATATAAACCCCAGTTAGTGCTAGTCATGTGAATAAAACAAAAAGTATTTTTTCTTATATATTGTAGGCATTTTCCTGGCAAAGTAACCTTTTGAATTTAAACCTAACTCTGCCAGATAACTGGCATTGCATTTCATTATTGCATGTCTGCACCTGGCTTGCTGACTCATTAGGGCTCTTTTCGTGCAGTTAGATGCTCTCAGGTGCAAAACTCCTTTATATTCACCCAGCAGTGCCAAACTCTGCAGGTTAACGTGTTTCCTTTGCAGTTTTGTGGTTTTTCTTCTAGAAGAAAAGCAACCATACGAACAGAAGTGACTTTTTATTAACTGTGCTGCTGTGATCCATCACAGCCTTAACCACATGCAAACATGTACACAATATGGTTCCCTAAAGCTCCCATCCAGTTGAATTGGAGCATTTGGCAGAGCTGTTGAGCCTATGGTGGAAAGTTGTAGTGAACCTATAACTATAGCTACTGGTAACCTTATTTCTTGAACTTCAGAGATAGAAAGTAATAAGTCTGTATGTTCTGGGTCCTGCTTCCCTCCCTATTTGTTAAAAAAGGGAGCACAGTACAGGATCACAGGATAACATTAAGCTAACATTCTGGACGGATGCAAAATTGTGTTGAATTGTGCTGCCATGTACCGTGAAATGTTTAGTTAACTTTTCATATTCAGTACATGTTATAGCATTAACAGCTTACTATGAAAAGCTCAAAAAAGTCTTTGGGCCCCCTCCAAAATAGCACAGAGCACACCAGCTATAGGTGCAGACTTGTTCCAGGTCCAGTATCTTTCCCATCCAACACATTCCAGAGCACATCCCAAACCTACACGCCATAGATCCATCTTCCATCAAAGTTTTACTGTTCACAAGCAACTTTGAGTCATTTGTATTTATTAAGCTCTCTTAATATAACAGTTGCTCGCCTGGGGCTTGTCTTTTGTACAATAAAACTTGAATATAGGGCAAATCTGCAGTGTGCTTTGGGACTTTTCTTGTGACCTGTCCTTTCTTTTTTATAGGTAGGTAATAAATCTTGGTCTCCTCCCCATTCCTATATTGTGAATGGACGGTGAAGTGGAAGCAGCACAGTGATGAGCTTATCTCTCTGTCACTATGCTGTCTCCCTAAATCAGCATGTCTAAATAGTTCTTTTTACTGTGTGTCCCTCCTCCAGTCTGAACTATGCTGTACAAAGAATTGTAAGAGCCAGAAGTTGCTTACACTACTTGCATTTAATAAAAATACATGCAATGGATATTTGTGTTCTGTAAAATAGGGTCAGACCTTATATTGTTGTCACAGCTGTGTGTAGCCTAGCATTTCACTAGGGAACATGTCATAATCTTTGCTTAAAGAAGTGGTCCACCTAAGCAGATTATCTCCATTATTATTATAGACAGCTGACATGATTAAAGCTTTATTTGCAAGATCACCTTTTTGCTTTAATTTATATTTAATATAAGAAATGGTCCACTTAAGCAGATTATCTCCATTATTATTATAGACAAAAGGCATGATTAAAGCTTATTTTTCAAGATCACCTTTTTTGCACTAATATACATATTTAGGGTTTCTTTCAGAACTTTTATACCTGATTGGCATCACTTTATTTGCTAATCACATGTTATTTCTCCTGCAGGCCCATGCACCCGTGACCGCCTCACATTCAGCTTCTGCCGCACTTTGAGGATACTTGGTCGTTGTTCCCTGGCCACAGTCCAAGCTCAATGCTGCCACACCTGCCAGGCTCATTCCCAAAGTTCACGCGAGCTCACGAACCAGCGGTTGTCCCGAAGGTGAGGATGACTGCTGGACCTCTAGTCTCAGGGACATAAATTGTGCAGTGGACATGTTTGCAATAATTGGATATAGTCACCCCTGCTGAAAATGGTCCAAAAGATCCGTCCCTGCATCTCCTGACTTACAAGTGAGGTCTTTAACTTTTGACAAGACTCTGGAAATTAGGGAACAGGTTCCTATGTGGAACAGACTCTTCTAGGTTACCACTTACCCAAAAACCCGTCCAAGAATGCACAGTCTCCGGACCCATGGTGCTAATGATCAAGTGACAAAAACTCAGAACTTTTTTGATGGTTCACTGGCTGGCCGGTGGATGAATGTGGTATTATAACAGTCAGATTTCTGGTGCTCTATGATGCTAATAGGTCACTATTTTGTGTAGCTAGACAGCAGCTTATTAAAAGTCCCACACATGAGGCAAGAGGACCTGTGTGCCCTCCTTCATACCTCTAGTTTGTGTAAATCATTTTTCAAGCATTGTGCACTGATAAGGAATATGGGACTAATTGCTGCTGAAAACTAAAGAACAAATTACTGAAAGCAGGTAGGAAGTCGTTGTGAATTAAATTGTATTCATCAATATTCAGCCTCATTTCATCTACCTGCCGGTGATTCCTCTGATCACTCGTCTAAGCCATATCATCCTATGGTGGTCAGATAAACCAGGAATATAGCTTGTATGGATTAATAATAAATCTGAACTCCAGGTAGATATGACTTGGTTTTATCTTGTTGTGATCCCCTGTATAACAGCATCAAAATGACAGAAGGAATGACAGCGCTATAAAAGCCAATCAGCTGTAAAACAACAGGAAACTTGCAGACAAGAGTGAAATGATGATCAGTCTGCTGCTGTCCCATTACTATCTAATCACAAGCTGGGATATAGATGTGACCTGTGTATTGGATAAGGCTACGGTACGCACGTGCAATAATTGTCATTGGAAACAAATGATTGACGACCGATCGGGCGATAATCCTTAACAAAAAAAGTGCACAATGACAGACGAACGAGGAATGCCGCTGGACTGGAATGACCGTCCCGGCGGACCTGATTGGGTGATGATCGTTTGCAATCTATTATGTGTACGATCATTCAGTGATTGTGAATGTTCTGCAGTACACTTTCTCTAGTACACGTCACTACCTGCACCGTTCAAACGATCATATCTAGTGTGTGTATATTATTGGTGGATTATATTTGAACGATCGTATGGTTACAGCATGAACACAATTTTGCACTATACGATCGTTCAAAATAATCAGGCATAATCGTTGAACAGTTGTCAATCGTTCGTTTTGCAACGACAATTACTGCATGTGTGTACGTAGCCTAACTGCAGCAGAAAAGGTCAGGTAAATAGGCTAGCTGTCTGTGTATTTCTCAGGAATGGACGTACAGGAATGCAAATCCTATAGCAGGTAAAACAGCATCTATATGTATTTAATTGTTTATTTATCAATTTACCTGGAGTTCAGCTTTAATATTCTGGTCATTAAACAAGTCATGTGCCAATTAAAAAGAATCAATGTGCTGCTACACTGAATGGCACTAAATAGTTAGGGGCATTAGGGATTACATTAAAAATGTGGCTAAGTGCCTGAGATATGTAGCAAAGCAGCATAAACACACACAGAATAATGTACATTAATGCATATGTATTTGCATACCAATATGACAATGAATGCCACTGCTTGGGAAATAAAAGATCATCCAAATGTCCAGTTAACATACAATACTAATGATTCAATCATTTATAGCTTTAGGAATCTCTGTTGTTATTGGTGCTGTAATAGAGTATTCACTGTTCACATATTTTATAAAATGTCCTGCTCTGAGTAGGATGACATCCTTCTAGATATGGTGTTGTCTGTAATCACAACTGGGCTTCTTGTTCTCAGTTATTTTTTCTATGTCAATAAAAATTAACTTTTTAATGATTTTTATAGTTTTTTTTTACATGATAATTGTCTTGATTTTACCAGAAAAAAATGCATCAGAAAACATACAATCATTCTATTCTTTGACTTTTCGTTTTCAGCTGATCTTCTGCTTCCTGTAACAGACAAAGCAAGAGTGGCAGTTATAGGGTTAGAGAGAAATTACATAGTACTAACAATGGCAGTTACAGCTGGTCAGCTTTTATATGATTCAAATCTTTTTTTTTTCTTTTAAACGGTAAAACGTTTTTGCAATATCTTTAGAAAGATTAGCTTTTATTTATCTCCTAAAGTAAAACTTAATGCTTAAATTTTAAATTGTGCAAGTAGGCTGGCTTTTTTTGTAGTGCAGAAAGAACATAGGATATCCTTCTGTTATAAGGATTCTTACCTGCTGTTGCTTGCCTAGCCTAAGCCTGTAGACTATGGCCCTGATTTATTAAAGCTCTCCAAGGCTGGAGAAGATACACTTTCATCAGTGAAGCTGGGTGATCCAGCAAACCTGGAATGAATCTGGTCCAGGATTGAAAGCATTTGCTAACAAATAGCAAATAGCGAATTACAATTCATTCCAGGTTTGCTGGATCACCCAGCATCACTGATGAACGAGTATCCTCTCCAGCCTTGGAGAGCTTTATAAATCTGCCCCTATGTACAGGTGTAAAGTCCATAGAATAGGCTGTGCCATATAAAAGCAAAGGTGTATACCCAGTGGGGCAAAGACTATGTACCCCTGTAAACTACTGGTGTACAAGGATGTTATGGTGTGCGCAACACCTACTATTTTTTAAATTTGTTTAAAGTTGCCCAGGTGAGCCTTTGGACCAAACAGCTGTGAATTTTAACAAGTCAAGTCAAGACAAGTCAAACTTGAATATATGTAGGTCTGCCTTTTTTTTGTCAGCAATACCTAATTACCTATACAGAAGAAAAACTTAATAAAAGTGTGTACCAGGTCTGGTTTTATCAGAGTGGTTTTCTTTTTAAAAAACCTTTACCATGATCTTGCTGTAGAACAATCCACTTCTTGTGCTAAAACAAGTTAACTTTTAAGCTACTCCTTGATGAGCAGCATGAAATTAAAGCATTTGGCTGATGGCTTTGAGGCCTAAATGAAGAAAATTGCACCCCTGGCAACTTTGGGGAAAGTCAATGATAAAATGTAAGTTCACTTGCGACAATCATGTGACGTCTGTACGGGCCTTGAGAATGATGTTTTGAGGTGTTGAATGACTACTGAGCCCTTAACAGCTAACACTTTTGGAATACCTGATAGCGCTACTATGCTATCAGGCACAGAGGATTAGTGTTGGCTTTCAGAACACTAAAACTTTCTTAGATGGAAATGTACTGTCTTCCTTCCCGATCCGCCTCACACCATTATTTATTACTGCAGTTACTAATATATATATATTATATATAATATATATATATATATATATATATATAAAAATATATCAGTAATCTAATCCCCTGTGCTGCACTCAGAATCTGAGTACTGATCAGCAAACACTTTAGTATTTCAATATTTTTATTGGTTTTTAACAAATTTTTCAAAACAATAAAATGAACAAGACGTAAACAAGTTGCATATAAAACTTTACAAAAAGTTACAAAAATAGTGCAAAGCTGCTCAAAACCAATGTTGCCAAATAAAGATCAGTACATAAATTGAGGTAGAGCAAGACAGAAAAAATAGAAATCAAGAGCAAAAAAAATATGAAATTTCAGAAACGAATACAAAAGACTAGACAGGGGGAGACAAGATGAGACCAGGAGGGGAAAAAAGGAGGGAGGTAACCAGAGTTGATGAGATCAGGTGACCTTCCACTCGTATTGCTTTTCAGGTGCCTGGCAAACGGGAGCAGTAAGCTTTCCAAGGGTCCCAAATCGTTTTAAATTTGGCCATCGTGTTTTTAGGAGTATGGGTCATCCTATCATTCACTATGACTCAATCCATTTTAGAGTAAAAAGAGCTTAATGATATAGTAGATTATTTCCATGATTTCGCCAAAGTGATTCGAGCTGCCATAAAAATCAATTTCAACAGCTTTACAGAGGCGTTGGGGGCATCCGGGTCACATTTGCCTAACAAAGCAGTAACCAGAGAACACCTTATATCCCTCTCTAGAACCTTATTATTAATAGTAAATATCTCTTTCCAAAAAGCTTGGGCAAGCGGGCACAACCACCACATATGTAAGATTGTACCCCTAGCATCACAGCCCCTAGAACACCAAGGGGACGCTGAGGGATGACACTTGGAGAGCCGCTCGGGCACCAAATACCACCTTGAGAGAAATCTTGGAAAGCGAGTAAGACACTTCACTCCATTTTTCCCTGGAGAGTGTAACACTCAGGTTGGGTTGTTCCAGGGGGACATGGGCTGAACAAAGATCTAGACCTATATTTGTCCCATATTGTAATAGAATGGCATGAGGCAGAACACTTCTGGTATTGTCCAAGTATCCAGCAAACACTTTTGAACACGAGAACCTCATCTTATATCCCTTCTGAAGGATTCTGTCCAATAGAAAATTCCTACTTCACCATCGGACTCTGGTTTCCCTTAGTACAATTAGCATTACAACAGAGCAGGAAGATGAAAGCAAGTATTTAAATAGTAAATACATGACAATGACAATTTGATTCAGCAGCCTTTAACTGTAGCTTGCAAATCCTTCCTTTTAATGTCCTATGGGACCTAACCAAAATGTCAGCAGCATATGGTATTATTATGGATTCAGGGGAAAATTATATACAAATTACCGAAAACAAACATCAGTTACTTGCTTTGAGTAGCCCTCCACTTTTTCCTTCCTCACATATTTATAAATCCAAGGTAAATGATGGCCCATTTCAGGATGCTCCCTGTGAACTACCCCAGGCCCCCGGAACAATTATCACTCTAAAATATTCTCTAAGAATAACAGATTTTTTAAATATGAAACAGATACAAATAAACATTCTGCAAACAGTTGGGCTTTTGTAAGGTAGAGACCTAGGAATAACTGTTTAAGTCATGAACTAGAAAGGGCTTCTGTTTATGAGTCTGTGGAGGAAATGAGGAAGGCTTGCCTGCTCATATGGGACTTTGTCCTTTGTTCATTTTTCCATATATTTGTGCACATCCGACTTATCCGGAGATTTGTACAGCTATAAATACACCTATTGTGTATTGAGACCTGAACTGTGCTCCTATGGGAGTCAATGAGTCTTCGGCCACTGTCACATAATTTCTCTTCTATCTCATCTGTGTGTAGAACAAGGCCATCTTTACCTGGCCACATTCCCACCATACACCCACCAGGCAGCAGCTAAACAATGAACCAAAAGTAAGTGTAGCTGCAAAAACAAAGAGTGCAGCCAAGGATTGGAAATCACCAAGTTTTTGCTTACTATACATAGTAGAATTTATTATAATCATCATGGTTTATCATAATGTAAAGTTTTAAATAAATTTTCAAAAGTAGCAAGGCAGAATAATGGGATCTTCAAAGACAAAGGCCATTTCATTTATTCATCTTATTACCCCACACTTGCAAAAGTTGGGATTCATCTCTAGGTAACCATCGTCTAGTCATTGCTGGTGTGTTTGTTTGGATTAGGGGGTCGGCAAAGTTTTTTGCCCACTAGGCCATTTATGGGGTGGGTGGGAGCACACTAGGCCCGCCCCACCCTAATGGCCCCACACACCACCAGGGAACGCTCCTGAAGTGAAATCCCCCTAATCTGTATGCATTGTGGAGGAGAGAGATTTACCTTCAGGGAGCTTTCCCTATTTACCACGGCTGCAGAAGTATCAACGCCGGCCTCGGTTAATAGGGGAGCAAGTGCAAGGGGGCAGCACCAGAGCTTCTGCGGCTTCGGAGCTTCAGCGGCTCCAGTAGTTCCTAACGCCCCCTGGCCAATCCACTGGGTCTGGCTTGCCAGCAGGCATTAGGCCAGATCAGCCAGGGGGCGTTAGGCCAGAACAAACTACCGACTAAACCGTATCTGGCCTAAAGGCCGAAGTTTGCCGACCCCTGGCTTAGATGCTTATGCTAAGCTTGTCATCCTTAAGACCAGTACACACGGCGGATCGCTGTCGCTGGAAACAATCTTTTGTGATCATTTGCAGTGACAAATGAAGGAATGAGAACTGTACACACAGCACTGTTCTGTTCTATGGAGAGGTGAGGGGGAAAGACTAGCAAATGGCACCATGCTGTGCTCTTCTCCAAAGGAAAACACAGCAGTCGTTCATCAATCTGTTAAGGGATTGTTGTAGACATCAGATTCTCACCTGAAACAAGCATGACCTTTGTCTCAATGGACAATCATTTTATGTGTGTACATAGCTTTAGGCTTCCTCTACTACTTCAGGGGTTGCTGGCCTGGACTATGTCAATTCATATCATATGTTCTAACACTTTATTGGTTGCATGCCTATTTTAGATCAGTACCTCACTACGTTGTCAGGTCAAAGATTCAAAAAGAACTGAAACCATAAGATCAGTATGACAGCAACAGAACTTATTTCAGAATGGGGTCAGTATTAGTAGCCTCTGAGCACAGGCTTTCTCCAAAGTATTGGTAGAACTATGGGAGCCGCCACAAGGGGTACATATTATACAGAGATTACATTCTCTGGACCAGATAGTATAGTGATACATTACCTTAGCTAGCATTGCCTGCTACTCCAACTCTCATCATTCAAGGGTGGGGTGGGGGGGTTAAGTCCTTGTCCCAAGATTAAGCTGTGATTTAGGTCAGGTTTACAGGAAGTGCCAGTTAATTAGTGGTAAGGCATTCCCTAAAACAAACTGGCACACATCAGTTTGGTTCAGCCCTCAATGGTTTATTATGCTCATCTTCAAATTGGGACAAAGGTTCTATTGACAAGAGTCTAAGAGGGAAATTCCCCTTTACTTTGTGCTGCATTTCTAGTTTGGGAAATAAAGGGAAATCCTTAGACACAAAAAAACACACACAACAACAACAACAATCTCATAGGAGTTTAATTCCTTCTATACGCCAAAACAAGAAAAAAAAGTTCCTATAGATATAGTTTAATTTGGAATCATATTAATTATTGTATAATATATATATATATATATATATATATATATATATATATATATATATATATATATATTTACACACACAGGTAGGTAGGTCCATAAATATTTGAACATTTTTTTCTAATTTTGGTTTTGTACATTACCACAATTAATTTTAAATGAAACAACTCAGATGC
>NC_092859.1:136266410-136281010 GCF_032062135.1 Pyxicephalus adspersus | reverse complement strand
TACAGAACCAAAATTAGAAAAAAGTTGTCTCAGTCCAAATATTTATGTGTAACTGTATATCTATATCAACTCACTTGTAGAAACTATTCCAACCCCATTAAAAATGTAACTTTTACCTAGCTTTGTTATCTCATAATTTGCTTTTTTATCTGATAGGCCTTGAGTTACAAAGCTGTTTTCATCATTTGGTTGTACTTGATACTGCGGCTTATCTCGCTCATACTGCCTAGTAGAGTATTATTTTATCACCACCTTAACTGCTCCTTTTCCTGTTTTCCTCTACAGACAACGATTAAAGCTGCCAGTTATCATGTGAAGTTAGTGGAATTTATTTTTATCTGAATTTCATTTTATTATAGGGGCCAATTAAAATACTAATAGTGCTCAATTTACAAACACACCTCAATCCATTGAGATTTGAAAATTAGTCACAGGGTTGAAATGTAATAAATTGCAGCGTTCTAAACGTAGTGACCACACAGAATTGTGAAAAAAATCACAAGCAGGCAGGTTCAGTATTGCAGAAGGTACAAGTGATGTCCCTTCTGCAATAAAATAAACTTACCTGTCTGTTTGCAGTATTCCCTCAATGTACATAAAGCTGTGCAGGATTTGTGTCATTGCAGCCTGGCCAAGCAGGATGGCCGAAGATTCAAAACCCAGAAGAGCGAGTGAAGATATCAGTGTTGTGGCAAGTAGAGAAGAGTGTATTTATAAAATTGTGAACAGGCAGGTACTTTTTTTGTTGTTGCATAAGAGACATTACCTGTGCCTTCCGCAATGAAGAATTTGCCTGCTTACAATTAGTAAGCTTACTTTTTGAGTTTTTCTTCTGCTTTAATGACAGAGTGCACTGTATCTGACGGAGCAGTTTTGTCACCCTAGGCATTCTTACATACATTCAACATTTTAAAGAATCACAGAGAAATGTGCATTTAGTGGAGTGATATCCTGAATATGTAATTTTAAAATATTCTATAGTGTTACTATATATTAGCACTAAAAGCTACATACAGAGCAAGCTAAATAAAACATGTTAAGCACCTTTATTTATAACTGATATGAGCTCGATAACCCCTCCTATTGTGTGATATTTCCCCCACCTCTTAGATTGTAAGCTTTTCAGGGTAGGGTCCTCTCCTCCTGTGTCACTGTCTGTATCTGTCACTTGCAACCCCTATTTAATGTACAGCGCTGTGTAATACGTTGGTGCTAAAAAAATCCAGCTTATTAATAAAAGATAACAGGGAAATATGATACAAGAGAACGGCTTTGTGGAATGAGTCCTTTATGACAAAAAATGTCTACTATTGACCAACAAATAATTGCACTAATTGTGCAAATGCTGAAACGAACAGTCCATTGGAGTGCAATGCTCTGCTATTTGGCCAACACACTGCAATCATTGACCCATAAGTGTGAAATGCACACGTCTATAATCTACACTGGATGACTATACTGTCTCTCAGAACAGAGACATCTGACCCCCTCAGAGCGTACACATAACCAAATTCCTAAAGTCTGAGGTCAGCTCTTCCATAGACCAGTGTCATAGTTCTTTACGGGTCATTGGGCAGGTCACTTACTAAATACACAGCTTCACGTTATGTACCACAGTAAATATCACTGCAGCAGTGCTTGTAAATCCCTGCAGAAACCCCATATATACACAATCTGTCTATACACATGTTCATTTTGTTGGACAGAAGAAGTCAATAAACAGTCATATAAAAGATTTATTAGGAATCTTTGTCTGTACAGTGCAGTAAGGCTTTTTTTATTCTTTTTTTCAGCTTCCTCTTTAATATACATATAATATTCTTTAAATATAAAAATATAAAATGATGTTCCCACCTAATCTCTTTTTAGCAGAAGGAGGTGAGCTAGTTGTACTGGGTTGTTGAGGGAGGTCCTTGATCAAGGATTCCCATTTACCATCAGAGAAGATCTATTTAGTTCTAATGTGGGAAGAAGGAGTGGAGGGACCCTAATGCAGTGTTGCAAACCAATAAATCTGACAGAACAAAATTCAGTGTTATTGAGGTAGCTCACCTACTTCTACTAAATGGTGTTTAGAGGAAGTACCCTTTAGGCCTTCAGAAAGCCGACAGACAGGCTCAGTTGTCCCACAATGGATTTTGTAGTAGTCCGTGGTATTTTTTTCTGCAGCTTATGAATTTTTAACCCTGGAGTATTGCCATCCATTCAGCAAATGCTGTACCCAGAATATTACGGAAAAAGTTCTGAACGTCCATGTGTTGCCTTCCTGGGAGAAGAGACTTGCGATATGGATCTATCTCAGTGCAGACTTCCAACCACTCTAATCTGGCTCCGTCACACATTGCTCCACTATCTCCCGGAGATTTGGGTTCTCCATGGCTGCAGACACTCGCTCCTTGTCATTTATCTGCTTGTTAACTTGGAGAAAAGGGTAAAAGTTAGCTAGGAATGAACTTAAAATTGTGGTTAACACAAACTAAAGATGCAAAATACACAATTTTTAATATTGCACTTAATCTTTGCAATAATAATATTAACTTAATATTGCATCTTAAAATTGCAATATTGCACCTTTTTGTACAGTCACTATCTAAATGCTGAATGGTTTTGCCATATGTTAGGTTACTACCCCAGCATAAAGCCGCATACACACGTGCAATTATTGTCGTTGGAAAGGATCTATCACGATCCCTTCCAACAACTAAGGACTGCATGATGCATGGTCGAGTGCTGCCCATACCGCAACGTTGTGCTCTATGGGGGGGGGGGTTGGACGATGGAGCGGCACATACATACATACACTATATACAACACATTAAAGATGAACTCCAGAAGGACATTGTTCTTTTTTTTTGCTGTCTTGCTGTGACACCAGGACAAAAAAAGGGAGGAAACCCTTTTACCAGAATAGGAAGACCTAACAATTATTGTAAATATGATGGCGATTGTAACTCTCTTCCACAATAAGCTTCTTTGACTCGGTCACTGATCCACGAGAAGGGAGATGGACTGTTCTCCATAGATCTATATTTATAATGACAAATCCCTGAAAAACTTCTAAGCCATCCACTATCAATCCAAAAAAAGTTAGAATTTATTTTTGCCAATAAACCTATTATTCACAAAAGTATTCAATATTTCTCCAGTAGGAGACAAATAACAAGACCATAGTCGAGTCATTGAAGCTAAGAGCAGTGTTTCCCAAACTTTTTAACATGGGAGAACCCCTTGTATTACCTTTCAGGTCTCAGGGAACCCCTTCTCTAATCACAGTATATTAACATGATGGTCATTGGGATAAATACCTCTTACATTGTTGGGCATTGGAAAGAATGTCATCCATCTAGATAGCCAAAAAGATCAGTCAGTGAAACCATCCTAAAAGGAACAAATTGCTCATTGCTCAAGGAACCCCTAGCAACCTCTGGAGGAGCCCTGGCTGAGAAACACTGCATTAGAGGTATACCCCCACCAACCATAGTGGCATGATACTATCCAACAAACCAGCAACTTTACACGTCCAGTGTTCTAGTCGGGATTAACTAATTCCAAATAAATGCAATTTGAATTTTAATACAAAAGCAAAAAATCTCTTGCTTCCAAAGGTGACCTATGGACTAAAAGCCTGAAGGACAAGCCAGACAAAATAAAATAGCCATTCATCATCTTTGTGCACATATAAAAGGTAATCATAACTGAAATTCTGATAAAGTTCCTATTGTGTGTTTGGGTGTGGGTGTTTTGAGTTTCCTGGCCAAATAACATAAACTGCAGTTATTCTATAAAGCAGATAAAGGAATAGCAGCTTTAATGTGTGTATGATGTATTTATTTTATTTCTACAAGATTCTTTAAATAACCACAATATACAAGACACCTAATCTTAGGTCACAGGCTAAAGGTTATCTCTGCATAGCCACATGTCTTTGCTTCCCCAGTGCTCTGCACTTTAGTTTATTAGTTGCAGAGGAAAGCACAAGCTTATATCTCAAGTGTTGTACAACGTTCCCTGTGCCCACTGCCCTGTTAGGAAAGGAAGCAGTTACTTACTGTCCTCCTCCGTCGAATGCGTCCCTTCGGAAATATAGATCTCCAGCTGGAAAAGCAAAAGGACATGAACTCATCCACTGCAGGAGATTGCAGGATCAAAAAAGGCAAAATTATACGGCAGGTATAGGTCTAGCTAATTGTATTACATTGTTTTTGGAAGGATTAAATGACAATAGTTTTCCACAGTAAAACCCTGCAAAAATACAGGTCAGGACTTCACCAGAGCATCTGGAAAAGCACGGAATGCAGAAACTTAGCCAGACAACCCTGCGGTCCAAACTTTAGTGCCAGAACTGTGGGTGTGTGAAACCAGGATTTGTCATTTATTCCCCTTACTTACAATGTGCATAATCCATCAGCACCTAACAGGTTAAATCAATGTGCAGAGATGGCATGCCACACTCAATAGGATTTCCATTATATTAGAGAACACAGCGCCATCTGGTGGCAAGTTAGGGATGCAACAACTTCAATTGTAACAACTACCGTAACAGCCAAAGCATAGAGAACTAAATTGCACAAACAAGTTCAGACTAAACTTTATTTATTGTTATGTCTCTCTAGATGTAAACGAGACTATTTACTAGCTGGATACTACAAAACTTTGAACTTTCAATCTGGAATCAAAAACAGAAATTTCAAGTGTGCCTAAAGTCTAGGAGACAAGAAAGATATTTAAATTATCATGGAAATCCCTTTAAAGGGGGGATTTTTTAATCAACTATACTCCCACTGCACTCCCTCTAAAACCTTAGATATTTTGCTATGAGTAAAGCTGGCAGGTTGGAATTGACAATATGAATTTTTCATTATGGGAGTGATTTCAGGTGTTGTTACTTGCTGATAAGACCTTTTAAACATCAACTTCTACTATATTAGTATTATTCTAAAAACTTGACCTTTGATGCAAATTAGAGGGTGGTAATAACAAAAACTCACATACTACATAAACAGACAAGAGTGTACACAATAAAACTATTGTATTTAAATGCTGTTTTGTGCCAGGAATACTACTAATGTATATACTATTTAATAAAAACTTTATCAATTTTCAAGCTTAGAATCAAATTCAAGCTCCTATGCTTTGCCTTTAAATCCTCCACAGTTATTGTCCCACTTACCTTTCTGACCTGATAGAAAAATATTCCCCTAGCCGCTCTCTTCGCTCCTCTACCTACTAATCACTTCCTCACCTGCACGGCTCCCAGACTTTATTCTAGAGCTGCCTCAACTCTCTGGAATGGTCTTCCTTGTCCTATTCGACTTGATCCTACTTTCTGCTCATTTAAACAAACACTCAAAACCCATTTTTAAAACTTGCCTACCGATCTTCTTCTGTCTTTTTAAACCCTCACTACTTCCTACCATTCCAAATCTCCCCTGCTATTGTGCGATACTTCCCCCACCTCCTAGATTGTAAGCTTTTTGGGGCAGGGTCCTCTCCTCCTGTGTCATGATCTGTATCTGTCTGTCCTTTGTAGCCCCTATTTATTGTACAGCGCTGCGTAATATGTTGACGCTATATAAATCCAGTTTATTATTAATATTATTATTATTATTAATAATAATATTAATAATAATAATAATAATAATAATAATAATAATAATATTAGTTGCTGAAAAATTAAAGCAAGGCCTGCTTTTTAAATGCCTCCCCCTTCCTAAAATGTAAAGTGAATATAAAGAAGTTGCAATGTCCAACTTTAGTAAAATATCTTTAACTGTGGCACAAATCATTTTGTAATTTAATGTTATAAAAAACTAAATGTCTTGGTTTAATCCACAGCGACTCTTTTTTTATTATGTTAAAAAATAAATTATCCCCCTGCAATAGCAGTTTCATCTGTAGTATGATAGGATCTGTTTACCTTCCAAAAGGGATAAGGTAACCGCAGCTTTTCTTAATGCAACACTGATTTTGTTCAGGTTGTTATACCTATGGATGACTCTTCTATTCAGAAATCAGTCAGCAAGGACATGGTAAAACAAAACAGCAATTACTTTCAAACAAAGGAAGGTACAAATCTCAGAAAGGAGTATTTTTTTCTGAACAAAACTGGTAGGTACACTTTAAAGCAAAACTTACGGTACTTACACAATGAAATTCTATCATAAAAAATGACTGAAACTGAAATCTCTTGTAAAATACTGCTTCAGGTTCCCTATAGTGCTGGTGTTATGGGCTCTGCTTATAGAAAAGTTCAGCTAACCTGATATTTGACACTTTACCCCTATAGCATGGGCAAGCCTTTATTAACTTTTTTAACAATAACCTCTGAAATCTTTTCAAGTCTTGAGGGATCCCTGCTAATAATGACTATATCTACAGCTTAGAGTACATTATTGGTAACAATTACTTGGTATACAGAATAAATAAAAGAATAAAGAATGTGGAGTACCTAATATATTTGGCACCCTGGGCTGTTCTACAGAACATAATTATATTCAGTAATATTATAAAATAAACAAATAAAGTGAAGACATTAAAAAATGCAGTGTTATCCCACGTTAGTGGAAAAATTGCCCCCTTACTTTGGAGGTAAGTGCAGAAATGCCCCCCTTACTTTGGAGGTCAGTGCAAAAATGCCCCCTTAGTCTGAAACTGCCAATTGCTCACGGAGCTCTTAGCAACCTATGAAGGAAACCTAATTAGGAAAAGTTGGCTTTACAACAGATTTAAAACTTAGTCTCCTGTAGGTACCTTGGCATTTGTCCACATTAACTGGCAAACAATTAATGACATGGGTTAAGTTGGGTAAATAGATAGTTGGGTAAACTGACTGCAAGAAGCATCTGAGAACCCAAGACCTACCACTGGGTAGCAGCAGACCAATGGCTGTCAGGTTGGTGCAATCTCTCTGTAACCACTGCAAAACCACATGTAAACCAGTCTTCATGTAAGCCCTGGGTGACAGCATTGGGTGTATGAGTATCCAACAATCAAGCGTCACCACTGGCAAAAGAGGGGGAGATGTGAATCACATGCTTTCCATGCCAAAAATAAGATGGAAAACATCTGTGATCCATACCAAATGCTTATAATATACAGAAGTCATAAATTTCCCAGAGAATCTTACATTGGAACGATAATTGTTCAAATGAGAAATAGAGGAAAAGACCAAGACATGTATGCCTATCCTATCAGAGATAATATGTGTGTGAATGATAATTTGTACACATTTGTAGTTTTGTTCTTGTTATGTAAATTATCAGAGTTCTCCCCAGCTCCTTTTAGCCGGGCATACCACCCAGCACTTTTCAGGAACCACCCGCCTGTTTTTGGGTAGTTACTGATGAACTGGATCACAATAAAGGGGCTACCACTCGCCTACATTTTCTTCCCACCCAGCTTGAAAAACTTTCTGGGTTAAACACTGTATATTATATTTTTTAAAAAATTATCAATAATCATATTTGAAAAGTTAAGTTTCTGTTCAGACACTAACAAAGGAAACCCCTTGTGGAAAACAATCTTCTTACTGTTAAGCTACATACACACTTCCAATTATTATCGTTGGAAAACGAACGACGAACGATCCTGCACGATATCTACGAACGATCGTATAGCACCGATCCTGCACATACAGATAACGACACGATCGTTCATAGATATTGTACACACAATAGATACGATCGTTTGAGCGATAGAGGAACTATGTGCACGACAGGAAGTGAACGAAAGTTCGTTCATTACGCATGCTCAGACCATTGATGATCAACGAACGATCGTACACACGAACGATGGTCAACGATCGTCGTCCAATCCGATCCGCCGGTCTGGTCGTTCGTTTCCAACGACTTTCCTCGTTCGTCGGCGTTGTTGGTTACTATTTTTACGAACGATTTTTGCCCAATCGATCGTTCGTCGTTCATTTTGAACGATAAAAATTGGAAGTGTGTACGCACCTTTAGATAATACACTATACAGACAACACTATGCCTTACCTTGTGTTTAAAAGATAAACATCTTTGCAGCTTGACCCTCAAACACAGACCTATACAGGAAGAGACAGAATATCATTAATGCACTAGGAATAAATGTTATATGTAACAGATGAATTATTAGTGAAGACTGATCATTTTGTAATAATCTATTTATTCAGCAACAGAGTGATGTTTAGTTTTTTGGAATGTGTCCAAATATGAAAAGAACATTGTAGATAAAAGTACATAGATGTAATAGTTCAGAGTTGGTGAATTACTATGGTTTTAGAGGGTACTATTGTAAGAGACCCCATATTGTATTGTTAACCCTAGAACTGATGATAGATGTTTTGTTCCCAAAAATATTGTAACTGACTTGGTTACTATTTTGTCCCCCAATGCCTTTAGTGATTTGGCTAATGTTTACTAATGAAAAGGAATACATCAGAACCCCCCCCCAATAGCTTAGAACAACGTTTTCTGTATAGCATTGTACCTACAATCCTTTATACAGATCACTATGTTCATTTCCAGTGACAGTTGTTGAACATTATTATTCAGGGTTCTCCCCAGGCCCTTTTAGCTGGGTGCACCACCCGGGACTTTTCAGCACCCACCCGGCTGTTTTTGGGTGGTTACTAAAGAGTTTGGTCACAATACAGGGGCTGCCGCCCACCTAAAATTTCTTCCCACCCGGCTTTAAAAAATGTCTGGGTTGAGCACTGTTAATAATAATAATAATAATAATAATAATAATAATAATAAACAGGATTTATATAGCACCAACATATTACGCAGGGCTGTACATTAAATAGGGATTGCAAATGACAGACTAATACAGACAGTGATACAGGAGGAGAGGACCCTGGCTCGAAGAGCTTACAATCTAGTAGGTGGGGGAATTTCACACACAATAGGATGGGAGATATGTAGTGGGGGGAAGTAGTGGTGGTTTCAATTGACAGAAGAAGACGGGTAGGCAAGTTTGAAAAAATGGGTTTTGAGCGCTCTTTTAAATGAGCAGAATGTGTATTAATGTGTATTCATCTCTTCTCTTCAAGATCCAGCAGTACTGCAGTGCATGTGGCCTTTAGGCTTCCTGATCATACTGGTCTTATGCAGGACTGTAACCAATATCATCATTTTCTACTATAATAACTAAGGTGCATGTAAGTAGTGGATGGTAAAAACTTTTTGCAGTCCATTTCCAGTTGTGGTTTTGTCACCGCATTGAGACACTTAATACTGTGGCTGAGTTTGGTCTCCTGCTGAACCTGAAGCTTATACAGGAACTTGAACAGGAATGCTTTACAGATGGTTGAAAAACACTTGGAAGGATTTGGGAGGACAGATGAGGTTTTTCTGCTTCCCATACCCATTTATTTCTTGCAAGTTCTGTTGAAGACGAATGCAAATCCTATAGCAGTGTTTACTATGTGTAGCGGCTCCTAGGCATCTATTCTTTAAAATTAGGCACTGAATAGCAGCAACCACATGGCAAATTGACTATCCAAAGAGAAAGCCCATCACAGTGATGGCTCAATAGAAATTATTCAAATTTAAAGCACCACTCTAGCCACAATAAAATAAAAAAAGACTACCCAGCCAATATTTTTTAAACCTATAAATCCCACACCTAAGACCACCTGAAGATTTCAGGACCTTGCAAAAAATTCTTTTGTCAGCCTATGGGCAGTCCGCATCACCAGGAAGTGGCTTGGCATTCTTACACTATAACAGTATTTTCCCCAGAAATGTTTTAAAGCTGGGTGGGAGAAAGCTGTAGGCAAGTGGTGGCCCCAACTTCTCAGTAACCTCCCAAAAACAGCCGGGTAATTACTGAAAAGTGCTGAGTGGTGCACCCAGGTAAAAGGAGCTGGGAAGCTATAAACCATAAAAAAAAGACTTTGGACCCAGCAGGTAACACATGTATACTTTACAAGATTGACATTAGATCAGCTTTAAAATTAAACATTTCAAAGAAATTTCCAGCGATAACCTACCAATAAGTGTGGCTAAAGAGCAGTGTGGAACTGTAGGGGTGAACTTTATGATCACTAGGAAGCAGTCCTCATCCAGTTCCTCCACTGTCACACAATTTTCTGACACAACTTCAAGGTCTTCTAATGTATTGGGTTTTTCTGGATCCCGTATACATCGGATTATATCTTTGGAAAATACATAAAAAAAGAAGACATCACACAACCTTAATCAATTGTATTTTTCAAAGCCTATAGACAGAATGCTGATACTTTGTGACATGTACAGGGCCCTGTGGGTTTAATCTGCATTCTGCTCACAATTAGTAGGTACTGCTATGTAAAAGTGGAACCCAGCAGCCCTCGCACAATTGTGAAGAACATCCGTGCCTGGCACCTAGCACCATATGTCACATAGCACCACAGCTGGGGCTGTTTGACTGTAGCCACAGACAGTTTGTGTCTGGCTGGAATTATTTTATGTCTATGGTTATTGTAAATGGAACTTGTTCTTGACCAAAGCAAATGCCGATCCCCACAGTTGCATAATTTGATATTCCCTTTGCTATCCCACTATTCTGTTACCCCAAAAACCAAAGAGATATTTTGGGCTTGAGACAACACGTGCAGTGCTCAACCCAGAAATTTTTCTCAGCTGGGTGGGGAGAAATTGTAGGTGGGTGGCATCTCCTGTATTGTGACCCAGCTCATCAGTAACCACCCAAAAACAGCCGGCTGGTTGATGAAAAGTGCAGGGTAGTGCACCCAGCTTAGAAGGCTAGGGAGAACACTAATGTGACTTGCTCACTTTTCTACTATGTGACTATTTAGTGCTATTCAGGGTTTCCAATCATCACTTATTTTTTGAACAGTTGTTAAAAACAGTGTCTTTTGCGCATACTCACCAAATCCTTGGACAAAAGCAAGCAGCAGGAAAGCAAATACCCGTATGCCCATTAATTTGCACTGAATAAAGACAGTTCCAGAGCCAGACAATTCAAGTTACCTACACACGTTCAATAATTGTCGTTAGAAAGGACCGTGAAAGACTGAATGAATGAAATGAATGAACATACAGTGCCATTCTGCTCTATGGAGAGAGTGTGCTGTGCTCTCTCACCTTCACTTGTATTATGATAATTCGTGCATCCACCAAAACCGATCTATGAACGACGCCGGATGAGTGCTGTACATGCAATAGATTCTCGTCTAATAGTAGCCCAGAGGTGATTATGGGACAAGAACCATCTGATGTGTGCACGTAGTTTAAGCTTGGGATGTGATGAAATGCCATAGATATATCTACGTCAATGATTTTAAAGACTACCATCATGCAAAGCATTGTTCATTTTTTCAGTAAGGAACCTTTTGGGTATTTGAAAATCCCGGTGCTTAACTGCTCAGACACCTAGTAACACATGCAAGTAAACATTTCCTTTTCCTTTCTTCCACAGGGAAATGAAAAAGGAAGGGAGAAAAACAAAGGTAATTATAGTGAGAGGAGGGGGTCATTAACGTGTACCTGTAGCACTGCCATGTATAAACAAAGCACTTTGCTTATGCAATGGTGAAGCAATGTGTTCACTTAGAGCAGATCTATACTAGGAAAATGTAGGCTGCCAATGCTTATCTGGTTCTAAAGAATACAACTTGGTGTTGAGGATGCAGCTAAGGTGTTTAAATTTATTGTTACACTAGTTATCTACAGACTTGTTCCAGATATGTAACTAATAGAAGATCAGCTTTACAATCAGGCAATTAGTATAATTTAGAATAAGTTCAGCAATAGTGGCCTTTATATTTAAGTATAGGTCCACTGTAACTGCTGCTCTTCCATTACCCCGGCACGTTGTTCATTTGCCAAGAAACTAGTACTGTAAAAGCTCCAGTTTGAGTTTGGAACATACCCAGGCCAAAAATTCCTGCTGTACCCATATGACGGGATGCCTACAGGACCAAAAACCAAGCACTATCACTCATATGGAAGAAGAAGGGAAGGAGAAAGCAAGCCATGTGACACCTCATACCCAGGATTACAAAGTATTTCGCTATGATCCCAACAACTAGCAGCGGATTAGCACAAATTAATGTATTTCTGTTAATTACTGTCAAAATAACTCAAATAAACCCATTTATTGTTATATGTCAATAAAACATGGATACTTTTATAGGGAATTTTTGCAAGACAGCTGAAACAGTCTTGGTATTGAAACATTTCCTTCAAAGAAACATGTTCTGGTTACACCTTGCCAGTTGTTCTGCAATGATTCAGCTGGCAGCAAAGAGGTACTGAGCTGCCCCATCCATTTTCTATTGGGCTGCCATGGGCCAGCAATCTCAGCCAGGACACTATCTGCATGGAATTTGCGTGGGTATCCTCCAGGTACTCCAGTTTCCTCTCCAATTCAAAAACATGCAGTTAGGTAAACGGCTTCCCTCAAATGGAACTTAGATTGAGGTAATAACTATGGTAGGGACATTAGATTGTGTGCCTCTTTGAGGGACATTTGGTGACATAACTATGGACTTTGCAAAGAGCTGCGTAATATGTTGGTGCTATAAATACTGGATAATAATAATGGCAAACTGGTGCTGTGTACCTGGAAGCGGCAAACTGCACCACAGGTAACTCACTTGGACATATTTTTTTTTCAATGACTTGTTACCTTCTGGGAAGGCACCACAATCTGCCACAGTGGAAAGTAAAACATGGTTCCCAAACGCTACCATGGGCTGCTTGGGACAGTCATTGAGTGCATGGCAGAATGCTGTGTTCACTGGGAGTTACTTTCTAAGAAGCATTACAAACACATTGTATTTTTGGGTATGAGGGTACATGTCAGGCTGATATTATCCAGCACTTGGTGTTTGAGTGGCCAAGCCTGTGCACAGTCATGTAGGAGTACATAGAGCATGAACAGTTCCATGTGTGAAAGAGCAACAAGTACATGTTTCTTATAATCCTTATAGTTGAATTACCCTTCTTTTTGTCCACTACGGGCCAAGTATAGCTTCAGTGTAAAAGCTCTGTGGCTGTCATACTAATGGCTTTACTCCTTAATGAGACCCTAAAGAAACATAAAGAACTAGGATGACAGCTCCAAGCTGCATCTTTATGTACAAGTCAGCAATGCCTGACGTTAAAGTAAGAATGAAGTTGTGGATTTGCAAGATAGAAGCAGGCAGTAATGACACGTTCCATACTTATAGTGGTTTGACAGATGCTCTTTATCTAGTAATTGACCTTAAGCCTGCCTCATATACCCCAGGTTTCCTATTCTGATGTGTCATCACTGGATCTGGCCAGGTCTTCCTCGATGTATCAGCACTGCTGGTAATAACACCTCCATCAACAAATTCTTTGCACTTTTTAAATACATTGTAACAAAATTAGGATTAGTTATATTATTCATATTGTATATAAGGTTGGCTCCCCCATTTTCTTATTAAACTATGGCCAACTGAGCCATTTTTCGGATGGAGGCAGCTGTTGTAAAAATATTCACGGATGGATGGATTCCATTTTTTCCCTGAAGTGAGGCTGAACTTTCGCAAACATTTGCAGTCAATCTAAGTTCAGGAACAATTAGCAAAGCAGGTTCTGCAAACTAATGGAAGGAAAAAACTTGTCTAGCAAACAGGTAATGGGAGGGCAAAGAGCAAGAAATGTGATAGCTGCACCTACCCTAGCAAAACCTCACAAATCCAGAGAACAGCAATGGGAATATGGAATACCTGCGAGACAAGCTTCTGGTGCAACCTGTTGCCTGCAAATTTCATGTTGAACCCCAGGAATAACACAGAAGCCCCAAGCAAGGGTCAAACACTGTTTTTTGCCTGAATGGGAAAAAAGAAGGGGGAAGGGGTATGGGGTAAAAAAACATTTTTACTTAATAATTATATTTTACTTATACTCACTCTTCTCTTTTCAACATTATGGGGTAAAGGTGGGTTCTCTGCAACCTCACTTACAATGTAGAGCTACTTATCCAGTATTGTAGAAATTTATGTTAGCCTTGTGATTGAGGTCTGGAGAACCTCATAGGAGCCTGTAGGGGACCGGTCACATTTAGGAGAAGTGAAATAATAAAGTTCTCTTTACTATTCTTTGGGCAGAGTCCTCTGCGTATCTGTATCACTTGCACCCCTATTTATTGTACAGCATTGCTTATTATGTTAGCTCTATATAAATATAAGAACAAAAAACAATGATATCAAGTACAGTGCTTACAAAATATGCCACATCCCAAATATGAATAATACATTTTTTTTAATTTACTAATTGAATTTGAAGATAGTGGGACTTTAAAGGCAATCAGTTTGACACTAATTCACAATAAACATGATTCACTATTTAAAATAGTGTTTTATGTTAAATATGTGTAAATATGTTCTTAGCTTGTAGAATTTTCCTCCTGAAGAAGTGGTCAAGCGTCGAGGATACAGCATTGTAATCAATGTATTAATTGAGAGACGCAATGTGTTTTGAGGATACAGCATTGTAATCCATGCACAGTATTGTAAATAATTTTAACATTTTGTAAAGTTAAAAGAAAAGAAAATTAAAGAACAATGTTTATTGATTGCCTTTATAGTCCCGCTATATAAATATAGTTTAATGAAATCCCTAAGACAAAAAAAAAAAAAA
>NC_092859.1:136228765-136265016 GCF_032062135.1 Pyxicephalus adspersus | reverse complement strand
AAAAAAAAGGGTGTTCCACCTAAAAAAAAAACAAAAAATATACAGAATTTTTACTTTACATAAAAGGGCTCTCTACTTTTATGTAAAGTTAAAATTCTAAGTTTAGGTACACTTTAAGTAAAACTTATGTTTTTTTTTTCTTCTTTTTTTTTTAAAAATGTGAAGTACCACCCCCTAATTCTCGATTGCCTAGGTGATCGAGGATGCATTGGAGCGCAGAGCCTCTGGGGATACCTACGTCATGCATCCCAGAAGGCTCTTCGTTGCCTATTCTGCACATGCTCAAGCATCTCACGCATGAGCAGGAGGCCTTTCATCAAAAGGAAAAAAAATTGCCGCTCTCACGCATGCGCAGGCTCAAGATCAGGTGACTTAGGAAGAAGAGGCAAAGATGGCGGTGCCTGCAGCGGCAGCACAAAGACGGATGCCGGGACAAGGCGGGACCCGATGGAAGACACCTCTGGATAGATCAGACTGCACTGTAGGATTGAAGGCAAGTGAATTTTTTTTTGTTTTGGGGTACTTCTGAGTTTAGTTCCTCTTTAATGGTTTACATATAATATGCATCCACCATAGCCAGTTTTTTAGAATTGGAGTGATCACATGACCCATGCATGGACTGCTCACCATGACACTATAAAAGAAGCTGACAGCCAGGGTCTGAGGTCACACAAATGTCCCTATCCAGACACACACACCATGCAACTTTCCCAGAATAAAGCTCACGTGACGGGGCACAGCCACACCCCCCTCCGGTGACACGCACTGACAGCTCTTACCGTACACTTCAAGGGCTCGTTCTTCCATGACCCGGCCTCGTCCTTTGCTTTCTCCGCGGAGAGCAGCCAGCAACCCGGACAGCAACTCCATTCCCGCCCCGCCCACCGCTCGATACCCAACCACTGCACGTCCTGCAAGCCTTGTTCTGACGTCACGCACCGTTCCACGTGACCCGGGAGGGTTTGGTCATGTGACATGCTAGAAAAATGGCGGCGCCCGGCGGAGCTCCAAGAAAAATGTAAATAAACGGAGGATGCGGAGACAGCCGTGACAAGTCGGGACTTCGGGGGTAACTGAGCGAGTAATAAGGCAAACAAACCGAGGGAGGGGGGGGTATAACGAGACAAAATAAGGAAGCAGAGCTGTCAGTTCCTGTCAAAGGAAAGTGTGTGAAGGTGCCATAGATATGAAACAAGGGCCCCATCCTGCCAGATAATAGGGTGTGTATGGGACCTCTGCAGACTGCCCCTAGACAGATGATTACACAAAGCTTCTAATCTGACATGTGACCTGATAAATATAACAGAATACAATAATGTATGGACAGACTAGGAGAACCTCTTTAGAAGTCGGTGTAAAAACCTATATATATATAAATATATACCCTGGAGGAACCCCCTAAAATAAGTTCCAGGTGTGGGAACTGCTAAAATAATCAATGCTGCTGGTGGCCAGTGATCAGATTGCAACATATACAGACATCTAAAAATGACCTTGGTGTCATGTAGCCGGCTCTGCCAATTGTTTTTGGTCTCCGAACTTGCCGGCACCATTATGGGAGGTCAATCAGCCACAGCTCAATGATACTCTAGCAACTTCTGGAGGAACCCTGGTTGAGAATAGCTGTTATTATTATTGGTATTATTAATATTAATAAGCAGGATTGATATAGCACCAACATATTACACAGCGCTGTACATTAAATAGAGGTTGCAAATGACAGACAGTGACACAGGAGGAGGAGAGGACCCTGCCCAGAAGAGCTTACAATCCAGGAGATGGGGGAAGTAACACACAATAGGAGGGAAGATATGTACTGGCGGGAAGTAGTGGCTGTTTCAAAAGAAGATGGGTAGGTGAGCTTGAAAAAATGGGTTGTGAGCGCTCTTTTAAATGAGCAAAAAGTGGGGGCAAGCTGAATCAGACGAGGAAGACCATTCTAGAGAGTTGGGACAGCTACAAAAAAGTCTTGTATCTGTGCGTGTGATGAGGTTATGAGTGAAGAAGTCATTGGAGGAGCGGAGAGAGTGGCTGGGGGAGTATTTTTTTTTGCCAGGTCAGAAATGTAAGTGGGACAAGAACTGTGGAGGGATTTGAAGGCAAAGCACAAGAGCTTGAATTTGATTCTAAGGGGAAATGGAAGCCAATGAAGAGAACTGCAAAGAGATGCAGCAGAAGAGGAGCGGTGGGAAGGATGGATGAGTCTGCCTGCAGCATTCATAATGGGTTGTAGAGGAGAGAGTCAGGTTAGTGGAATACCAGAGGGCAGGATGTTACAGTGTGCACAAGGAGTTTGGTGGTCTTTGGGGCTGTTGTAGACCAATAGACAGGACATACTTTCCAGATTAGTTCAGTTCTATTTCCTGAAGTTTATTACATTCCACATATTGTCATCCAGAAAATATTTTCATAATTGTAATTCTAAGGCTGCGTACACAAGTGGAATAATTGTTGTTGGAAAGGATCTTTCTCGATCCTTTCCCACAACAAACGACTGCACAATGCAAGAACAAGCACTGTACATACAGCACCGTTGTGCTCTATGGAGGGGGGAGAACAACGGAGCGGCATCCCCATTGCACTCCCCTTCACTTCCATTACGAACCAGTGCTCAACACAGAAATCTTTTTAAGCCGGGTGGCAGAAAATTGTAGGCGGGTGGCAGCCCTGGTATTGTGACTCAACTCATTGATAACCACCTAAAAACAGCCGGGTGGTTTGCTGAAAAGTGCCGGGTGATGCGCCCAGCTAAAAGGGCCTGGGGAGAACACTGCGATCATTTGACAATTGCCAGGGCGGATCCATGAACGACTAGCGCTGTAGACATGCCAGATTTTTTTTGTACGATTTTATGGCTAGAATCATCTGACTTGTGTACGTAACCTAATTCTTAGATTGTAAGCTCTTCTGGACAGGGTCCTCTTCTCCTCCTGTGTCACTGTCTGTATCTGTCTGTCATTTGTAACCCATATTTAATGTACAGCGCTGTGTAATATTCTGGCACTAAATAAATCCTGTTTATTAATAATAATAGGAGTTATAATTGTAACCCAGTACAAACAATAAAACACAAAAATGTAGAATGTCAAGAGCATTTATAGTACATTCAAAAGAATGTGTTACTCGTAAAGAAGCAATGAAAAACATACAAATCAAATGAAGCAATAGAAAGTACTTTAAAATGGCGTTTGGATAGCCTAGATAACAGTGGAAACGGAAGATAACTGGAAACACAATCAGCTCTATTTATAAGAGAGGAAATTGTAGGAACCTTTAAGGTCTGTGTAACTCAATATTTAATAAAGCTCTCCAAGACTGTAGACGATACACTTTTGTAAGTGAAGCTGGGCGATCCAGCACACCTGGAATGGATTTCTTAAAAGTCATTTGCAATTTTTAGCAAATGTTTTCAATCCTGGACCAGATCCATTTAGATTGGTTGGATCACCCAGGTTTACTGATGAAAGTGTATCCTTTACAGCCATGGAGGGCTTTATTAAATCAGGTCTAACCTCCAGCTACATGCTTAGGTGTTGAACTAATGCAGGAAACAATAAAAATGAAGTGGAAAGGCAGAAAGAAAATCTAAGCCACTCCAGAGTTCAAGTGGATTATGTAAACTGCTTTTCTGACCTGGTTAGTATACTGCATGTCTGTTTGTTGTTTTGATCCTCAGACATTTTACATTCTAAATCAGCATTCCCCAACCTTTCAAGCCTCTCGGACAACTAAATTCATAATTTTAAATCCTGCGGAGCCTTAAAATGAATTTTTAAAAGATACCGTATTTTTCGGGCCATTAGACGCTCCGGACTATAAGACGCACCAGGTTTTCCGCACGGGAAAACAAGAAAAAAAAAATTCATTTGATTTCCCCTGAGATCCAGCGTGCGGCACTTGTGCCCGCCCATGAAGGCGGCGCCGATCGGCATTCATGAAATCAATCGGCGCCGCCTTCGTGGGCGGGCACAAGTGCCGCACGCTGGAACACAGGGGAACACAGAGGAGGAACACAGACATTGGCTGCTATCTGCCTCTGTCTGTGTTCCTCCTCTGTGTTTCCCTGAGATCCAGCGTGCGGCACTTGTGCCCGCCCATGAAGGCGGCGCCGATCGGCATTCATCAAATCAATCGGCGCCGCCTTCGTGGGCGGGCACAAGTGCCGCACGCTGGAACACAGGGGAACACAGAGGAGGAACACAGACATTGGCTGCTATCTGCCTCTGTCTGTGTTCCTCCTCTGTGTTTCCCTGAGATCCAGCGTGTGGCACTTGTGCCCGCCCATGAAGGCGGCGCCGATCGGCATTCATCAAATCAATCGGCGCCGCCTTCGTGGGCGGGCACAAGTGCCGCACGCTGGGACACAGGAACACAGAGGAGGACACTGGCTGCGGGGACCGGCGGGGATACAGGTAAGTAAAAAAATATGCATTCGGACCATAAGACGCACCCTGATTTTCCCCCCACTTTAGGGGGGAAAAAAGTGCGTCTTATGGTCCGAAAAATACGGTAAATACATTTGTAAAATAATGATCTTCCTAATGGTGTCTGACGAGGACTGTGGAGGCTCTGATTCATTGATCAGCTCATGGTTAAGTATTACTATTGTTACTTCTATCATTAGTTTCATTATCTTTGGTATTACAGGTTGACAATTGAAAATCCGGCCATCGATAATCCGTTTATTTCAGTTTCCCGGCATGAATTTCAGATCGCATTTTCAATACAGGGACTGCAGTACACTGTTTGTCCAGTAATGTTTTGATGGCGCTGTTCTGCAGAAACACCTGTTAGGCCTTGCTTGCTAAACTAAATACACGTTGCGACGCCCTGCAGCCTGCTCCATGGAACTGTGCCAAAAGTCTGCGGTGCTGCGAGAGGAAAAGTGGTCTGTGTGTGGAGGTGAGTATATAAAAAAAATCTGGAATTTTCTAAAATCCTACACTCCTCAGGTCCCGAGGTTGCCGGATTTTTGATTGTCAACATGTACTAAAGAAAAGCAAAAATCAATAAACTCATTATGGGTCTATTTCATTCCAATCTAAGACCAAACAAGAAATGATAGTTATCAAAGTCAAACTTTTTGATGACAGTAAATATAACAGTTAAAGCAAATAACAGTTAAGGCCATACTTGCCTAAAAGAGCATCTGAGAAATAAAATAAAACAATGGGATGAGAATCGGTATTGGTGGAACGGGTTGACTGTTGTAATGGTGGAAACAATACTGAAGCGTACAGCTTGGCAACAGTTGCCTCATATGAGATGTCACAAACACTGGGGGAGAAGTGTCCTTCCTACAGCACTGTCAAAACTTGGATATCTCGTTTCAAGACTGGGCATTTCACCGTTGAAGATGAGCCCCCAACTTCAAGTGACCATGCTTACCATGACGATGTTGTCCATGAGCTGATTATTGAGGACTGGCGAATATCCACAAAAAAGATACTTGACATCTCACGGGAGCGTGTTAGGTTTGTTATCACCACTATCCTAGACAAGCGCAAGCTTTCAGTGAAGTGGCTGCTGAAATGTTTGAACAGTGATCAGAAGAAGGAACGAGTTGAAGCATCCAAAGCCGTTTTGGCCTATTTTGAAGCTGCACAGGACTTAGTCACTGAGAATAGCTAGGTTAGTCACTGAGAATAAAACCTGGCTCCACATCCATGATCCTGAAACCAAGGAACAGGCAAAGGAATGGCGTCACAGCTGGTCCCCGCAGCCGAAGAAGTTCCGAACCCAGAAATCAGCAAAAAAAGTCATGGCATCTGTTTTCTGGGACAAAGACGGTATTCTGTTAGTGGACTACCTACCTCAGGGCTCTAGTATCACCGGACAGTGTTATGCTAACCTCCTGGACCAGCTGAAGGAGGCAATTAAGACGAAACGCCGTGAAAAGTTGACCAAAGGGATCCTTTTTTTGCAGGTCAATGCACCTGCGCACACGTCCAACGTTGTGGCTGCCATATTGAACACCCTGGGTTTTCAATTGGTCCACCTTCCCCTCTGCTCACCTGATCTGGCCCCTTCAGACTATTATCTGTTCCCGAATTTGAATAAACACCTGTAGGGGCAACGTTTTGAGGAAATTTCTGACTTCAAAGATGCTGCTGGGAGCTGGTTTGTGGCCCAAGCAAAGGACTTTTATTTGAATGGTTTAGAAAAGCTGCAACTACGCTGTACCAAGTGCATCAGTCTCAGGGAGGAATATGTTGAAAAAATGTGTTATTTCATAACTCTGGCTAAGCACCCCCTCGTTATGGCAGGTGAAGATGGAAGGGGAGGGGTGGTCCCCAAAAAAGGAAAAAGAAAAACCTATTAAAAAAATGTGATGATAGGTCCACATTAAAAAGAAAGGGGAGATGGGATGCAGGTAAACTTCAGGCGGTAAGGTAAAAATTGAAAGTATGAATGGTGTTACTTTTTAGAGGAATGCAGCATATTTTTAAATGCAGTAACTAATGAACCTTTCAAAAATAAGGTAAATTGTGAAATATTAATATTTACAATAAGTCAGCTTTGCTACAAAAACCTTTTGCACAATTTTTAATTGCTAATGTTTGCCCAGCTAAGTCATGTGACTGTCAAGTCTGGAGGTAGAGCATTAGAAGGAGACTTGAGTGCAAACAACCTTGTGCATTAACCACATGATTGTTCAAACAAATATTATTAAAGTATTCCACCAACCAGTGTGTAATTTCAGGTATCTCATGGCCAGTGAGTGATAACAGTCGGCCCTCTGTGGCTAGAGGTAAGGCTGCAGGTGATGCAGAGGTTCAGGTGAAAGTTCAGCAGTAGAAGGACCCCTGTAAATGTAAGGACCACGGCATTCTTGCAGGTGCAGGACACCAGCAGTAAATAAACACTTCCAGGTTAGTGGTTGCTCTCCCCTATCCTGTGGAGAGATTCTCTTGTGTCAGGCCTTGACAGTCTAACTGGCCTCTGTTCCTTTCAACAAAAAATATGGCAGTTTAATGTGAATCTGTGTTCCTACTTTAGACCTTCCAATTTTTAAACATGCAGATTTTAAAGATACAGATTTTAAAAAAGTTAAAAATGCAGTTTTTTATTTAATTATGTTTGCAACATCTGTTATGAATTTTGAAGTTTTAATACAACAAAGTCAGTTTTGAATATTATGATAATACCTCAATAAGTTTGATGTGTAGTATTTATATACTGCTATGACATGTTTGATATACAGTATGTATATATAAATACACCTGTGACTGACACATGTTTATATTCCTTTTGCAGCTGAAAAATGGAACTTAGGGTCCTACTAGATCCTGGAATAACTCTGAAGGATTGGCCTGAGCCTCCATCAAAAGTTACCTTACTAAGGCACAACAACTTAACCCTGTGCGGCCTTTTGCCACAAGGTGCTCTTCACCTCACCTTATTTACCACTGGGACACCCCAGGGTTTTCATGCACATCTGAATGGACCATTCACACAGTAAGCGACTTTTTCCATGACATTTATATCATATTATTTATATCATTAAGTGAATAATAGCAAGGAGAATAGATTTTTGAAGTGTCTGGCTTTCGGCTAATTTGTATGCCGAAACAGGTACAAGAGTGTGAAACATTCTGTAAATATTTCTCACCTGGATCAATTCTTATGTATTTTTATATTGCCCATATAGTTCACAGTAATTAGTACATGTATGTTACACATGAACTCCTTACCCCTAAATCTGTGATTATGTAACAATTCAGTCTTGGGTTTTCTGATTTTTTCCTCTGCATGGGAAAAGTGTCCATGCCATCTGTATGTTTTGGTGTCCATGCCAATTGCTGCATGATGTAGGCAATTCCTATAGGCACTAACAGGATCCAAAAGATTGACTGGAGTAAAGACCCCAGCAATAGAGACTGGCACAGGCACTCTGCAGTCATACCAGGTGCCATTGATGAATGCGGACTGTGGACTCACAGGATATTTAAATAAAAGGGTTTTTAAGTTTTGAGCAGAAATGGCCTTTTTAATTCTTCCTGAAAGCACTGCAATGTGCTTCCTAACAAGAACAGTGTCTCATAGCTTTATATGTGCTGTGCAAGAGGCACTTAAGCCTCACCCTGCTATTTTAGTGACACTTGGTGATGTGACTATTGTGTTACTGAATATCCTTGCTCGAGAGGAACATGTACCTAGAGATCTGCCAACGGGCATCTCCCTACTTCATTAACTCTGTGGATATTTACACTACAAAGAGGAAAAAGAAAAACAAGAATGGGGTCCTTTTAAGGCACTTTTTTCACACTCGGCTCATTTCAACTTAACAATATTTTAAAATACCAATATTTAATTCATCGTAAGGTAATAAAAACACTTTAGATAGGTAGTAAAGTGATTCCAAATGTGATTCCCAGTTATTGCTTGATGCGTTTTGTAGACAGAATCTACTTCATCAGGAGAGAGACCCTATGGGTATATGCTATTTACACCTTTCTTGCTTCTTGAATATTCTCCCAATCAGTAAATCACGATTTATTAGAGGGGCAGATCAGACATGAGAAAGCAAGACCTTGCCTGTACCAAGAATGCTGCTTAAACGCAGAGACAGTGCTAAGTCAATAATGTGGAGACAAAATCAGATGTAGGAAGACCACAGGCAATACTGGGGACTATTCCTTATCTTCTGCTTCCTTTTTTAGGCACCATTCCTAAAGTTTTGGTCTTTTTAGGATGAGGTTTACAACGAAAAAAGACCGAAAGATGCATGAAAGAACGCTGTACATACAGTTAGGTCCATAAATATTTGGACAGAGACAACTTTTTTCTAATTTTGGTTCTGTACATTACCACAATTAATTTTAAATGTTTTTTTTGTTTTTACAGCTTAAAGATGGCTTGTTTCACCTGCATGGAGAGCTCCATTGACCGCGTGTTGTCTGTTCACAGCAAAATCTTCCACATTCAAGCACCCCCCCAAAATCAACTCCAGGCCTTTTATCTGCTTAATTGATAATGACATAATGAACAAATTGCCCACACCAGCCCATGAAATACCCTTTGAGTCAATTGTCCAATTACTTTTGAGCCCCTGAAATTAAGTGATTGTGAAAAATAAAGGCTTTAGTTCCCTTAGATTTTTACGCAATCTTTTTGTTCAAGTCACTAAATTAAAGCTGAAAGTCTGCAGTTCAAATGAATCTGAGTTGTTTTATTTAAAATTAATTGTGGTAATCTACAGAACCAAAATTAGAAAACAGTTGTCTCTGTCCAAATATTTATGGACCTAACTGTACAGCACTGTTCTGCTCTATGGTGAAGTGAAGGGGGGGAGAACGAGTGAACGCATCCCATCCAATATCCTTCACTTGCATTGCGGTAGTCCGTCACATGTCATTCATGGATCTACCAGGACAGATCCATAAATTATGTTGGACAGCCGCTGTGCACATCAGAAATACAGTTATGTTTTTAGATTTGAATTTGGATCACAGTAAACTTCTTGTTTTGACAGTGTACTTTTGAAAGAATTTGCAGAATTATTTAATTAGGAGCAGGTTTTTCTCCAATTGTCAGTCTTACAGGGTTTTTTTAAACTATTGCTAACCTTTGCCATTTTATATTCTAGGTTTCTTTGGGAGCATGGGAATAGCAGTGAGGCTCTGTTGGATAGGAACTCACGTCTTCTTACTCTTAGTCAAAACAATGAGTTCTGTGTTCATGATGTCCATCTTTCAGATGGGAAAGTTGACATAACCCGTTCTTTTGTATGTGACAAGGACTCCTTGAGACAGCTGTGTGCGGAGAGTCATGTCTGTAAGTGTGATACCCCCCTTTTACTATCTATAGCAGTGAAAAAAACATCGTCATGAGAGAAAGAAATAATAATATAATGTTAACTTCTCTTTTCGTTTGCTAAAGGTGTCCCATCATTACCTTCAATTCGGCTGCTGTCGCTATGTGATCATGACATTCTTATTCTGGTTATCAATTGTGTGCTTATTCATCTCCGCTATACAGAAGAGGAGCAAAAACCAAGGGTTGTCTCTTGTTTGTGCCTGGAGTTGGATGCAGAGGCCGCAGAACGTATCTCTGATGTCTGCATTAACCATGAAATCCTGTTCCTCCTGGATAGCCTTGGATTTATTTGTATCCTTCTTACATGACTTTAGCCAAATTTTTCGTTTGTGTTTTGCTGTTTAAAAATATATTTTTAATTTCCTTGACAAGGTGCTGCAGATGCATTTGACATTTCAGATGGGTCTCCAGTATTTGTTATAGAGCTTCCTGCAAGAACAGATGCTGATGCAGTGGAACCACTCAATTGTATTCGTGTCAGCCCAAACCTAGATCTGTTGATGGTCTCTTCTGCTTCCTCCCACTTTCTGCCTTTGAAGCTGACTAAACTTTTTAGGTAAACTTCCTTTTCAATGCGATAAGGTCCAACAGACAAAGGAGGGTCATTTAAGTTTAAATAATGATTTAAATAATCTCTCTCTCTCCACAGTGAAGATGTAACTCTGTGCCTACACATGTGGCGTGATCAGCGTCATTTGAACACCTCCTCTTCCTCAAATGATGCCAAACTGTGCAGTGGAGATACACATGGATATCCACCTGGACATGGCTTTCAGATAGACAGGTATTTGATTCACAGAGCCACTTGCTAGTGAATAGGTTGGTGGAAATTTTAAACTTAATGAGTAAAAAATGTTATTCTTAACTGCTCCAACATAACCTATTTGCATGACCCAAGCACACTTTCCATTCACTGGCTTTGTGCCTCTTGTTTAGTAGTAATCCTGTGAAATGGATTTGCAAGTCTAAAATTTACTTAGACTCTTCTCTCTCATTTTCTTTCTCTCTTTCACTAGGACCCTTAGAGTGATTTTTATAGTGTCAGTTTTCTGTTATTTTTTCTGTTTTCTGTGCAATCTGCTGCCTTCTGATTTTTGTGTGTTTAGAATTGAAATAAAAGAACATTTAATCATTTTGTGGCTGATATGCAACACCTTCTGTCTTTACATCTTTCTGTTGATTTGTCTTCTCTATAGGTCATGGGATGCCATGCTATCCTCACTATTTAATGAGTCAAAGAGTTATTCAGCTTTTCCTGTGTACTCATCTGCACAGAATCCGATTACTAGCACCACCTCCTTTGATACCCCTTTTCACTGGGCAATTGTAGGAGCAGGCTGGGTACAAATCTTTATAGACAATATGAAGGGTCCTGTAAGCCTTCACAACTGGTCTTTGTCGTCATTCAATGCTTTGTTCAGTCTGTCTGATGTTGATGGACATACTACTCTGGCCCACTGGGACATGGAAACACAGGTTGTTAATTACCATACTTTGGGGAAGGCTTTATGTGTGGATGGTGCCGATGATGAGGCCTGTCTAATCGTAACAGGTAGGTGATAAGAACTTTCTTTGGTTGTAGATCCAATGGTAATTGCCATTAGAAATCAGTTTATGAAAGCTACAAAAAAGTATTCGTCCTTGTTTTATTTATCTGTCCTTCTGTTTTCCTCCCATCAGATCAAGGCCTTTCTCTTGTCTTGTTTGCTGTTCCACAAAATGAGTTTCTCACCCGCTTAATGATTCATGGCAATGCTAGTACTGCAGACACTCTGTGCTATCTGAATAATTGGGGGCGCTGCTCTGTTCCTATTCACACTTTGGAGGTAACAATACCAATAGTTTTATTTCCTTTATTAAGAGCCAGACGCTAGTCTGCAACAGAGTGTGGGAATTCTGAGTGGATACATTACCAAGCTCCGGTCATTTATGAGAAGGTTTTACCAGCAGCCATTTCCTGTGCAGGCACAGCATGCTGAGAGAGAAAACAAAGCCTGGGAGATCATGCCTGTTGAGGTACAGGGGCATGGGCCTAGGCATGAGAGAATTAGAGTAACTACTATATAAGTTAGTTGTTCTTCTCATGTTTGATCTGGAATTATTTATTGTGGTATAACATGCCTGCTTCCACAATAATTATTACTTCCTAATTCAAGTATTGCTCATCTTTGTTTACTTATTTAGAGTATAATTTCTGATGCCATCCTATCAAACTGTATACCTAAGGCTCAGTCATTTCTACGTGAAAACGGTCATCAATATTTCAGCCTCACATGGATAAAACGAGAAGGCTTGAACATGGTGTTTAAGTGCTTGATAGAGAATCAAGTGACGGAGGCCTGCCAACTTCTGCAGAATATGGTCAGTTATCTGAATACCAACTCTGTAGTCATGAAATTATCCCAAGATGACTTACTAGTATTATTTCCATAGCAAAGATGACTCTTATCACTCTTCACCCATATACTTCTTTTGCCCAATGTAATATGAAGTTTAATGTTAATCTTTTACCAATTAATCTTACCTGAAGGTTAGGTGGCCCTCCAAAGATATCAAATGATGAGGTTGATTGCCAAAAATGATGTAAAATGCTCAAAAATAATTTCTTCTTCTTTCTTGAAAAAACAATGTTGCTAAATCGGTTAATCCATTATTAATAATACTTTTCCCTTTCTCAATAAAATGTATGATTACCATAAATATCCCACAAAATACACAAAGGTATGGAGGGAATGATGTAAAAGGTCCACAATTCTGTATTAAGTTGGCAGTGCACTTATTCTTTACTGAAATTTCTATAGTTTTAGCAGTAGTGAGATGCTTTTGATTTAGCATCCCAATGTGGTCTATTAAGTCACTAACACTGTTTTGCCATTGCTGACAGTTTACAACCAGAGAATTGTTCTGCTCTGTCCAATACATCGTTACATGAGGCCTACCCCTGGTTTGGGTTTCTAGTGCATATGCGACAAGTCAGTGCTGATTCAACAGGTATGTGGAATTTAAACACCTGGTTTACCTCACCAGTGTCTGGTACTATTTCTGTGATATGCTTTCTATGTATTAGGATTTTTCTAAATTATCATGTTGATTTGTCTTTCTCTTTGTTTGCAAATCCAGATGCCAGTCGGATGTTTCATGCCAGCCTTTCCAATGCCCATGTTCTAATGCCAGGCTACCAGCCCAGTCTGAACAGCATGCTCTTAGAGGGACACACACTGCTTGCTCTGGCAACAAATATGTATGCTCCTGGTGGAATTGATGGGGTAAAGTTTAGCCTCTGTTTTTCTTCCATTTACAGACACTCTTTCCTTTTACCTTACTATATTACTATTTTTGAAACCTTATTTGTTTCTGTTTCCATCCTATACCCACAGGTATTTCAGCAGTGTGAAGAGCCCAACCTCTGTAAATGGAATGTGGACCCTCCATTACTTAAAGTGGCTCTGGCACCGTATCCCAAACTTAAAGCGGCTCTGTTCCCTCAGCATCCACGCAACACACCACCACCTCCAGACATCACACTCTACCATCTTCTGCAGGTTCTTTATTAAGATCTATCCAAAACAATGTGTGATACATTATCTGTTCTATCAAATGCACAGGCTGCATATAAATTCTATTTCATATTCTGTTTTTCTGTTTATTTGGAAAATTATATGCAATTTGAAACAGATCTGTTTTCTTTTACAATATTTTATTGTTTTTTAACACTGAAGGTAACAGTAGAGAAAAATGAATATGAAATTTGAAAATGAAACATGAAATGAACATTAAAAATACATACTTAGATTAATGAAGAGCTGCCATAGTTGCAAAAGGATTGTAAAGTAATTAAAGTGTTGGCTAGCTAGATATCTGTCAAAACATAACTATGGATGTGGCACAGCCTGTGAGTGGGTGGGTAAGAGACAACCGAGAAAGGAAGAAAGAAAATGTATGGTAAAGATCAGAATTGCCTACATCTAAAGTGTGAAATACAACTATTTTCTAAACTAGAGAAAGTGTATAATGATAAAAAAAAATGCTGCACCTACTACTACTACACAGTATTTATATAGTGTCCTCCTGGGGGCTCAAAATCGAATGCCCCTACAATAGTCAGATATCTTAAATACAGTCTAAGGTCCATTTTGGGGTCAAGTCAATTAACCTAACTGCATGTTTTTGGGTTGTGGGAGGAAACCCATGCAAACACAGGGAGAACCTGCAAACTCCATGCAGATAGTGGCCTGGTTGAGATTTGAACCTGGGACCTACCGTTGCAAAGGACAGAGTGCTAACCACTGAGCGACCACGCTGCCCATAAACATGTTATTTTGTTCATGGACCACAACAATCTGAATATTATATCTTTTTGCATGTAGATAATGCAGGTAGCACTTACTAAAGGAAATGTTCAATGGGATAAATTGAAAGGTTGTTGTTCCTGATCTACTTTTTTTTTAAATGCTTGTTACCTGGCTGTCATGCTTCCTCAAATAAGGTATTTAAATTTACTTGCTAAAGCAAAACTTGTGCAGGCACCACTTTTTAGGCGTTGTAATCTGAAATGGATGTGTTTATTAGTGGACAAATATCAGCTCCAGTTGGAAGCTCTATTTTTTTTGCTCCTCTTGCCGTCACTCAGTCTCACTTCACCTGTCTTTGTTAATATATCCATACTTTTTGGTGTACAATAATGTTGGTATCTATATTTCTTACAGTCCTTGCCTCCTTTCCACCCTTCAAAATTCTTCACGTTTCAGCCTACAAACCCTTTTGCAACAGGAGGTATGTAATTATTTAAATAGAAATGCATATTAATAAAATGAACAAGCTATTTATCATGCTGTCTATTTTAGATAGTTGTACAGAGCTACCTCACTTCTCATGCCCAAGGCTTGTCAGTAAATATGCCATACAGGAGCAGCTGGATTATTTCTTCTACTTGCGTAGTGGTCGTCCATCGATGGCATTCTACACATTCATCAGAAATCAGTTACTGAAAAGCAAAGATACTCGACAATTGTAAGTTAAATGTATCTGAAGCCAAAAAATAAATGTTTTATATTATAATTATTATTACACAGTATTTATATAGTCATGTTACTAACTGTCCCTCAAAGGGGCTCACAATCTAATGTCTCTATCTCAGCCATATCGCTTTATTACAGTCTAAGGTCAAGGGGGGAGACAATTAACCTAACTGTATATTTTTGGGATGTGGGTGGAAACCGGAGTACCTGGAGGAAACCCACGCAAACATGGTGAGAACATGCAAACTCCATGAAGATAGTGTCCTGGCAGAGATTCAAACCTGGGACCTAGCGCTACAAAGGCCAGAGCACTTACCTCTAAGCCACCATGCTGCCCTTTACACAGTATTTATATTTTTTGGAATGTGGGAGGAAACCTATGCAAACTCCATGCAGATAGTCCTGGCCAAAATTCGAACCTGAGACCTATCGCTGCAAAGGCTAGAGTGCTAACCTATAATTACCCTGTTACACTTCATGTCACAGGATGACTGTGCTAACTTACTATACTATTTTTATGTAGGTCTACAAACGGCTTTCTTTCTCCTCATCTCCATTACATGTCAGTCACAAAAAATAGCTGAATAGGTCAATAACTTTGTTGATTTTAATACTGGGATTTCAGTTTAGTGCAGAGAAAGTTTTTAAAAAAGTTGCTAGGAAGAGTCGTTCTGTAGTCAAGCACAACAGATTACCGATAATGGTGCTATAGATCAGAGGCATAACAGAAACAATTGCCCCCCCCCAATCCCATGACAGCCACTATATACCCCTTACATTCCATTCTGTTTTTTGTCTTCCTCTTGTTCTCACAGTATATTAACCTGCATTTGATTATACTTGCCACATATCTCTTCTATAACAATGTCTATTTATTACACAGAATCCAGTTGGCTGCCAAAGATGTGTATGCCTTGGCCCTGTCCTCTTTTACCAACCGCTCTTTGGTCTCTTCATGTGTTTGCTTTTTTGAGCTACTTGGAGTTAGTAGTCACAAGTTACGGGTGGATGTCAATGTGGCCAATGTTATTCTGAAGCACACAACAGCTAACCTAGAGGAAGAAGCAGTCAAATCCTATACTCAAGAATTAGGTATTATTCACTGTGGTGTATTATCTATGTGTACTGTGCTTGTATTCTCCCTGTGTTGTTATTTATTTTTGTATCTTTTTGCCTTTAATTTGTATATTTGTTCATGAGCACACAGGGATTGGAGGGCAGTTATCAATTCTATTGTACAGCAAGGTAATTCTAAACCAGAGTGATAGGACAGTTTATTTTTATGCTGAAAATCTGTCTCATCTTTAGTAATAAATCTGCCACAGACCTGTGCAAATGTGTTAAAATTATTTGTCCAGAATTACAACGGTCAGTTACAGAATAAGAAAAACCAAATGTTCCAAATATTACAAACTAAAAAGCAGCATGATTTCCATTTATTTTGTCACTTTATTATTTTACAGTTATTTTATTTGCTTGATGAATGTTCCCTTCATTATTTTACGGTTTTAGTTTACTGGGGCACAGGGCTGTGGAGTGGTGGTAGTGCAGACCAACTTCCAGGTACATAATAATTGCTTCTCACTCCATGGCCCTGTGTGGGCATTGGTGGATGTTAGCTGTACATTTTATGTAAACAGCAATAAAATAATTAGATATATACAATTATAATGGTCATATCTTCCTAATTACTAATGGTTTCACCTACTTTTCACCACTCCATATCTCCCCTCCTATTGTGTGATATTTTCCCCACCACCTAGATTGTACGCTCTTCGGGGCAGGGTCCTCTCCTCCTCCTGTGTCACTGTCTGTATCTGTCATTTGCAACCCCTATTTATTGTACAGCGCTACATATTATGTTGGCGCTAAAAAAATCCTGTTTAATAATAATATTATTTTTATTAAAGCTCTTAGATTGTTGAAACTTGTGGACAACGAGACTGAGGCTGCTAAAGATCTTCTAATAAGCTTAGAGGAAGTTGTAGCTTTGGATTTGGAAAAAGAGGACTGGTATGTTACATCAAATACTTTCTAGGCACCCTAAAGCAAAAGGCCAACTTAATGGATGTGTGGTTTGGCCAGACTTTACAAAGCCAAAAGCAAAAAATCAATATTAAATATATTACTTCACTGGCAGATAATGTAAGCTGCCATTTCTGGTTTGGTTTTACCAAAAATACAGTTTGCTTGGTTGGTTCTAATTCTCATCCTTTAATTTCTTCTGAATCACTGACCCAGAATGAGGATTCAGCTCAGTTGTTCAGCTAATTGTCACACCATTATCTGCATTCTTGTTTCTAGTGTGACTAAAACCACTGAAATCAAAAAGTCATCTTTACATCCGGGCAAATAGCATGTTTTTTTAAAATGTGTTCAGCAGGGCCAGCTTACAATATCTTTTCTATAAATGTGTTTAACAAAACTTCTTGGTAGAAAGTTGTTATACATGAACCAAAATAGGCGAACCATTAGTACACAAAACTGAAAACCTTTAAACACATTAAATATTCATATTGAGATGTCTGAGCTATCATTGTCTATGCTGTCATAAAGGACAATGTACTTGCAATAGAAATGCAATAGAAAAAGCTCAAAAAACAAGGTAATACTCAGCTGGGCAGGAGGATGACAATCAGCATAAAATTTTATATTGCTATCCATGGAACTGTAGGAGAGCCCATGTTCTGACTAGAATTATGAAGTTGTGTGATTGTTTTTGAGCTTCTTGTGTCTATGTGTTTGTTGCTTTCTTTTGCAACAGTAACTATGTACTTTGTAGCTTGAAGGAAGCGCTTGAAACGGGTAGCGAAACTTATACCAAGCAAAGGTAACCCAGGCGCAACCAACACATGTGCAATCCTGTTTAAAATGGTTTTGTATTTCCTCACCAAGTGGTCACATTGGGATAATTACTGTAACTTGCAACACTAAGCAATGTGTGTGTCATTATTCTGAAATGATAAATTAGTTTGCTTGTAACTAGAGTATAATAAGGCTTTTTTTGTTCCCAGCAATCATTGTAATGGCTTATGGGTCAAAGCTGTGCAGTTTTGTCAGTTACACTCCATTCCAGAGAGCTCCTTACACCTGAGACACTTTGCCCAGAAACAAGATTGGCTGCGACTTCTTGTTTATGCAAACAGCCGGGAGCAGGTGAGTGCACACTACAGCCACTTACTTTATCACTCATTGATATTTCTTCCTCTAATTATACTCTTTTTCTTTTTTTCATCTGATACAGATTTTTCAAGTTCTAAATGATCTGAACCCAGTTTTGGCTAGCCATATTGCCTTAGCCCTACAAGATAAAGGAACCGCTGACTGCCCCATAGAGGAAACAGACATGGAAACAAACCCAAATACTGTTCACCATGTTTTGCAGAAATGCCTGAGTACAGCAGAACCAGGGCAGATGCTCCTAAAAGAGTGTATGAGGCATGGTGTACCTTTGTTTAGTGTGTTAGCTACTTGTATGAAGGTAAGTGAATAAAACTTTAGAAGGGTTCCTCTAATCATCCACTGAAGGAATGTTATACAATGTTAAGAAACTAGTTCAATGCTGTTCCAGTGAAACAAATACATTGAGTCACTGACCTAAAGTAAGTGTATACATAGGAATTTCAACTTCATGGCTGACTTTCTCGTTTGTTTCAGGGCTATCCCTCAAAGTATTTAGTGTAAGATAGAAGCAACTATTGTTTATAGAAGGAGGTCAGCAGTAGAAGTTTTTAGTTTCTTTTAACACAGGTTTTCAAAAACATTTTGGTAATGGGCTGCTTACACACTGGCACAAGCTACTGCACTATGTCTGCACAAAGACTAATAAGTGATCACTAAGCAGACCTGATTTAAAAACGGGAAGAAAAAAAATTGGGATGTTCAGTAATATTAATAATTTTATTTGTAGTAGTTTTGCTAGTGAGTAGAAAGATGTAGGGTGAAAGAAAAAAACAACCCTAATTCATACAAATCGTCCATTGTGTATTCATGACTAGCTGCTGTAATATTAAATATTGGAGTCAGATTGGGTAACTTCTCTTTTAATTCTTTCTGTGTCTTCTCAAAATCAGAATGCAGACTATATCTCCTGTATGTGCGCTTGGATTGTCACATCGGTAAATGATGCAACGCACTTGGAAATCACACAGACATTGTCGATCCCTGAAGACCAAAAATGGAAACTAGAAGATCTTACGCAGATTTGGAATATTGTGCTGGGAAAGAAGGACAGTAGAACATTACACAAAGCATTTAGCATATTCACAGAGGTAATCATGTTGCTGGGTAGAGTGAGAAGCAATGTAAATACAGGTTACCTAAAAAATAAAATGTATGGTCAGATTGATAGATGTTGTAAAATAAGATTGGTGTTAAAAAAAAAAAAAGAAAATCAACCAATATCCTTTTAGACCCAGATGCCTCTATGTATGGGAATAGACTTTGTTCGTCTGACTCTGCTAATGATTCTGCACCCACTTATACTTCATATAACTGCCCAAAAGTCTTACAAGAGGAAAAATGTTTTCTTTGCATCAGGACTTTGCCTTATTTGCCAAACAAGAATTTGCCTTATTTGTCCAGTGTGTTAAGGTCAATTTTTCACTTTAAACTCTTCTGTGTTTGCATTGAACAAAACTATATTATTTCTTTTACACATTCACTGATAAAAGGCATAAATTAGTAAGGGAATTTTGAATGAATGATTTCCCAGAAAAGGACACAGACTGATCACTGTATATATTATACAGCTAAAGGGTTCCTTCTAATGTGTTTGCAGGACTGTCCTCTTCTGCTCTTGCTTGAGGTGTTTGAACTTTGCATGGAATACAAGGATTATTTGGAGGCCAAGGAAAAAATACTGCAATTCCAGAAAAAACTGCAGGAGGTAAATTAACTGTGAACATCTGGGTTAGGAGACTTGAGTTTAGATATATACAGAAGGGCCTGGGAAAGTAGGTACATTTTTTTGGTAAAATGAATGTTTAAAAAACAAAATAAAGGGTATACAAGGAAAGTATAAAACAAAGATTGAGGGAACAACCAAGAAAGATTGATTTGAAAACCTTTACATTATACATAGTAAGTACTCTAAGCGATCCCTTAGAACGTACACCGCTATCAAAGACTGGAGTAGAAAAGGCCATCAATAGTGATCCAGCAAATTTGGAATGGATTTCCTAAAATCATTTGCTATTATTTGACAGATCTTTTTAATCCTGGACTAGTTCCCTTGGGTTCACCATGATAGTCTATCTTCTCTTGGAGAGCTTTGACATATTAGGCCCAATATGTCACCCACGAACAATTCCCAACCCAATGTAATTAGCCTTTCCTCCCACCTAGTGCTGCAATCAAGTTTCTGGAGCCCAGTACTGTAGGGCTGAGATAATGCTAAAAGAAACTACCTAATAGTTTTCAGTGCATTGTGAAATTTCACTTTAAAACATTTTTATATGCTGGTCATTCAAAATCGTAGAACCAATTTTATAATATTGTGTAGCATGTATACACACCAGGCTAATGGGTGTGTGTGTGTGTGTGTGTAGAATATTTTAAAATGTTTTTCTATGATCATTCATTGGACAGCAATTCCCAAGCCATTAGGAAACCCTCTAGAATACTCAGTGCTTTATCCTCCAGTGACCTCTAATTTTGTTGCAGCTCCAATCCCTTGAAGATGATACTACACTTCTAATTCCAGTTGTGTGGCTTCAGACCCAGGCATCTCATCTTCTGCGCAATCTCATCCTTCAAAGCCGAACTTCATATGAAGTGCATAGAGTTTTGCAGCTTCTGTGTGACAGTTGTTGTCAGCTTTTTTGTGGAGGTAAACAGATGTATTCGGTTTTTAAGGTGTATGTAAAGAGAAAACTTGCCCTTGGCTTGGAGGTTCACCACTCTGTTTGCCCTTGATAACCATTATTACGGATATCAAAAGTGAGGATGAATTGCAAATGTTTAGTGAAATTGTATTTTTATTGAAGCTTTTTTTGGAGAATGATATAACAATGGGTAAGAAAATCTGGTAAACTAAAAACACCAAAAAACAGAAAAATAACATGACAAGCATACAAAATATACATCCCACAGACTGTTAACTAGTATCCATAAGGGAAAAAATGAAAACATGGTGGATATTGTATTATCAACTTGTGAAGTTAAGCAAAAAGCATAGTGATGCAAGTTTGGCTGTAAAAAAAAGTAAAAAAAATTTAATACCCATAATATCAGCACTACAAAAACATATCCCTATTTAATGTACAGCGCTGCGTAATATGTTGGCGCTATATAAATCCTGTTTATTAATAATAATAATAATAATATCTTTCACAGTGTAACCCAAAGGAGTAAACATGCATGCTATGACCTATAATTGAAGGAGAAATAGAAAGGAGAAAGCACAAGGGTAAATGAGAACTAAGAAATAAAAGAGATGTAGGGAGGGAGGAGGAGTAGAAGAGTCACATAAGTACTCAACCAGTTGTGGAAGAAAATAGGTTGACCCAGTCCTCCTAAATCCTATTAAAAACTACCATTAATTAAATATTCATATTAATCTCATAAAATTTTAGAGTTGTCATGAGAGCAAAAGGTAAGGGAAAAACTTCTGAGAGGGACACATGTTCTAGTGACAACTGTATTTTTCCTAACGTTGCTGAAATTTCTGTTAATTTGCTGTTGTGTCCAAAACATAAAAAAACTCTTATCATGACGCAGACAGCAAAATATAAAGTGGTAGTTGTTTCAACAGTTTCCTACTGTTTTCAAAACCTAAAATACACTTTAAGCTCTGTAATATTATAGTAATCTGATCATAACATGTATTTCTTCTAGATTTGGATATAGACAAACTAAGGGCTCTTACCGACATCATAGAAGACCAAGCATTCTTCATTAGAAGGGAGCTCTTGAGTGACTATAGTCCTGCAGCACTACAAGAAGAATGTCAGAGGATTCTACAGATTCTTCTCGATGACCGACAATTTTCTTTGGCACATCAAGTAGCAACATTGGCAGAGCTACCCACTGACAACCTGGTTATAGAAGAGGTAAGGTTGTTCCCTATTAGGGGGAAGCTGGCAAGGGGGAAATATTTTCAGCCTAAATAGACAACAACATTGAAATAGTTACAGAACCTTCTTTACTGGTATGTATTAGTCCTCACAGAGGTATATTGTCACTACACAGTGCATCTACCCCCATATAGTTGTAATTAAAGTAATATACCGGTACATTACAACTGAACTCTGGGGAGATATTAAAGACACACAGTGACACAGTTCTGTATTCATTAACCTCCCTGGCGGTCTGATTATATCAGTATTTTCAAATAGTAAAGCGGTACATTTGACATTTAAAAATACTTAGTATTTAAAATTTCACTCCAGGTCCCACCCCTCAGCCCCCCTCTGCTCATGCGTTCCACCCCCACCCGGCATCTGCATTCCTTGGCCTTACATCCCCATCGTTCACACATCGGGGGCGCAAGGCCAAGGGACGCAGATGCCAGGCATTTCCAGTGGAAGGAGATGCCAGGCAGACGCTGCATGCTCGTGGGGACCAGGTAAGCCCTTTACAATTCCACTCGAGTGTTGCTCAGGGTTACAGTTTTTGGTACTGAAAATTAACCCTAAGCCACACTCGGGAATTCCGCCAGGTAGGTTATTACAATTAATACAGTTTTCACTCCATACATATAAGTGCAGCTGCAAATCACAGTGCATCCCTAGTCTGTGTATTATATTGTTGGGTTATATGTAAGTTGTCATTCACAGAGTTCACAGTGTATGTATAAAATAATTCTGTATTTCATTAATGCACAAAGTTTAGGTACTGGAATGTGACTTAATCTTTTGAAGTCCTTGCAAAGTTCATCACTTTGCTGTTTATTCACAGACTGCAAACATGTACATGACAGGCAAAAGTACAGTAGATGAAATTATTTTGAACATCATATAGCCAGAGAAAAAGATATCATATGGGGAAAAAATAGTGTTGGAGACTGCTTCAGATTGGAAACAGAATTGTGGCAAAAGCTGCTTTTCAATATCTTAATGGGCTAATGTTTTTTACTGGATTTGTGCTTTAATTTCACTACAGTTTTTAATCCAAATCTTAGTTGTAACAGTGCTGAAGTGGTACCAGTACAGGGCCTGATGGGGTAACCAGAGTGGCACTTGATAATACAATAGCATGTTGGCAATGTGACCTGTTAATATGACACTTTATCATCATAAGCCCTTCTATGGTACGACTTGAAGATGAAGACCTGTGATTGTTTATTGCTTTCTTCCAAAGCTAATTGTACAAGAATTTTAAAGATTCGTGACAATGTTACTTCTTGTATAGGTGTTACAGAACAGACGTCTTATTCAAGAGCTTGGGCAATGGGAATGTCCTCAGAACAGATCACAGTACTGGAGAAAGTGTCATGAGATTTTCAACACCAACCATCTTTCCCCACTGGTAGCATCAAACTTTTTCCGATCTCAGGCATCCCAGTACATAGCCCCTACAGCTGTTATAGCAGAACAAGTAGAAACCCTGGCAGAACAGGAGCTTTTATTGACTCTTGCTGGGCATTGGCTTTCAAAGGATGATAACACTCCATTAGCGCCTTTGGAGGAGTTGGAACAGCAGATCTGGAAGTGCCGCATTGAACGGGAGAAATTGGATAGTAGTGGTGGGCTACAACTGCTTCCTGCTCTGTGTGCATTTACTAGTCTGACTACAGAGTTCTCCTTTTCTACTATACCTGTGCTCAACACCCCTCCATTGCTAGATATTGCCACTCTGCCACCACTGAGTATTACCACTCAAGATAAAACAGACAGCTCACCGGTACTGAGCTCCCTTATTGACAGACTTCTAGATGAAAGCAAGATTTATGAAGCCAGCCGTGTGTGCAGGTACTTCCAGCTGTCCCATTTGGATGTATGGCTTGTACTGAGCTGTAGGGCTCTGGCATCAGGGGAAATGTCAATACATCAGCTTCATCCTGACATTCAGAAAATCCTTACAGAGGGCATAGAGGCACAAGCAAATAAATGGAGCTGCAGGAAAAGATTACAGAGCTGTGAGTTTTTTATAAATTACATGCAAGCTTCATTTATGGATTTGCATATGCTAATAAATCTATATGTAGTAAAATTGTATAAGATTGTGCTCTAAGAGCTTTGAAAGCATTTCATGTCATTACAATTTTGAAAATGTCCCTAGGCTTTAGTTGATCATTTTAATAGAAAAAATGGAATTTTCTTAATGGCTGATAAATTAAACAGGAACAAAACTTAAGCTTTTATCCTTGGATATTTTTCATACAATAATAAAATTAGGAACGCATGATCCTTCTTACTGAAATCCTGGGATTGTTAAGGATAACAAATCGCTGAATTATTCTGCAGCCTCTTTTTGGGAGGTTCTAATGATAAATATTGTTACATTGCTCAGATTTAGCAATAAATCTGGCATTTTTAAGAGGATGTTTGTAAACCTCTATATTTCACTTGTGACATTTAGTTTAGAGTATGTTCACTTCAGTCTGACATCTTAAAAGTAAAGTTCTGACCTGATTGAATCAGTTGAATTTATAAAATGGATCTTCCCTTTTATCCTATGGAATTGTAATTAAAGAAGAACATTGGGTCATTTCATATTTAGACATTTTCTTCATGTTGAAATATGTCAATTGAAATTCTGTTGATATTTTAAAACATAAATCAACCTTTTGCATGTAAATGTCTACCAAACTATAATAGATTGCTCCTACTTTCTGCTCATTTAAAAGAGCGCTCAAAACCCATTTATTCAAACTTGCCTACCCATCTTCTTCTGTCTTTTGAAACCATCACTACTTCCCACCATTACATATCTCCATATTCTCCTACATCCTATTGTGTGTAAATTCTCCCACCTACTAGATTGTAAGCTCTTTGGGGCAGGGGCCTCTCCTTCTGTATCACTGTCTGTATTTGTCATTTGCAATGCAACCCCTATTTAATGTACAGCGCTGCGTAATATGTTGGCGCTATATAAATCCTGTTTAATAATAATAATAATAATAATAGATAGTTTTGGAAATCATGCTGTTGGTGTGGCTGTAGGAACTTAATGGGCCTGATTTATTAAAGCTTTCCAAGACTTAGAATAGATCTGGTCAAGGACTGAAAACATTTTCTAACAAATAGCAAATGACTTTAAAGAAATATATATCACTGAGCTTCCCTAATGAAAGTGTTTCTTCTCCAGCCTTGGAGACCTTTAATAAATCAGGCCAAATATATACAGCTTTGCAGAAAGGTGGTGAAGAATCAGATTGGTGGAGAATCAATTTCTGCCATTGAAATACATGGACCTGGAAGATTCTCTACCAGAGAATGTTTCCGTGAATGTCAGAGTCACTTCTTTATAAACAGACCTGCTTGAGTCCCTATAAATAACTTATAATTACTCACCTAGGAACAATAGGAAATAATTTGTATCTTGCGAGTCACACTGAACAAGTAATCCCGCCTGATTATCATAACAGGGCCTATTGTGGAAGACTTCAATTACAGCAAGTTTGTTTAAGCCTTTTTATTATCATTTGCAGTAAAAGGGGTGAAACAGCTGTGTGGCCGCAGTACGGTCATACCGCCGTTTTATAAATGGATCCCCAAGTGTGTTAATAAGATTCAGGAGGGGAATATTTTCATTATTATTCTGAGCAAAAGAACACAGGTCCATGACTTAAAACAGGCTGGAAGAATGTTCATAAGTGATGTGAGTAATTTAAAAGTATTTTGTTACTATGAGAAGAGTGTATGCTTAGAACCATGCATGCTTGGGATTAACAAAGGTTTAACTTTAAACAAAAATAACCAATTAAAAAATTGGCATATTTGACGGACCCCTTGGTACTTATGTGTATTTGGTATTGTGCCTTGTCATGTCTGTATTTAAATGCTTGGCCTCTTTCTTTTTTCCTGTAGCATCCAGTGTGGAGTCTCCATCTACACGCAACCCTACCGATCCTATCATGACAAATCTGGAGATCCTGAAAGATAACTGTAAGCATGGCAAAGCATTTTGCAGACAATTGCTGTGTATGTACGAGCTGAGTCAGGTAATCAACTCATTATTCAGTATCTGTGCCAATATTGTTTTAGGTTCTTATATTCTTAATGTTTAATTACTTTTTCTGTTCCTTCAAATTAGGATTTTGGTTGCTCCTTCACAGAAGTGTCTTCACAAGATCCAAGTGAAATTCTACGAGTTGTGCTATCCAAGAATCGCCCAGAGCTTGCTGATAGAGCGCAAGCAGTTATAAGCTCACATGGGCTGGCTCCAGAAATGGTAGCTCAAATAGTGGCAGAGGAGTACATGAAACTCCTGAGATCTCTGGATAAGGAAGGTCAGTGATGAACTGGAAACATTATTAAAACAGAATAAATCTTACCAGTCTTTCCTGTGTTTTAAGAATGATTTAATGCTGTAGCATTGCAATGTCATTTTACTACTGGTCACAATTTTTACAACGTGTTTCTTTTCTTTATATACAGGGCAGGCTGAAATGTATAATGTTTCTGAGAAGAGAGATAACTTTCTGCAATTTGCCAAGCTATGTCCTGACCCTACTTTGGTGGGGTTAAACCTACTGGAGCATCTGGAGACTGTTCCCCTCACTGAGCTACAAGCTAGTCAGTACTTTTTTATCATTAAAAAAGTGAATGTAAAAACTAAAACTTTTTTGGCTAGATTAGGGAATTGTTAGGTTGTTTTAATATTATGTGTCCCAACTATGGAAGGATTTACTTTCTCTTTTAACCAATGACCCGGGAACAGAATGCAAGGGGCAATCTTCTTATACAGATACCATTTTTTATGGCAGCTATCGTAAAGGGGTTCTCCCTTACTCTACTGTTGTTTCTTTGAGAGCTATATAGTCTAATGAGAGAGAGACAGAAAAAATAGTTTCCAAAACAAAAAAAAAAATATTAGCTTCTGTTCATCTAAAATCCTAAATACTAAAGCAGGTGTGTTGTTTTTTTTAATTTGAGCTTTTTAATTGGTTATGCGTATTCATTTGTTTGTGTCTTCTTCTAACCTACATATCTGTATTTTGCCTTTTTATTTATTTTTCTATTACATTTTTAGTTATTGAGGTCCTTATTGCTGCACATGATTGCTTCAGTCTGACTTGCCACTTAGAGGGAATACGGCGTGTTCTACATGTATGCCGCCATCTGACAGAGATGCACTTAGCTCCCAAACAAGAATATAGTCTTATGGTATGTCCTTTCTCCTTATACCCTATGTCCCTGAGCTGTTTTTATTGTAGATGCCTCACAGTAATTGTTTTTTCAGGTCAGGCTTCTGTCTGGGATTGGTCGGTACAATGATATGGTTTATGTGTTTGACATTCTACATAAGAACCAGCACTTTGAGCTTCTGCTGAGGAAACAGCTTGATATTGTGAGTGGGATTAGGATCGAAATTTCACAAAATTTATTATGTTTGTGACAGTTAATGAAAATATTGTAAATATTTGGTATACTGTACTTTCTACATCTTACCTTTTAGAAAGGTGGTTTGCAGACGGCACTTCTGGAGTATATTAAACGCTGTCATCCTGGTGACAGTGAAAAACACAACTTGACAGCACTGTGCTTTAGTATGCATCGTGACATTGGCCACAACCATGAACATGCAGCAAAGATTCAACTAAAGTTAATACAGTCTCAGCCCTGGGGTAAGTGTGGTAGTGATACCTGTAGGTAGATTAGATTCTAAGCTCTTTGGGGCAGGGTCCTCTCCTCCTGTGTCACTTTCTGTATCTGTCTGTCATTTGTAACCCCTAACGTGTACAGTGCTGCATAACATGTTGGTGCTATAAAAATTCTGTTTATTATTAATAATGATAATAATAGGGATTATTTCAAGTGACATTTGGCCAAATAAAGCTGAACTCATAGTGGATATTGAAAATAACAAATAACTGCAGCCATGTGTTTAATTATCTTTTATTTTAATCTTTTTTCAATGCATCTCATACAAACACCTGAATTTGACCTAATCTCATTCCATTGTAAAGCATTGTACAGCAAGACTGAGATACATAGGAGGAGTACTTAAGACCAATCGGGCAACCCTTGTATACATTTACTAACATACTAGCAGGAGAAGAGTAGAGTGATAACTTCATCAGCCTTTTTGTTGCTCCTTCACTTTCCAATCAAGCTGGAGGTTGCAGAGATGACCCCCTAAGTGGTTTGACTAAGGCTACGTACATACTTCAGATGATTCTCATCTGACAATAGCCTTAGGACTGATATTCGACGAGAACCTGGCGTGTGAACGGTGCTCGTCCCGAGGACTGCCCGGCGTATCCAGGAACGAGGAACAATCATAATGAAAGTGAAGAAGAGAGAGCACAGCGGGGTGCCGCTCTGTTGCTCTCCCCCTCCCTTTTCCATAGAGCAGAACGGCGCTGTGTGTACATAACATATATCTTTTCATAGGATTGCCATTAATATTATAATAATTTTTTATAGGGTGGGGAATAATATGGCGGGAGGATGTGATCTTTGTCATGTTTACATTTATCAGCATGAAATGTGATGAGAATCATAGTTGTATGACTAAACTTGGCAGAAATAAGATGTATTGTGGAAATGATAAACTTTATATCCCTTCTGTTGAAATATGTTGCCTCTCTTTGAAGCTATTGTAACGCATTGTGAGAAAAGGTTTGTAGCGTAACAGTATAGGAAGCTGGGCTCACAACACCATGAGAATCTTTAGGTGTAAATGCAATACTTGAACAGTTCAGTTATGTTATCTGAATCTTTACCTAAATAATATTTGTATGCAGAACACTGGATGTCTGAACTAGAAGAGCTCAAGTCGTCCATTATGAAGGCACTCACGCTTCTCATTGATGCTGCTGAAAGTTATTCAAAGGTAAACTGATCCATTCCTGACTTTAGGGGTATTCACCTAAGGACTGGTGAAAATAGTTTTGCACTGTGTCCCTGGCTGTGGTAATGTTAAGTTGTGTTAACACTGATCATTGCATTTACCTACACACCACATATGGTATTTATATATCTTAATTATGTTCAATTGATTAATGCAGCATTTTTGTCGAACTGAAAATATTACATAGTGTTTGGCTAGTTTTAGTGCTGTTATATAACCAAGGATAAAAGCTACCTATAAACAGTAGATTACAATGAGAATCATGAACATGATGTGTGCTAGTATTTTGTGGCTGCAGTTGTCATCCCCAGCCAATAGAATTGTGGAGGAGTTTAGAAATTGAACATTTTTTTTTGTTTGTCAGATTTTTCCAATGTGTAAAATCTGTGGGAAGGGTGTCTTCTCTGTATTGATCAGACTCAATTCAAACTAAATAAAATGATTCTTTGTAAACCAAGCTCTTGCACAATATATTAGCACTACAATGCTTATGGAAACCATGTTGTCAACCTATAGGTAAAAGCACAGAATTTAAAATCTAGTATTTTCAGTGTTTACTTGCAGTGAAAAAAGTCTGTAATCCATTTTGGACTTGCAGTGTACCTCTGAACTATCTAACAAATTTGGATTCCAAATGAATCTATTCCCTAGCACAATCCCACCTCCCACCTAACTCCTCTTCTGGAAGTATTAAATGTACTCTGTGTTCACCCAAGCTCCTCCATTTATTACTTTACCCCTTTCACTTCAGTGACCGCTCGGGTCTACTGGGGTTGCTGACATCAAATCTAAGTCTCAAGGATTTGAATGTCAAGAAAAGGGAGCCTTTTACAGGGGTCTCTTTATGGCTTTGCAAGATGTGAATTAAAATATGTTTGTATTTGGATTACTATACTACAGAGATATGCATAGTGTAGATATACAAGTGTTTTGCAGATCTAGAAGTAGATTGTTTTGCAGCTCTCTTGTTTGTAATAGACCACTTGGTTTAGGTCAGTGATATCCTAAATTTAATTTCGGCCCATGAAGAACATTCACCTACTCTCCATGTGTCCTGCTTTAATCAGAAGCCAATGGGAATGTGGTAGTACCAGTATTTTATTATTGTTAACTTATATGGTATTTATATAGCGCCAACATATTACACATATTACGCAGAACTTTACAAAGCCCATAGTCATGTCACTAACTGTCCCTCAAAGGGGCTCACTACCCCACCATAGTAATATGTCATACAGTCTAAGGTCATTTTTGGAGGGAGGGGGGGGGGGTCAAATAACCTAACTGCATGTTTTTTGGAATGTGAGAGGAAACCGAAGCACCCAGAGAAAAACCACATAAACACAGAGAGAACATGTAAACTCCATGCAGATTGTGCCCTGGCCAGGATTCAAACCTGGGACCTAGCACTACAAAGAGTGCTAATCCCTGAGCCACAATGCCATAAGCCTTAAACCAGGGGTGCCTAACAGGTGGATCGCAATCGCAAGGGCAACGCAAGTAGATAGCGGAGCCCCCTCTTTCAAAATAAACTATACCGCGCACAGGAGTTTATAAGTATCTTTTTTTATTGTTGGTAGATCATTTTTTTAAAAGTAGCTCACAGGTGAAAAAAGTGTGGGCACCCCTGCCTTAAACAAGGATTCTCCCAGGAGTTGCTTCCTCCCCAGCTAGGCTGCCTTAAATTGAGAAGATACTAAGACCTTATACACACACAAGCACATCAGCTACCAGCATTGCACATGACCAGTCAGTCCATTTGATATTTAAGTCCTGGAACACTTTACATATGTGTGCATAATTCTGCCTTTCCTATAGGAAAACTGTCCCCAACTTTAATGGATCCCATCACCAGTCACAATAATACATATACATTCCTTTGTAAGTGCCGCTGTCTTGCTGAATTATATCACAAGTAGAAGGTAGTCACAACATGTCCACCAGTCTCTTGTGCTGTATTGTCTGGTGTATGCTATCACAGGGAAGCTTCTGATAATTGTCTCTTACAAAATAACCTTGCTGCATAGTTCATACAAGAATACAGAACAGCTGGACAGCTATGGGAAGTGATGTGCACAAATCGCTCTAGGAAAGAAGATGCTTACAGATGAGGAATTTGACATTCCTGAGTTATTTTTTAGCGTTTTTGGAAGAGATGGATCTGGGGTTGTATTGAGAGCCCAAAAACAGGACTTAAAAATTAGTCTTTTTAAATTTTTTTACAAATTTTAACATATTACATTCTCAACAATATCAAATGTTCACTAAACATCAAACTCTATTGTTTAGAACTAGTAAGGTAAAAATAAAGCTACTTTCATCTTATTGCTTGTAAATACCTATTTAATTTTCTTCTGTTTTTCCTTTTTACCCATGCATATGCAGGATTCTTGTGTCCGCCAGTCCCTGAGATGTGCCCGTCTTACCCGCCTTCTGACTCTACAGTTCCACCTATTGAAGAGTGGTCACAAAACCAGGCTCATCAATTTAGATCGAGAAAACTTAATAGAATGCATTATGGCACTGCCACGATTTTACCAGGTATGCTAGAAGCTTGTAGTTTCTTCTGTACGTAACTATTCCTTGTACACTTACATATGAGTATGTTTTTAATGTTTTCCGTCTGTCTATTCTAAAATAAAAGGATATATTTCCTAATAGTATATTTACAACAGAGCAACATTCTATTAATATTATTATTATTATTATTAATAAACAGGATTTATAAAGCGCCAACATATTACGCAGCGCAGTACAAAAAATAGTGGTTACAAATGACAGGCGAAAACAGACAGTGACACAGGAGGAGAGGACCCTGCCCCAAAGAGCTACATCTTACTGAGAATGAGAAGAATTTACTATTCCATGGCTTTCAAACTTCAGTCCTCGGGTCCAAATAAATGCCAAGATTTTTATATGAAGAAAGTCATTTTCTGACTGCTCAGTACTAAATTTACTGCTGTCTGTTAAAGAAATACCAAAAATGTATGCTCACCCTGTCCCTCAAAGACTGGATTTGGACAGCCCTGCACCTTGGCCTATTTGCAGGTGATTCCAAAAAAGCCCAACTAAAGACATTGTACTTTAAAAAAATAATGGATCCCCAGGCAGTATATACACATGTAAAAAAAGAGCAGTATATTTACCTTCATTTCAGAGCTGTCCTCTACAAAACTTCCCTTTCACCACAAGATGTCCTACATCTTTTAGGAGTTAATAAAGAATGAAGGTCAACAATAGATCGAAAAACAAATGCATTCTGCACCCTGGATATCCACCTCTCCAGGTTTGTCTACTCAAGGTATAGGAGCTTCCATTACCGGTTTGTGGATTCTTCCAGGTTAAAAACCCTATTCTTATTTGAAGTGTATTTATATTTGCTTATATTGCTGAAATAGAGGCAGGAACACAGGAGTGTTTACATAGATCTACAGCAATTCTCCACAGAGTCTTTGGAACACTGAAACCATAGCCTCTCTATTTTTGCAGGTAGCAGCTTTTATTAGGAAGTTATCTGGAGAAGGGCAAATCAAAAGTTTGCATTACAATGGACCTGAACTTTAAGTCCCGATTGTCTATGTTATAGAGAACCACAAGGAATATTATTTGTGCCTAAGCACATAAATCCTGAAAAATGTCTTGAATTCTTCCATAAAACTACTGTTGTAATTCCTGGTATGTGATTGTTTACAGCCTCATTGCTGTATAGATGCAGTGTGGGACATTATTATTATTATTATTATTATTATTATTAAACAGGATTTATATAGACATTAGGTACTTCTGCTGCCTTCTAGTCTCAGGAAATGTTGAAGTAAAAAGTTGATGGTGTTACTAGTTTGCCGCTCACTGTTCTCCTTGATGGAGGCTCGGATATGAGGAAGCAAAACCCTGTTTCTACCAGGATGACCTCCCCCACACAGACTCGGAGCAGAACAATGCTTGGGAAGACAGTAATGTGTTAGGTCAGCTGCAGGCAAATTACAGGTAATACCAGTGACCAATCATTGGCCTTCTTTCTGCCTTCTGAGGACAGCTTTTAGAGTTCAGCTGGGTGAGATGGAAAATGTATTTCATTTTCTGAGTTATCACTCTGTGATAGTCACACATTTTAGGAATTATATAGACACTCTAGCAAATCATTCAAAACTGTTAAAGAAATGCAGACATGCCCATGTATAACCATATTGCTAAGAAGAAAATGACTATCTTTTAAAATTTATATTGAATCATTATGTTAAATATTCAATCACTGTATTCCTTCTTGATTGATTTCAGTTCCTGTCTTGTCTTTTAGGCTGTTATTGTTACTGAAGCCTATGATATGCAGCCAGACTGGGCTGAGGTTCTGTATCACAAAGTGATTCTTGGAGGTGACCTCCAGTACTTAGATGAATTGAAGCAGCGACAATTACTCAGCAACGGAGTCATTGAGCAGATATCCAACAAGTAAGTTTCAGACCTGTGTTTGGGGAACGGCGGATTCTAGATCCATGATTGGTGGGTCAGGACTGAACTATAGAGTAACGCATGATGTATGTGGATAAAAGGACTGTGGATACAGCACGACCATCTGTATGTATATTGGAAGTGGAACATTTTTATTTTTACTATGGAATAGAGCTTAATAGTATTTCCCCAGCAAGGATTCACACTGTAGCGCAGGCCTGTTTGAAAATGTTGGTGTTGTTCTTTGGCTGGAGGCTGCTAATCTTATATTTGTTCCACGTTCTTCAGATGTCAACACACACAGGCATCTGCATGAAGTTTGCAGGTTCTCCCCATTTTGAGTGGATTTCCTCCCACATTCCAAAAACATGCAGTTAGTTTAATTGGCTTTCCCCCCAAATTGTCCTTAGACTATATTAACCCCTCTGGCGTTCTTATTCTGTCCATATTTTCATGCAAAAAGCGTTACATTTTTTTTGCATGGAAATTTATTTTACATTGTAGACCTATATTTCTTAGGCCTAACGCACCAAAATGTGTCCAATATTTAATACATTTATTATTAAACTTTAAATAAATACAAATAAAAATCTGTTAAAATAAGGGTGCATAAAAATACTGAAACCTGTAATATAAGTACAGTAGCATGTATAATATATATATATATCTTATAAAGATTTCTTTGTATTGGATTCAATACAGTTATTTTGTATTGAATCTGATACAAAATTATTTGAATTTACCACCGCGCCACCCGCACCAACGTCACCAGGAAACCCCAGGGAACGTCTCTGCAGTCGCCTGCTGAAGATCGGAGGAAGAAAACATGTCCTGAGGACCTGCAGGGATGAGCAGGACGCCTGGAGACGCTAAAGGAACAAGGTAAGTGGGTTTTTTTTTTTTTTATGTTTTTGGCGACCCCAAGTGTGACACGGGATTACCGCTTTTTTCAAGTAAATTCCATCCCGAGTCACACAGAGACATTCAGGTGTGCATATGATGTGTTTTTATTTTTCAGATGTAAACTGAACCCTCCTGGAGCAACTGGACTGCAGAATTTGAAGCGCATCATCTCTTGTTGTGAAGACATTAACCTGCGATACAATCTAGCCATTGAGAACAATTTCTATGACATCACTGATGTCCTGATGAGAGACTCCCAGACTCGCTGTTGTCTTACTGATATGCTGTCTCAGTAATACAAACTGGAGCCATTCCGATCATCAGAGTGATGAGACACATTGTAAGGACAATATACAATTCAGCGCTTTCTTTTAATCTACTCAATACAATGTTGCCAAGTGTATCTGTTTCCATTCAGAAACCTATTAGCTACCTCCATCCAATGACAGAACAATCTTAACTAGCAAATTTGCATTCTTGGATTGACTTCTACTAATTTCAATGAACACTTTTTTTCCCTCTCAGGTCATGCCAGTGAAATTGGTTTATTGCTCAGGAACTCTTGCCAAGGTTTGCCTAATATATTGAATATATTGCTGTATTGGAGAGATCACTGCCACCTGTCCTACCCTGAGAGAATATCTCTTCAATTAATAAGATTCCCTCTAAAACTGGCCATATATACATTACAGACTTATTTTTCTACTTCTAAACAACATTCAATCTACAAAATCAATACAACTATTCTAACATTACATTCAATCCGTAGCTGAACAAGCAGATCCTTAAATTCCTTGGTTTTTGATAGATCTGAAGGGAATTCAGAAAGTGATATTAGGTAATTATAATGCATTTTTTAGTGCATTTTTCATGTTGTGTTACAGAATTCATAGTTCTGTCTCTTGGAGGAGATCACAAATACAATTTTCCTAAAATTGTCATCTGTTATTAGCGTGGTTTTGGGATGGAGGGAGTTAACTGGGCACCAGGATCAGTTGTGAATAGATCTGACATGTTGTAAATATCTGTCCAACATTGTATGGAGAATAGAGTACATCCTATTGCAATTCCATTTTCTACCCGGGCAAAACAATCACAATGGTAGAATCTTGTGTGCTATGTTTAGGAATCTATTACCAATGTGTTGATCTATGACAAACATTGAATCAGAATTGTTGGTTGAGCACACAACTATCAAAGGGACTGACTGCTTCTGTTCTATTGAACAATTCTCTCTGTTCTGCTGTCAGCTGATTTCTGGGTAACCTCTGAACTGCTGACAGCGGCTGCCAGGATATGTAGGGTGAATCTATGCAATGACAACTAGGCTGAATGGCCATTCCACATGATATCCTAAACTTTAAAAAGTTTGCACCTAGAGAAAGCACAGATATCAATGACAACTGGGCAGAATGGCACTTACACATATATCCAAAGTTTTTTCTTTTTTTTTTGTTTGCACTTTAGGCTTTAGGGGTCTCTGTCCCTGGGTTTTTGTTCCCCTAAAACTGCTTTTCTCCGCAGTCTTTGGTTATGCGAAAGCATCTAAAGCAGATGAAATGCAGGTCAGTTGCAACTTTGGAAACATTTCTTTGATGTCAAAATCATAAAGAGCTTTGTCAGATGAGTGTTTTTTTAACTGCATTGTTTTAGTGGTGTGATTATCCAAGACCTCTCCCTATTGAAAGAAATGTGTGATTCCTGCTTCCTGTGAATACATTATATATCAATAGGCAAGCTCAAATTGTGTTAAAACAAATATTGGTGATGGACCCACAAAAGTAACAATGAAAAATGTAGCAGATATCCACAGCGTGTTTAGTATTGCAGAAGGTGATCTCACAGTAAATAATTCTGTGCTGTGAATTCCTCATCACACCAGCTGAATATTATATGTTGGAAGAATTGTAAAGCTAAAAATCTATACAAGCATTCAGTTTTTATCTGAGATGATCTCAAATGAGGTCCAGGCCACAGAGATCGGCTGTTGGTAAATGTGACATCCTGTGACGTTGAGGTGGTCAATATTGTCTTTCCACTATCAACAGATATTGGTACTTTTATATACCAAAGTAATCGGTGCATTACATTCATCGCCAT
>NC_092859.1:136162152-136228520 GCF_032062135.1 Pyxicephalus adspersus | reverse complement strand
TTTTTCTTTTTAAACTAATAATCTTCACATTCCCATATACCAGATGAACAAGGGCAGATGTTTGTAGTCCAGTATAAATGACAACCATGGTCAGTGAACTAGGTGAAAAATTATTACAGCCTCCTTATCTAAGGTCTAAATTGCAATATAATCCATTTTAGATCCAATTGTCTCTAATCCACACTCAAGGTAGCTGGCCTGACCTGAGCATCGAACAAATTAGGATAGGAAGAACTTTTCAAATGACAAAATTTGATTTACCCTATCAATATAATTTCTATATTTTGTAATGTTATTAAAAAAACAATTTTCAATTTCAACTCTTTAGCCAGCTATCATTTTTTTTAAATCTGCATGTTTGTGTTATATGCTTGTGTCACCTTTTTGTCTGCACAGAGCTCCCAAGGCTCATCACTTGTACTCTACAATATGACTGAACACTTCAGACCAGCCCAGGAAAACTCATACTGCCAGTTTTTTTTTTTTTTTTATAATTTCATATAAAAATTAACTTCTCATTTCCAAGCTTTCCCATCTTTTCAGTCTTGTGGTCTTCCAAGTTCTCAGATCTTATGGAACTTTCTTCTACCTTTTCACCAGAACTGGACAATTTTTTTTCTAGATGAAGATGGTTTTATCTGTCTGAACCAGTAAGTTTAGAGAAAAGCAAATTATTTTCCAACAAGATCCCCTGTTCCACAGATCCCGTTTCAAAGGTTGAGCATAAGGCAATAAGTATGGAAAACCTGACAAAGCTCTTCACGCCACCACTTTCAGAATACCCTCAGGGTGGTTTTATACCCCACCTCTAAATTCCTTTTTTTGCTTTATTAATAAACACAGGTTTTATACAGCACCAACATATTACACAGTGCTGTACATTAAATAGGGGTTGCAAATGACAGACAGTGACACAGGAGGAGAGAACCCTGCCCTGAAGAGCTTACAATCTAGGAAGCTTTGAACTCCGATTCATATTCTAGCATCCCCACTATGTTCTGAAGAAGTTGTTTTTTACATCGATAGTCCATGTGCTTCAGTAGCCATGCACAGAAGATAGACATGAATTTTCATTTGCAGAGCCTAATGGTGCAGGAAACCTTCTTGGTTCTGCAGATAGTAGTTTAGGAGTTCAGTGTTGTTTCTTTTTGGATGGACCCCCCATAATCATTAGAAGACAGTCCTTCCTCTTACCTTCCCTGTTCAGTAAATCATGCTATTAATTTTGTGTCCTCTTAGGTCCATCTTCAACCTTTCACTGCGGCAGATTAAATTAAATTTCTCCTAATCAAGCAACGTCCTACTATATCCTGAAAGTCTCACAAATAAGAAAGTAGGAAGTAGGAGTAGGAACCATGAGGTCCATTTTTTTCTCATTTTTAAGTCACCTGATCACTCATCTAGAAATCCTAACGATGGAGTCTTTTCAGCATGTGAAACTTCTGTGACATTAAAATGTATTCATCTCCTAGCTAAGACATTGATGTATTTCATGAAATTGGAATAGGTTTTTAGTTGGCACTACCTGACTTCAGGTATTTTGTTACATAGACTTGAAAAGACAATAAGTAAGCAAGGAGGAATTAAAAAAGCAATCCATTATTGGAACCCTATAAAGACTGTTATTTGAGAAGATGGCAAATAACAGTAAATAAAGTTATGGAGAACTTCGCTCAAACTGGGGAGAATATTTACTCCCTGGTAATATCCAGTTGCTTTAGGAGCCCAGAATCAATTATTAGAAATGCATGCAGATTCTTTTTTTTACTTAAATGGAATTATTTCCTGAGGGAATCCTTTCCACATACAAGAGAAACCAAGAGTATCTGCTTGGATTCATCACAGCTCCCCTACATAAACTGTGTATTCTAATGCTGAGGAAGGGTGGTGGGTTGGATAAGCTGACTTGAAAATCCCAATCCAATGAAAAGTTCTATCCCCAGTGAAATGACAAAATGTTAGGTTGGCCATACGCTGGTTGAGCAGAAAATTTGAAACTTCAAGTGTAGAATTAAAGAACTCTAATCATGTGGGAACATTTGTGCACATCTTACAGGTTTTTAAACCCCCCAATCGTTACCTGATTGAAGCAATTTTATTAAAAGATCAAAATTATATCAGTCAAATAAAATAAATTGAGAGAATCAAAGCTGACTGCAGCGTGATATAAATATTGTCAAAAAAAATATATGCTATCAAACTGAAAATCAAAGTAAAGTTTATTCCTGTATCCCTAACTTTAGAACTTCAATTTAATGTGAAGAAAACATTTACAGCCTCTCCTAGGGTTCTAAAAGGCTCCACCGACCCTTTGGTGTTGCATGTTACCTACACAGACAGACAAGTCTGGTTGGCTGTAAGGGCCGGTTTATATCTTTGCTGCATAGATGTTACCCTATGTGCACTTTATTTAAATGGGCTGTACACAGCAGTGTGAAAGAATTATCATGCCTGCATTTTTTACTTACATCTGCACTGCAACATACAAAACATGCAATACTGTCCTCAGCAATGCAGCACAGGTCTGCCAGCAAGGATCAGTGGGGTGCTATATAGAATGAATGGCACCATCTCTTCAAATAGGAGATTAGAGCCTAAAACAGCAAACAGTTCTTGTTCACAATTTGGTATAGATAGCCACATTTGTAGCAGTTTAATCTCTTAAAGAAGATATGCTCATTCCTATATGAACAGCCAGACATCTGCAGAACTCCTATGGGAAGCCGAACACCCCCCAAATGTGACAAAGTACATGAAGTAACACTGGAAGACGCCACGTATGTTGGTATTTTTCAATGTATTTCCAAAAATATTGGTCATCTGCAAGTGAAGAACTTAGAAGATTTACTTTTGCAGTGAAACAGTATGCAAGGTATTTACTAGATCCCAAAACTTGTGACCGACTCAAAATATTCTGGCAGCAGCAAATTTGTAAAATTAGGCAATTGCAGAGAATAAAAGTATTTATTTGGGCACTGGTATGGAACATTCACGATTTAATAAAACAAGATTGTTGCATAAAAGTCAGTTAACACGATTTAGAGGTCACGTTTAGAATAAACTCTTCCGATGTCAAATGAACAAAAATGCCAAACTGGCCAATCATCACATTAGGATCTTGCTCCTTATGTCTATGCATAAAATTAGCTTTAGGATCTCTTCTGCCAAAAAGCAACCAGTAAAACCGCACCAGAGAAAGCACAGCAGCCACCTTGTCACAAGGATGAGTTTATTAAATTAGTTGTCTTATAAAACAAACATTGCAGTCTTATTGTTAATATAACAATTCTCCCATGGAAGGACCTGCTTGCAAAGCTTCATCCATTAAGTGAGCAGAATTGAAGATTGAGAAGAAAGGGTCAGACTGTGCACTTCTGAGCAAGAGTTAGAAAGCATCTAACCAACCTTGGAACCACACCAGCACTCGACTCCTAAAATAAATATCAAGCCAAAAAACAAAAATCGTGATCTCTCAGCTTGGGCATTGTATGTGGTAGAATTCACACTGGTAGCTCAAGTTTCTGTCCAAGGATCAACAATTGACCCCAAGTCTGAGGCATCAGTAGCAGATGTCGTTCCTCTCCTGGGTGTTCATGGTTGCACAGTCAGATAATCCCATATGGATTGAAGTCTTTATGTTAAACACATGAAAAGAAAGCTCTATGCTGTGGAAAGAAAGTCTCAGCACAGCACAACCCAGAGCTCTTACCAGTACAAGGCTCGGCCAATGGCATGTAAAACCTAATGTAGCTAGAAAAGGTAGCAGTGTCATTATGAGAAGGGGCTGAAGAAAGAGTGCGGCTTAAAAGGGATTTTTCCTTTGTATGTGGAAAGTAGGTAGGGTAGGAAGCAAAGGCCACTCTGTTTGCAACATGGCAATGCTACACAGGCATGCCACAAGCAGAGCAGAAGAGATCACAGGCCAGAATATATAGTGCACGAGCAAGTATGCAGGGTGTGAGGTGGGTCTTATTAACCCTGTAGTATCCAGATTCACCCAACCCCATTTTTAGGCTGGGTGAAGGGGCTAAATTCTTCCACTGTAGCATTTGGCAGAGTTCTGAAGAGGGGAGAAGGTGCACTCGGCCAGAGCTGTGAACATTAAGCAAGCGTCACATGAAATCTTCAAACTCTCGATATCCTTCATCTACGCCGCCATAATCAGACAGATCGTTCTTCATGTTGGCTTTCAGCCCTCCACCAGGTACGACACCTTTCTTCTTCTTCTTGGCTTTGTTTTGCTAGTAAAACAAAAACAGGTTAGTTCTAACTAAATACCACAAGCTGTATCACACGTTCCATGTTGTCATTATCTGTCCTGTAGCAGCAGTGTGAGGAATGATAGGAAAGTATCTTCTGTGAACAGGGACACTTTACACTGAGATAAGGCAGAAATGCTGCTTCAATGTTCAGTGTGATTAGTGGGAGGAGAGATTACAATTGAAAGACAATGAAAATATTTCTATAAATGTAATATTGGCTTTTACATTCATGAAAAAAAGTTGAACAATTAGTAGCTTATTATCTAGATCACATTTTTCTTTCTGACTTTCAAGGCAATACACAATACAGTGAAGAAAAACACAACCAAGACTGTATGAATATTTATTTTTTCCAATAATCATTATTAACCACATCCTAGAAATTTAGGAATAAAACAAAGCTAGCAGAGTTTGACATGCATTTCTAACTAAATGGAAACATTCTAAGAAATGATCAACCCTAATCAATCCTCAAGTGACCTTCAATAAAAGTGCGGAATAGTTAAACATTAGTCCCGTCACAACTCATAACTGCAACTCACTGGCTTTTAGTGCCGACCTTCCCTCTACCCACCCAAAAGCTGCTGTATAGGTAGATAAAAAAAAAAGATTTCACAGCTTAGTATAAACTGTAATTTCCTTCACCTTTATTCATTGCAAAAAAGAGCATAATAGTACAAAGGTTATCTATACTGCTCTAAATTAAAGATTACTTAAATTGCAAATATTCTTATTGTTAAGCTTCTGCTCATTTTAACATTCAAAGAAAATATGCTGACATTTCCTAAATTTGCAAAGCACTATTTTGGGGGACAGCTGAACAGTGGCAGCCTCCAAGTATCCCTCAATCTATTGATTGATTTAAAACAAGTTAAAGTAATCCTTTTATGTTATCATAATGATGCCTCACCTTTTCTTGTTTCTGTTTCTCACTGCACAGAACTGTTAGCGCATTTGTTATTTTCTTCAAGTCCTCTATTTCCACTGCAAGAAAAGTTGCCTAGTTAGAATAAAGACTTTCCAAAAAACATCCAAAATATGCAAAACCTCATGAATGATATAAATGAAAATGGGCGGATGGGTCCGGGGGAGGGGGACCCACTGTAAGGGTATAAAAACATTAAAAAACAAGTTTACTAATCCAAATTCACAAATCACTCCTATTTACCTTTGCAAGTATATTTATTTGAAAAAATGTAACTGCTGAGCTTGATGGTGAACTACCCATAAAATACCATGTCCTAATTCCAAACCAATCAAATAAAGAATATCTGCATGCTAAGATACTGGCCGTCAAGGCAGCTTGCAGCTTTCTTTATCCCTCCAAGTGTGTACAGGAGGCAGCTATGCTGGTACAGATTGGAGTTTCCTGGGACATATCTGCATAGGGATTGTATGCTGCAAGGGATCTAAACAGAAATTGTGTGCGCATGAGAAATATGCAGATTTTGCTTTCAGAGCCGACCTTCTGTCATCTTGAGTTTTTGTTCTGATGTTGCAGGCACTGTCACAGGGCACACACCCAAAACAGTGACACACTGTTTGCAAGGGTGGATGGGAGAGGCATAAAAAGTTTGGAAGATTGATGAAGCTTAAATCACTATAAACAACGCCTGCTTGCGGATTACACTGGGGGGGGGTTTAGGAGGATTTATCATTTAATTTGTTACTTATTAATAAATACTTTTGAAGATACATTTCTGAAGGCAACAATTGTTCTAAAACATGCATTTTTTGACAAGTTTGTACATATAACCGTGCACAGTTCTATTTTGCCAAAACTTACAGCCCACAATTTTACTTACATGAGATGCAAATGTCCCGCAATAGTGCTTCTAGAAAACCTGGGTAATAGAGTGATTTCTCATGCTGTGTAATCTTCTCCTTTAACAACTTTCCAAACTCTGTGAAGTCTTCTCGCGAGGACGGATTCATTGCATCTAATCCTGTAACATTGGTGACGCCTATGTAAAAGAAACATTTGAGTCACTGTCAAAGCCTTAGTCAAAGAGGTACTTTTTTTTAATACAAAATATGAAAACCAATTCTGAAAAAAGCCACCGAAAAAAGCATTAGGTCTGCCGCCTATGCCAGCCAGTGGACACTAAAAGTCAAATCATGTAAGCAATTTTCTATACTTAGGGATAAATAAAAAAGGATCATAAACAAAGCCACATCATCAATGAAAGACTGTTTTCAATATTTCTGTATAACAAAATAAAGCTCCTTTAACTTGTAAGACCATCTGACATTCTTCAGTGACCACCCGGCTGTTTTTGGGTGGTTACTGAAGAGTTTGGTCACAATACAGGGGCCGCCACCCACCTACAATTTCTTCCCACCCAGCTTAAAATAAATACCTGGGTGCAACACTGAAAATTCATGTAACAAATATACAATACCTTCGCATCCATACATAACTATGTCTTCACAAAAGGGACATTGACATAGAAATAATATAGCAGTTAACGCTTTCCCTTCAATAGAAAACAATCCTAGTGGTACTTTGTATCCCTTGGCCCAACTACACAAGATATTCTGTATAACAAAGAATGTCAAGAGTTTTCTACCACAACACTTAAAATGTATAACTAAAAATAATCTAAAGGAAAGCTGTATCTCTACCCATTTTTGGTAATTATTTGTAAAAAGGATTTATTTGTTGTTCATCTATTTACCAAAAGCTTCTTTTGCTAACTCCAGGTCAGCTTCCTCTTGCAGTTTCTTTAATCGCAGTTTCTCTGCTAGCTGCTCCTCTGGCGACAACTCTACAGGTTCAGCCTCCTCTATCTGAAACAGAAGGAAAATGTATGACATCTACGGATACAGGAAATGTAAAGACACAATAAAAGTAGAGCTGCCATTGCTAAACTCATTGATAGGAATATCAATTGCCTGGGTGTAAAGCTGATCTTATGATATCAGTAGTGTCAGTGTACTCATTCTCAGAGGAAATATTACAGACTGAGGATCAGAACACCAAGCACTTTTTAGATCCAGGTCAGAAATGGCAAATGATATAACCCGTCAGTAAACTAGTGTTTATTTTACCAACCCTTTTTTTAAGTTCCTCTTGTTTCTTTTTCAGAAGCTTTTCTTTTTCTTTAATTTTTTCATTCAGTTTCTTCTTATCTGTAGGTTTGGATTCTACAAAAAAAAAAAAAATATTTTAGGATGAAGTCATCAGAATAAATTTATTTCAATGACACAAACGTTTGTCCTGAAACACAAACCAGGGCAAACACAAGCTCCATACATCATAACCTGGGAGAGTCACGATTTCACTGCATATAACCTGTACCTGCAGAGGGAGCCTCTTCTCTTGCCCACTGCTGGGGGTCAGGGTGTTTGACAAGAACAATATGATTGAGAAGAGGTTGAAGTCCCATCCAGAAGGTCTTTAAGGTTCGCTCAACACAAAGTTGTTTTGTTTTTTTACCTTTTATATATTACTTGATATAATCAGTATTCCACTAATAGGCCTAATATTTCCAATGACTTACCTACTTTCTGAGGTTCTGTCTTATTTTCTGTATCCTCCTCATCATCCCAGTTATCCTAAAGTGAAAAATAATTGATTAGAACAATAACATTTTTAGGAAACATTCATTACTATACAGTATACCTTCAAAATATAAATGAAAGCAAATCTAATTATGTTTTCAGTATGTTAGTATGGATATTGGGTGTAGTGGGGGAATAGAAGAAAACGAGCAGAAAGCCATAAACAATGTAATTTACATAGATTTTATGGGTGCTGTGTGATTTCACATTTTAGTCGATGTAACCTCGACTGTAAGTTCTTCTGGGCAGGGTCTTCTCCTGTTATTGTCATCTGCAACCCTTATTTAATTTACAGTGCTGCGTAGTATGTTGGCACTATATTAATCCTGTTTAATAATAACCTAAGAATTCCTTTATAACAGACAACAAAGCAGATACGTCCAAGGCTTTTTGTCTATATATTATTTCAGATTTTAAGTTTTAACAATCGTGTTAAATCAGTGAAAACTCTAAAAATTAGATGGCAGCAAGCACAACCAAGCCACCACAATATGTAGACAGGAGGACAAAATTGCAGGCCTAACATCTTAAAGCAACACAGAGATAGGCTGTTAAATTTTTATATGGCCAGTCGCTGTCTCTGCATCGTGATTGGTCAGTTAAACATGTGTACAGTTTGGCCAATACTATTATTAATCCATGTAACTCATCATAAAATCTAACATATGGGAAATATTCACATCAAAATATACATTTTTATGCATATTTAAAACCAATGTCTGCACAAGTCACACAACAAAAACAGACATCAGTTTTAATTATGTCCCTTAAATCAACCCAACATGCTTCATTTTATAGAATTACTGGTGATGAAAAATAAAACATCTACTAAAACTGTAACAGTTTATTAACCTTGACTTCCTCATCTTCATCTTCTCCCTCCCATCGGTCTGTTGCTGACACTGGACCAGCTTTTCGAACTGGCGCTTCTGGCTCAAAGTCTTCCACCTCTGTGTAAAGGAGAATAAAAATTGTTAAAACCTCAGAAATCACACAACATTTATTATAACTGGTCATAGGTGGATGCAAGACAGAGGACACTTTAATGTTCCAGATGTCCAGACCTGGTTTCTTGCTTGTAAGCACACATCAATGGCCCAATACCATCAGGACAGATACAACAAACTAAACACTTTTGGCGATCAGACATTTTTTGCATTACAAACACTTCTGTTCTACAATAACACACTATGTATATATGGAATTTTAACATACAAAATGGAACGTTTATTGCCCTTTGAAACCTCAACTTCCATTTTAGATTTTTTAGAAATGATGGGCCTGAGCAAATTTAAAGATAAAAATGCAGCTGCGACATTCACCTCCTCTCTGTTTGCACATTCACCCACTTGCCGATCCAGTGCAGTGCTTTAACCCACTTTCCGAAAGGAGCAGCCATGGAATTATGTACTCCTAGTACAATGATGACAGACATCATCGTACCAGCAATCAAACACGACTGCTGATCCATGGAAATGAGGAAGATGACCCTGCGTGTTTTGTGATCAGCCTTTATATATTGGGAAATGATGCAGCCGGCAATTAGAAGCGAACTGAGAATATGATGTCCCCTCCCTGCCCTCAACTAAATTCTGTTTCTAAGCACAGAAATTGTAGGGATCAGCACATTATATGCTAAAACATGACCAATTTATTAGTCACATTACAAGCAGTGTAATGGTATAGAGCACTAACCAGCTCCATCATATAGACTAGACAAACACACATGAAGTCTCATTAATTACTACAATTTAAAAGTCTAAAAGAACAGCAGGCACAATACAGCCGGACATAAGCTTTAAAGCCTATGGACTGGTGAACCAGTTTCTCTCAAACTAAATCTTCTCCCTAAATTCCCACGTGTTCAATGCCTTGACAACACTACTTCCCGCAGACAGAACTTGCAACTTCATTTTCTGCTTTACAGGCAAATCCAATATTACCAATTCACAGTTTAAAGCAGAATCACTGCCTATTCTAATGATATCTTTTTGTATCAGAGACTGCAAATAAAAGAATGCAGGAGGGGGTGCTCTCAAAACTGTAGGTTAAAGCATACCTAAAACATTTGACATTTTTTTTGCTCCATCTGCGCATGCTCGATTAGGCATGTGCAGAAGGGGCATTTTTACCACTAAGTGGAAAGAGATGCCGATCTCACACATACACAGTGAAATCAGCTCTCTTTTTTCCCCTCTTTACAGCGGGCTACGTCACCCGAACTCGCACCTGCGCAGGGAAGACTAAAGAAGGTCGCGCCTGTTGCGGGAGAGGAATTTTAGGACGATGCAGGAGCGGATCGAGGGAAGGTCCAGTGCCATTGAGGAATCGGCGGGATTGTAAGGTAAGGGTAATTTTTTTATTTTCAATTTAGTACTGCTTTAAGTTACATTATAAGGAGCATCTAAAGAGTTAAATCTCATTCATGCACAAAATGCTGCAGCAGAGCAGACAAGGTGTAGATCAGATGAGATGGATGACCACTGAGATCTTTGCTGATCAGCTGAATGTAAAAATCTATGGACACTCACCTGACAGAATCTAATGGGCTTTACCAGAGGCTGCTGCTAACCATTCCATGTAAATGGTTTGGATTGTAATTTGTAGCTGCCAGATACAACACTTTAAAGTTAAACTCCAGGTGCTTTGGTTTAAAAATTGCATCACCCAAATGTATTCCCTTTTAAAAGTTTTTCTTATTGTTCCTATGCTCCAACACTGTCCGACCTTCACCTAGCTCCAGCACTAGTTCCCTTTGGACAGCCATTTTCTATGAGACCACCTAGTTTTCACATAATCATACAGGACGGCTCACAATATCCAGGACTAAGTGACCCTCGCTATTTCTACCATTTGTATTCATTTTTTAATAAATTACTTTGAGGAGGCTGGAATTCTGCTTTAAAGGGAACCTGAATGGGCAAAGTGAAAAATCGATAGGATACCCCCACCAAGATAGTTCCCCCCAGCCCCTTTTAGCCGGGCACACAACCGGGCACTTTTCAGCAACCCTCTAGCAGTTTTTGGGTGGTTACTGATAAGTTGGGTCACAATAAAGGGGCGGCCACCCGCCCACAGCTTCTTCCCACCCAGCTTACAAAAGGGTTGAGCACTGGAAGTTAAGTATCTTCTCCCCATTCCCATGATGGTACTTGGACCTGGAGTTTTGCCCCACGAACCCAAACACCGCATCCTGGGGTATAATACTTAGACTTGAAGCATGTGCAGACTTCTGTTTTTTTACTGCTCCAGGGCACCCAATGCCAATACATGCCGAGGAATGGTGACAGGACACATTAGCTAGACGTTTATAAGCTAGACGTTTATAAGCAGCTGCAAATGCCCAGCAAAGCGTTTTATTTACCTTATGAGAATTTAAGTAACAGAAAGGCTTGCACAACATTTTTTAGTCTATTAAGGTGGCAAGCGGTCCTGGAACTCTGCATGTAGCATCTCAAAAAACGTGTGGCAACGCTACCACCTCCTACCGCCTGGTAATGAATAATACATGGACCCATTTGGTCCATCTTTATTATCGGCAAGTACCAAAACTGCTCACAAATACGACTAGACTGAACACGCTCTTACTTCTATCCAAACAGAAGCATTGAATATTTCCCATGGCACCCTGACTGACAATCTGAGGGAGGCAATATAACTAAGTCTAGGTACACATGGGCCATTTTTGTAGTTGGAATGGATCATGAACGATCCTTTCCAGCTACAAAAATTGCACAACTGCACGATGCATGAACAAACTCTGTACATACAGCTTTGTTTTGCTCTACTGAGAGGGGAGAACGACAGAGAGGCACCCCACTGAGCCCTGCCTCCCCTTACTTCCATTATAATCATTCGTCGATGGACGACGAGCCCTGTACACACGGCATTTTCTCGTGCGATATCAGCCCTGGGCCAATTATCGGGCGAGGACCATTGCACGTGTGTCCTCAGCCTAAGAAACACATCACATTGTCTTGAGATGCCAAAACAACATCTACTATATTAGAGGGACCACATATGTAGGTAGATTAGGACTTTGATGCATACCAAGACCTTTATCCAGAATCTGCATGTCAGCCAGGAACTAGAAGCTTGTTAGTAAATGCAATGTTCCAATAATAGCTTTGCGTGATCAGGAAGGTCATTATTTTAGAAAAGGGACAGGCAATGTCCCCTCTGCAATAATGCATCCACCTACTGGACTGTTCAAGGTTCCTGAAGTCAAAGTTGAGTTATGAATGCGTGTCAGGGAAACCCGGCAATCCCAACTTCCTTTGCAATGTGCCAAGATTATTGAACGTCCATGTATACGTGTCATTCCAACATGGCCGAATATTGTCTGGAGTGGTAAGACTGCGGAGAGAAGATGGGGACACCCAGCACTAGAACACGGATAGGTGACCTGTGTAGATTTAGTTCGGCTTTGAGGGTTTTTATAAGAAATCTAGGTATTCAATGACACAATAAAATGGTCACCACCGATTTTCCTGCTCTGGTATAGGCAAAGCTCCAGAGGGAATCGTCATTTACACTTCCAGGAGCACCGGGGCCCCAGCGATGCGATTACTTCTGATGACCCCACACGTCCCTTCTGTTCAGCAGAAAAGAGCCAGCGGGGCCAAAAGGTTATCTGGCAGTTTCAGAGGAGTGGGACATGTCAATGATTCTTCCAGAAGATCCAAATGGGAGTGAAGATCGGTGGTGGGACGGATAGGTAAGGAAGTTTCCCTTTAACCCAAAGTCACATTAAAAAATCCTTATAGGCGTCAATATGAAGCTCTATTCATGAAGCTCTGCTTCAAGTGACAAAAAGCTGCAAAAGGGCCACCAAACCCCCTGCTAGGGCCACCGATCCACCTACTGCGTCCATTGATCCACCTACTACAGGCAATGACTTTCTATGCTTTTTAGGTGGCAAATTGCTATCTGATGGATGTCACAATATATCACATACCAGCAAACATTGTGTCAATTATAGGAAAGATTTGTGCATACATGGCGCCATTTTCTGAACCTTTTAAAAACAGACCACAGTGGGGAAAACACATTGGCTGATAGCGAGCCCCATTAGCAGTTATCACCAAGCTCCATTCACCCCTCCAGGGCATCACATAGGTACAGTACAAGTACTACCCCACCCCCCACAGGTATTTTGTGTGCCCCCCCCCCCAGCCATCTGTGCTCACACCATAGTACACCCCGAGCCCCAATCCCCCCCAAAATACTCCATATAATCCCCATGTTCACATCTGTGCTCCATCCACTCCCTGCAAGTCATGTAACCCTGTGATCTAATACCCCCCCCTTCCCACTATATGTAGGTAACCCTTCTGCCCCCCATTCCCCCACCCCCCCTCCTCCTCTAAATACACTCTGGGCTCAAATTTTGCCCCCCAGCACTCCATGCGCACCTTATGCTCCAATACCCTGCTGGGTAATCCATGCAGATAGTGTGCTCCATTTCCCCCAGCACTCCATGCACGTACCCCCTGTGCCCCCCCCCCAACAGGTACCCCCTTCCCCATGCTATGCCCCCCCCAGCGCTCCATGTGTTGCCCCCCATATGCTGACCCGGTGTCGGTCTCCCCCTATCGGTGGGTCATACATGAGGGCAGAGTCGGGCAGCGCAGTGTCTGGGCCTGAGCCGGGGTCTGGGATCACTCCAACAGATGGAAGCTCACGGGGTCACAGTGGCGCTGTCCGGGGCACATGGCACACAGCTCAGCCCGGATACACGTGGCAGCGGTCGGTGCTGGGCGGCCCAGTGTGCCCCATGCCGGCATGGATCGGAAGGCCGTACTAATAACCGGGCGAGGAGAGGGGACGCGGCGTGACAGGGCTCGTGCCCCGGTGAAGAGAGTAGGGCCACCCGGGGATAAAGCTCCCCAGCCCAGTAGAATATAGTTCGGTATGTGCCGTTCATGGAGTGTCCCGGTGTCCTCTTACCCCAGCTGTCGTTCTCGGCCATTTTCCTTCCCGCTGCAGCGCTCCGGCTCTGACTGACTCACCGCGTCCAGCTGCGCGCGCACCACACTGACGACTAGAGGGGCCCCGCCGGAAGTGCGTCACTGCACAGCATACAGAGAGGGAGGGGGCAGCCTAGAAACTTCCATGTTCCTACACCCAGCGGGGCCGCCTCACTACATCCACATATTAGGCGGGAACGGTGTACTGCTCACCCGGAATCACACCCAGCCCGCCATGTTAGGGCTATCACGTGAGCAGCACGTGCCGGGCCCGTGTGAGCCGCACATGTGTCCTCAGCACGTGTTCCTCGGTACCGGGGCAATACGTGAAATGTTCTGGAAAGGGCAGATGGCGGGGTGTGTGATAATATCATAACTTGGCGTTGTACTAAATAATATTCAATCTGGGGCCTACATAGTTGCCAGGCTGCAGATTTGACTTCAAGAACAATCATTAGAAATTTTATTTTGAATTGTGTTCATTCTCTACCCAACAGAGACGCATGCATGCGCAACTCCCCTTTGATGCCAGAACCCCCGACCGATCACGCAGGTAAGGCGCATTATTGCAGAAGGGACATCGCCCGTCTCTTTCTCCAATAGTCGCCCTCTGATCATACAAACTTCAAAGCGGAACTAAACTCAAAATAAAAAACACGCCTTTAATCATGCAGATGCGTCAGGAGGTTTCTTTGGGTCCTGTGTCATCCCAGTATCCGTCTTCCAGGTTCTTCCTGCATCACCAGATATTGCACTGCGCAGGCGCGAGATTAGGTGACGTACATGGGGAAAGAGATTTCGCATGCATGAGATCGGCAGCTTTTTTCTTCCATTAAAGCAGAAATAAAACTAACCCCCCAAAAAAAAATCACACCTTCAATCTTACAGATCAGTCTTTCCGTCGGGAGGTTTCTTTCTGCGTTGTCCCGGTATCCATCTTTGGGCCAGCGCAGCGGGAGCTGGGCGCTGCCATCCTCACGTCTCTTCTTCTGTGTTTTTCCTACATAACCCAATCTTGCAGTGCACAGGCGTGAGATCGGGTGATGTAGATTGGGAAAACACTTGCCGATTGCACTGTGCATGTGTGGGATCGGCAATTTTTTCCCTATTGATGAAAGGAGCAGCCAAGAGCCTCCCGGAATGCATGACGTAAGTATCCTGGAAGGTTCTGCGCTCCCGTTCATTCTCAATCGCCTAGGTGATCGAGATTAAGGGGGTGGGTGGTGCTGCACTCTTTCCTTTTTTTTTTTTAAAAACACAAAAAAACAAATTTTTTTTATTTTAATTAAAAGGGCTGATTACACTTTTATGTAAAGTTAACATTCTGAGTTTAGGTACACATTAGGGAAAGGGCTCCTTCCTTCTGCTCATGTCCGAGATTAGAGCATGCACAGAAGGAGCAGCCAAGAGCATCCCGGTTTTTAGTATGGAAGAGGGAATCCAGCTGGAGGACTCCATAAACTTTGCATGTGCTTCCTCTCAGGGTTACCAACCATTCACTAATTCACAAAGAGTTCATAACAAAAAACAAGATAGCAATCACAGGTAAAAATATCCTGTAGGTCAATAAATGTACATTTGTAAGAAATATTATTAGTCTTACTTTATAGCAATGTAGTGTTGGCCTTTGTAACAGATTTTACTGTCTCTATAGAAAACACATATCCGGGTAATCATGTCAGTGTCATGTTAATTAGATTTTTTACACAACAAAGAGAGTGGACAGTCTGGCCAAGGGAGATAAGACTTCTTGAGGAGTTTCTGGGGGCTTCTAGTAAATTCTCTTGGAGCATGGCCAATACTTGGTGCAGTAAATTCCAGAAATAAGACATCATTGAGCCAATCACAAAAAGGAGCACAGAGCCTCCTGGGATACCCACATCACCCATCATGCAAATATATATTTGTGTGGTCCAGTATTAGATTGTGGAAATTCTGTCCTTTCTGTATAATAATTGTGGAACTAATATTGGTTGGTTCTATTGCTGTATTGTTGATTATTGTTGTTTATTCCCTTCCATTTGTATCAATTTATTCTTAATATATTATAAATATTATAAATCATAGCTTGTGTGTCATCATTTCTTTAGTCTGACCTTCCCTAGAACCTACAGAGAAATATCAGAATGGAATTATTTACACACTGCACATGGACAGATCTGAGTCCTGCCAATATAGGATTGCCTGGGAGCTTGGGTAGCTGGGCATGGATGGAGTAATGGTATCTGAGGCCAGCTAGAATGTGATCTGTGGGAGTTCTATGAAAGGGTGAACGATAGTGGGATTGCAGGAGATTGGTGGAGATGGCCAGGTCCAGTTTTAGTATGGACAAGTTTCACCATGCGAGAAGACACGATTAGCAATTATTTCTATATTCCCATTACTAACTATGGGGTATCACTACTACTTATACTGTGCACCATGGCATGGATGGAGGGTGTCACTACTACACATACAGGACACTATGGCATGGGTGGCGGGTGTCACTACTACACATACAGGACACCATGGCATGGGTGGAGGGTGTGGAGGGTGTCACTACTACATATACAGGACACCATGGCATGGATGGAGGGTGTCACTACTACATATACAGGACACTATGGCATGGGTGGAGGGTGTCACTACTACATATACAGGACACTATGGCATGGATGGAGGGTGTCACTACTACACATACAGGACACCATGGCATGGATGGAGGGTGTCACTACTACACATACAGGACACTATGGCATGGGTGGCGGGTGTCAGTACTACATATACAGGACACTATGGCATGGGTGGAGGGTGTCACTACTACATATACAGGACACCATGGCATGGATGGAGGGTGTCACTACTACATATACAGGAGAATGAGCAACACCCTATGACAATTGTCCCTAGAGACATGAAGCTGGGTAATCCAGCAAACTTGGAATGGATTTCTTCAAAGTCATTTGATAGCAAGTGTTTTAAATCCTGGACCCGATCTATTCCAAGTTTGCTGGATCACCCAGCTTTACTGATGAAAGTGTACCCTCCCCAGTCTCAGAGGGCTTTAATATATCAGACCCATTGACCCATGAAAATGATGTAGAAATTTCAGATTAAATAATAGCTCAGCTGGACTTCACACTTTTGAAACAGCTACTCACCGGGCTTGAATGCTACAGCAGATGAATACTCTGTGAAATGGAACATTTTAACATTTTGCATTATTTAATTACAATTAAAATGTATTTATAGTTGGTACATTTTTTTGCCAACTCCAGGATTGCTTCTGACTCCACAGTCCTGCTATATACTGTATAAAGAGCGCTGACAACAAGGGAAGGGAGGCAACCATATTACATTTACAGATCCCCATAAAAAGAAGGCATTTCTGCTATTTATATAGAGCACCATACTGAAGGAAAGGGGGATCACTACTACTTTGGCCATTGTTATCAAACATTTCAAGTTTTGTAAAATACATAGTCCCCCACTGCACACTGTGGTTCCTCCTACTGACTGATATATTTCTTTATTTATGACAGGAGGAACCACAGCAAACAATGGAAACAAGTTTACTTTAACTGATCTGCAAACCCTGTATTTTTGGCACCTAAAATGTTAAGGTCTAGCAGTAGTAGAAGAGCTGCAAGTGAGCTATGAAATTACAAATGTACTTTGACACGTGACTTCTTGACAATTTGATCCATAATAATAAAATTATTTATTGATTTTTTTAATAATTTACAAACATTTTATACAAGCTTAAGTAATACGTTTTTACATTTTTATATAATTTTTCTTTTAACATCATTTTATTTTGCCATATTTCATTTCCATATTACTTCTAAATGAACCTAAGTTCTTATACCTGGACCCAGTATTTTACCATAAACGGATTTACCTGCAGTCCTATTTTTTAGGACTGAAAAGGAATGTAAGGACCCTTTCATATTATTCCTTGTGTTAGTGCCTATTCATTTATTGGGAATGAGTTAGCCTTAATGCACAAAAACGTACACCTTTTTATTGTTCCTCAATTCATACCCCAATTGTGGTACATTGTGCTTTGCCCATTGCTGTACATTGCATTGCTGTGCCTTTCTAAATCAATTGCAGATGTTTCCACATGTTGCATGTGTTGTGTTTTACTGCATGTTCAAAATCTATGACTGATTTATTATATCTGCTATTTTCAATAATATTTTGCTTGATGATAACACCATAAAGATTATACTTCCTGCTATGGGGTGACAACTGTCTTCTACTTTTGCGATTGCATTGCCACACTGTCAAATGTGGAGAAAAATAGCTGCTTAAAAATGCATAAAATAATAAATAAAAGTTGTCAAAAATGTTTAAAAAAAAACACAAAGTGCTTCAGCAAACTAAATATTATACCGTTATATATTACATCTACTTAGCTTACAGGACCTAATCAAGCTGTTCTTTAGGTTTCATGAAATCGCAGGGTTCCTCCAGACGTTGCTGGGAGTAAGTCGAGCTATAGCCTTTTGGAGCCAGAAACATTTGGTAGAGCTTGCCAGCACTGATCGTTCTCCCCCATTCATTGAAGGACGGTTGAGACCTTTAGCTCTTGAGAGATGGGTTATACTACTATCTGCACTAGGTACACCCCGTCTGATTGAAGCTTAAGCCGTTTTTGCTTAGTGTAAAGAAGATAGGACCTAATCTGGGGATGCTGTTCATTTTTTGTGCTAGACAGATTTTTAAATTCTCAAATCAGTGGGCTTCTTTAATCAATACCTGTTCGGCTGACATGCTGGATAATATATATCATTGACATGTTTCCAGTCCTGCAACCAATTGCATGCAATTTCTCACCACATCAGGTTTGACTGCAAAAGTGCTATCTTTGCCGTCTCTAAGCAGGTCGGTGGATTTGTTATAACAACTGGCTGGGTGACCTGCTGAATAATCAAGATCCTTTTAGTCACCAAGCACATACAATTCCCCACCATGGCAGAATTTTCCTGTGACAGCTCTGTTTTTTAGATCAGATCAGCCTGTGAGTCTGTTTGTAGAGCACATACAAGCTGGTGGTGCCCTGGTTTGAGAAGAAGGCAGCCCGTCATTTACCTCTGATGGACATGCTGTGGTGGGAGTACAATGTAGTAGTCCAGGGATCTGTCTCTCCCCTCTGTGATTGTATGTTTGAACTTTTGGGCTGTTGGTGATCACTCTAACAGCTGTTTTCATATCAAAAAAGCATGTTATGCAGACAGGCAGAGGTCTTCCAGAAGCAACCCTCTGTTTTCCCCTGTAGGACATGCAATGGTGTCCTGGTCCCAGGATTTATCCCACCATTACCTGGTGAGTAAGGCTACCTACACACGTGCAATAATTGTTGTTGCAAAACGATTGATGACAGATCAACGATTATACACGAATATTTTGAACGATTGTATAGTGCACGATTCTGTACATGCTGTAACGATACGATCGTTCAAATATAATCCACAAATAATGTACACATGCTAGATACGATTGTTTAAACGATCGTTGTGTTGGTAGAAAAAGCAGAGATTTACAGATATGTACAGATATCTATTCATATATAAATAGACAGACAGATATAGATATGTACCTCCCAGAGAGGTAGTAAATAGGCTGTTTGCCTACCTTTTCGCCTGCTAGATTAGAGGTGTCAAACTCAAATACACAGTGGGCCAAAATTAAAAACTTAGACAAAGTCGCAGGCCAAACTTGAATCTGAAATAGCACCGCTACTACAATATCCGGCGTCAAGAAAATAGTCCAATGTGGGGCTTAATGTTATGAGTGGCTGGAACTCCCTCTTTACTGAAATGGCACTGCTGCTACAATTCCCTGCGTCTATAAAACAGTCCAATGCGGGGCCACGCATAGGCAGAGAGGCCGCTGGTCTATAGACGCGAGTGATGCTGGGAATTGTATTAGCGGTGCTATTTCACTGCAGCGGTGGGCCAGCTGCAATTCATATTTAGGATTCTGTTGCGGGCCCAAAAAAAAGACGTTGGGGGCCAGAGTTTGACACCTCTGTGCTAGAGGATAGAAATGGGGTAAATCCTTAATCTGCATATTGCATAGGCATCTTGTACCCTCGAATAGTTTCAAGACAGCCGCATCTTCCATTTTAAAATGGGTTGATACCAGATGTGTTTTTAAAACAGTCAAAAGAGAAACTTTACATCAGTATTATCAAAAAGTCACAGTAAGTAAATTTTTGTGCTTCACCTGATTTGAAAAAGTCTTCCCGGAAACATGGAAGCTAATAATGTATAAATCTACACCAAGCTCTGAATGTGTTGTATGTACTGTATGTACCCAGCGCATTGAACTGAACTAATGAAGAACTGATTACATTGATGTACTTGTGTAAAATCAGGAGGTAATTCATGAGAAAATTCCATATTTTGAGCCTCAGAAAAAAATATTGCCCAGTTCCCGATGTGAAGACACAATACATCATTTTTCACCTCTCCTCTGACCTGGTTCATTGGGGACCCTTTAATTTTTGCTTGCTTTAAAAACCCAAAGATGATCCCTGTTTTGCTGTGCAAGGTTTGGCAATCCAGCAAACTTGGAATGGATTTCTTCAAAGTTAATTGCTTTTTGCTTGCAAATGTTTTGAATCCTGGACTAGTTTGCTGGATCACCCAGTTTCACTGATAGAAGTGTATCCTTTCTAGGCTTGGAGAGCTTTAATGAATCAGAGCCATTTTTAGAGAATGTATTATAATCAAAGCATTTCACCTCCTACAAGGTTTAGCCACATTATAAAAAATATGGTGATGTATAATAATGAAATATTTTCAAAATACATTTTTACTTCTAGTAATACCAAACACCATCTAATATTTACTGTATACAGTGCAGAAATCAGCAAGGACAACATTCTGACATCATGAACCTATTTAAAGCCTGATGCTGGATATTTTAATCTAATTTATATGATAGACACCAATAGTGTCTGACTCCACTGAATGTGTCAGAACGTGGACAGTGATGGGTCTCAGCAAGTTATATATATGAAGAGCTGGGATCAGAACGCACAGATGGAGCAAAGCACACAGTGAGCAGTGACTGGCGTGGGATTTTCCTGCTGGAATCAGAAAAAAAAGACAATTTTGAGTCAGGCTACACAGATAGTAGGATTCTCCTATAATTTATATCAGCCTCCCAGCCCCATGTATACCTTTGTATGTCTGATTCCCACTGTCTTCATTGAGGGCCAGGGTAAGAGCTTTTAGCTGTTCCATGTCTAGTAGTTTTCTCTGCTGATCAGTTACTGCCTTGGCTTGCAACCAGGAGAACATCTTCAGCTGCTGGACTGAGAACGCTACCTGGATTTGTGAAATGGAGAAAAAGTAGAACAATTTTCCTATGACATCCTATTGGCCAATGCAAACTTTACTTATTGCAAACAAAGATATTTCATATTCATTTTAATACAATATAAAGGCAGGTTTCTCACTCTCTTGACATAATTTTCTGTGTATAGAGACAGTTTTCTGTTTTAAAGAGATTTAAAACATTTTGGTGAAAGCAAAGAAAATAAAGTATTTTAAATGTTTACATGCAGTGTTTTTTTTTCTTTCCATAACCACTTTATGTAGCACATGGGGAAACAAATGAGGAATACTATTTAGTGCAATGTGAATGACAGTCTGAAGTCTGCTGGTACTGCTGACAACATATCCAAGATGGCAGCATCTAGCAGAAGTCATTGGATTTTAGATCCCTACACAAGAAGGGCTTTACTGGTAAATAAAATGCATAAAATATGCAACAGCATTGCAAATAGCGGAAGCCATTTCTGCTTGCCGTGAAAGTTTCAGTTGGCAATTGGACTGCCTGATAGAGCCAATAGACCGACATATTGCAGACTGACAAGGTTGTGCTAATTGCAAGACAGTCTGAGACAATAAATGCTGTAACTGGCAGGCTCTATGGTGACAGCTAGACACACTGTGCATAAGCTTCATGTATAATAATTTACTTATGAGAACTATACATAATAAGGCATGGCATGATTAAAAACACACATATCTGTACTTACTGCAAACTTTGTAGGTTGGATGAGGGATACAGCAAGAGGTGTCAGACCATGAATCTGCTCCAGAACCAAGGCAGAGAGTTCCATATCGTCCAGGCCAGCTGTCAGCAAAAAACATCCAGGACATAAAGTGTAAGGCTATAGTAGTACTACAATGATGGAAGGTCAGGTGAATTCAGGAAAATACAAACTGTAGTGTTATTGCTAGTGACAGACTGCATCATATACGTTATTCTTTATTTTACCCAATAGTTCCATTTTAACCAAAATGTAACCCAAACGTTAACACTTAATTCAACTTACTAGCTCTAAAAAATAGCCTAATACTCAATCTTCTCATTTTTTCATCATTCATATAATATGCATTTATTTGTATCAGTAAAAACGTTACCAACATTGGTGCAAACCCTTCTCTCTCTCTTCACCAAAACAAAGAATTACTCTGCTGAAGATGAAAATATAAAAAGTTCAATATGCTTTTGTGCTGTTTATGTGGCTGTGGGTGGATTTGCAAGGAGAGTGTAAGGGCTTCATGTCATCCAACATGTCATGTGCTTGAATGAAATGTCTTAGGATATTTAGGATATTTATATATATTCAGGCCAAGCAATAAAATATTATTCTTACATGATAATAGTAGAGGACAAAGATTGACAATCTTCTGATATATAAATAAGGCATAAATATGCAATTTTAAAGCAAGTTAACAAGGAATTATGTAAAATAAATATAAATATTTACATAAATAGCTCTCATCAACTTATTTATTTGATGTGCAGTAAGTTTTATCATCAATGAGTGATCTGAACTCACCAGCCACAGATCCAATCTCCCTAAAGACCTCCTCTGTCCATCCACTAACTGGTCCAAACATACCACTGTTGGCACAGAGCTGTTTAAGAGCAGATAGTTGGTGCTCAGTGCATCGCAAAGCAAGTTGGCCCAGGTACATGACTGCCAAACTAAAAGAACAGATAACAGCATACAACATAATCATATCATTTTACATTTCACTTTACGTGCATAGCTACATTGGACAGAATCATTCTAATGTAACAATTCACTCACCAGAATTCATTTGCATTTATCTGCCGCATATCTTCCTCTGGTAGCCCACATACTGCATACCCAAGAGTGGCCAGTTGTAAAGAGTCCAGAGTCTGAGCAATGAGACTATTGGAGTTCATATATCCTGTTGCTAAAATCGTCAGCTGCAGGGACCAATATAATGGTTAAAGTGGAGCAAATGTATGTATGTTACATATTATTAGAACGCTTTACTTTGCATGATCAGAATATTAATCCCCAAAGTCAACATCAGACAAAACCAGCAATGACACTTTTCTTTATTTTTATTTCTAAGGAGAAGTTTTTATTTTCATGGAGAATCTGAAAATTGATAAGTTCTTATAACAGGAGAGTACATGTGCAGGATTTACTATCCCTGCCCTCCCCCAAAATCTATCCCATAGGCCCAGATTCCATTTTACATTATGACTTGGGTAAGAAATATAAATACTTTTTATTTTATAGCAATCTGATGTTGGCCTTTGGCTACGTACACACCCTCTTTCATTATTGTTTCTATTGATAAACGACTAAAAGATGAATGAATGAGCGCTGTGCATACAGCGTTGTTCTGCAATATGGAGAGAGGAGAACAGGCGAGCGACACCTCACTGCGCTCCTCCATCATTTCCATTGCAGTCGTTCATCTTCTGTCATTCATGGATCCACCAGGACCATGAAAGATGTTGAACGACCTCTTTACACATGTCAGATTCTTGTCCAAGATGAGCCCGATGGCTCGTATCAGTCGAGAATTATTTTACATGTGTAAATACTCCAAGTCTGTAACAGAATTTACTCTCTAGGAGCTACCAAACAAACATATCCAGATTTCTCAGAGTCAGCACTTGGGTTCCCACAAAATCTCCACCCTGCAGAGAGGGTGTCATTTACCATATAAACCATATATAAAGGAAATCTAAGACAGCTTTATCCATTACAGACAAATGCTGGATATTAACATATGAGTTCCAATGCTTTAGGTGTGATAATTTCTGTGTGGTTCAGTATTAGCAAGCAAAAAACTTCACATGGCTATGCACACTTTTTAAGTAACAGCATTTAGATTTGGCAATTGGCTGCTCAAACCCTCTTTTCCATATTTACTGGCATCTTGTGCAGGCTAGCAATAGGGGAGAACATATGGAAGGAAATTACTAACTCTTTTTTGGGCAGTATACCAATTTTATATACGTTATATACAAATTATTCAGTGGGCTGCTGTATCCATTGCATGTCAGTGACTCCAATATGTGGAACTCCAGTACATACCATGTTGTTTTCCAACAAAATGAAAGTGATAAAACTACTACTTTGTAATGCTGAAATAACCTAAATACCTATCATACCTTAGTATTGAGGATCAAAAAGGAATAAGTCCACCCTGAGAAACCAATAAAAGTTTGGGTATTTAGAGCAGCCATTATAATTTACATTTAGGGAACCCTATGGTGCACTAGCTAGCAGCTACTAGTCTGAGATTTATAACACTGGAACACTAAGCTTCACAAAACTGGGGCGCGCAGCTAAGTTTTATGATTTTAAATTACATGCATACCTTGAGCACCAGTTATTCATTGAAGTGACTTGTTCGGTGATGGCGATGTTTGATTTCAAACATTTTATTGAGTTTGGACCTTTTGTGAACATTACATACAATTTTGTTACATACTTTTTATCACAGTATTTACGTCACACATATTTTTGTACTTTACTAATAGTTATATGTTTTACCATGTGTCAGCAGCTTTATTTTAATCATAATTTGGGATTTATTTTATTTTTCATGAACACTTATTTCATGTACTATATATACTAATACTTCATATTTAAAAAATTATAATATATTCCTTTCCAAGCTTTGGCTACTTTTGTAAAACTGAACCGAGAACTTTTATACAATAGTATGAATCCTTTATAGAAAGGCATGCAGCTTCACAAGATCCTTGTACTTTTTGACATAGAAAGCACAAGAGAAAAGTATGTAATGTCTTGTGGATAGAGTTACCTGGTTCGTGGTCCATTCTTTCTGTTTTCCAAAAGCATTCATTACTTGCCAGTCATTCAGCGAAATCTCTTTTAACTGCTTCTCACTAAACTGAGTTGCCAAACGGCCAAGCCGAACAAGGACAAGGCTGGGGAGTTCAGAAGGAGGGCCTGCAATCTATAAGAATGTGGAAAATGAACTTTAAATAAATATATTATATAATAAAAGTGCAGAAACCCAACCACTAAGAAATCACCCTTCATTGTCAGAGTAAATATGAAAGCTTTGTACAGTCAGTTTACACGTTATTCTTTGTAATGACTTTAAGAAGTATTTGGCAAACCCTCATTTATTACCTCCAATACTCTGCTCAGTAGAAGACCCAGCTCGCTGGTTGGGATATCAGGATCCTGACCGATGATTTCCAGACAGTCCATAAAATCAGTGGGCGTCATTCCCAAAATCAGATGCACACCCCATGCAGAGACAATACTGTCATGAAGCATGCTGCACTCGGGAGCACTCACTGGATAATAATATATGAAATAACAAAAAATTTGAAAAAAGTTATAACTTTTTAGCCACATAAAATCAAAAGAAATCACAAATTACTGAATATCAGTCAACAAAAGAGCTTCCAGTTTTGTTTAGATTGGCAATTAAATCAAGTGGTTTTACTACAGTTTTATTGCTTCAAAAATGTGAAGAAACCAACAAACGTCCCCATTATCATTGAAATAATTGAAAGTGACTGAAAAGTTTTGTTTGCAGGGTGGTAAAATTTCAGTTTTAAAGTTGTGTTACCATGCTACATGCAGCATCATTGTTGGTAGGCTGCTTAACTACTTCAATAGACCTGAATGAGAATGCTTCCCAATACCTGCTAAATGGTATTCAAACTTTTGAAAGGCCTTTGTGAGGAAGAAGTACAAAGAAATGATGTGTTTAGACTTCCTGCTAAAAAAACTGCTTCTATGGTTTTTCCATATGTTTGCTAAATCCCAGAAAATACCTAAACTAACCGCCTTGCTCCTGGGTACCTGGCTATTGAATTTGGGTGCCTGGTGACATCTGTATGAGCAGGCACTAAAAGGTAACAAAACAAAAGGGTAACACAAATATGAAATTACTCTTATACACTTAATAAAATTGGACCAGGTCCTCTACAGTCATATTTTGTATGAGGCAACATAGGACAAATACAAAATGTCTTCAATAAAATGATTATTCTTTCTGACACTGCGGATGTGACGATTGTGCTGTAGGATGACCACGGAGATATCTCACTGCTGCAGTAGGCAAAGCTTCTGCAGGTTCTTCAGTTTCTCTGGCTGTCTTCAGTTTGCTGAGCACCAGGCAATGAGAATGCCTCTTTAGGGTAAATTGATCACAGACAGTAAATTATTTTAATTTTTTGGTTTAGAAGAATAGGCATTTGACATTTTAGTTATCATCAAAGCTCCACAACCTGACATCAATGTCTTAGGTTATATTTAGAAATCTAAACAGCTCTGCCAATACAAAGTGTCCATGTGGCATAGTCACGGTCAAATCTGGTCCTGGGTATCACAGTGTACGGGGGAGATAGTATGGTCAACATTTCCAGGTCTTGTCACTTTCATCTACACAACATCCCTAAAATCTGCCCCTACCTGTCCCCTTAGACCACCAAACTCCTTGTACATGCTCTTATCATCTCTCGTCTGGACTACTGTAACATCCTCCTCTCTGGTATTCCACTAACCCGACTCTCTCCTCTACAATCTATCATGAATGCTGCAGCCAGACTCATCCATCCTTCCCACTGCTCCTCTTCTGCTGCATCTTTTTGTAGTTCTCTCCATTGGCTTCCATTTCACCTTAGAATCAAATTCAAGCTCCTGTGCTTTGCCTTCAAATCCCTCCACAGTTCTTGTCCCACTTACATTTCTGACCTGGTAAAAAAATACATCACTAGCCGCTCTCTCCGCTCCTCCAATGACCTACTAATGACTTCCTCACTCATAACCTCATCACACGCACGGATACAAGACTTTTCTAGAGCTGCCCCAATTCTCTGGAATGGTCTTCCTCGTCCTATTCGGCTTGCTCCTACTTTCTGCTCATTTATAAGAGCGCTCAAAACCCATTTTTTCAAACTTGCCTACTCATCTTCTTCTGTCTTTTGAAACCATCCCTACCGCTCACTACTACATATCTCCTCTCCTATTGTGTGTGAAATTCCCCCACCTACTAGATTGTAAGCGCTTCGGGGCAGGGTCCTCTCTGTATCACTTTCTGTATTCGTCTGTCATTTGCAGCCCCTATTTAATGTACAGCGCTGCGTAATATGTTAGTTGTTTTTAATATTTTTATATGTTTATTAATATTAATAATTAATAATATTAATACCTGGGGAAATTTAGAATGTTAGCTTTTAAACTTCCTTAAATTTTGTTATGACGTCTTTGAAAACAATACAAAGCCGTATACAAGTCTTTGAATTTAGCTTCTTACCTGAAGTCTTCAACTGTAAACGGATTAAAGATGAGCGTTTTAGTAATGTGCGCTGTCTCTGCATGCTGTCTAGAGACTCTGCTGCACTCTCTGACTGTCTACACGCAACGCCCAAAGGAGTCTCCCTCCATTTACGCTCTTCAGACAAGATCTGCATTGCCCATATACTAGAGAGTGCTTCCTAAATAGTAAAATATGAACATACAGACACATTTTACACACAGAGAAGACTTGACCTATCACTGAAAAAGGATTATGAAAGACATCTATCTAACATTTGTGCAGGGCTTAATGAAAAGCAAAGTAGAAATATTTAGATGTAATATATGAGAAAAAGAACTGATCCAAGGATTCACACAGCAGATGCAGTTTAGGTATGGTACAAATAAAAGAGAAGCAAAATACATAAAGTAAATGATGCTCTTACCGTATTAAGAGACTGCAGAGTGCTAATTGGCAATAAAGGGACCAGTCTGTCCAATCGTTCTAGTAATGAAGAGGTCCACAGTGTGGAGGACCTGAATACAAAAGAAATGATAGGACCTAACAGCCACCATTGTACAGTAAGCACAATCATTATTTTGGAAAAGCCAGCCTAATATACATTTCAAATTAAATTATTCCTAAAGAATCAGAGGAAGCACTAACCTCACCACAACCTCATCGCCAGTCTGAACATAGCCAAATGGTACCCCAAGGATGTTTTGTGAATTACTAATGTGTTATATCGATAAATAACTTGACAATGCATTCATACCCCTCATCCTTTCATTTTATTAAGCCATTTCAATATTTCGGAAATTCAGAAAATACTTTATATCTGTCTACTACAAACCTGAACCCTTTTGCACTTTGCAGAAGTTGGCCAAGCAGCAGTCTTGTCTCCTGTGGGTAGCAGTAACCGGTCACACGTTCCACACTCTGCCTCATTATAGCATAAGACAATAACTGGTAGCTTGAACCTCGGAGAAATGGAGTTAGGATCCCAAGAGCTACAAATTTTTCTGTTGTGGACATGGTCCGTGCTGAACTCTGAAAGAGAGTTGAGACTAACAATTAGCATAATGTAAGGAGGACTTACGCTCAATCTGTGGGGAAAATACAACCACTTGGCTCCTTCATTGTAGTGGAGAGAAAGCGGCTTGTAGCTGTGCTATGTAGGGGAGGCAAGGTCAGGCCAAGGGGTAGGCAAAAGAGCAGGCCCCCATGTGTGTTTCAGCAGAAGAGGGGTTCAAAAAGACCAGGACATGCAACCTATGCTGGTATAAGAGGCCTGATTTATTAAGGCTCTCCAGGACTGGAGAGGATACACTTTTATTAGTGAACTTGGGTAATACAGTAAACCTGGAATGGATCTGCTCCAGCAATTGTTTGCTAACATTTGCTAACAAATAGCACATTACAATAAATCCATTCCAGGTTTGCTAGGTCACCCAGGTTCACTGATGAAGGTGCATCCTCTCCAGTCTTGGAGAACTTCAATAAATCAGGCTCATGGTGAGGGGGACACATTTTGCACTTTTCATCTTGGATGCTAAAGGATCCTTTCCCGACACTGAGTAAAGGGAAGGCTGGGTCCATCATAATAAGATTGTGATTGTTTCTTTTTAAAACTAAAGTTAAAGAATGGATATGTAATGGGAGAGTAGTTTTAATACATAGATAGAACAGATTAAAGCTGCTTCCCCTGGTGTCTACTGTCAAATAGCAGATGCAGAGGAGCAATACCAGGCAGTAACTGTTTGACTTTTTCAGGCATCTGCAAATGCCTGTGTAGGCATTTCTAAGTGGCTACAAAATCTTGGTAGTTTTTGTTTTTTCACTTTTTCTGTATTGTAACCGCTTGTAAAAACCTTTTTCAAAAGTTTAAAAGTTTGCATATGGCACCAATGCAAGTCTAAGGAGCTGACAGGTCACAGAAGACTTCTAATTGGAGGTGGCAGGTCACTGTTGAAGAATTCTGATTGTGGTTTTGCTTTACTTTTTACCAAATTTATTATTTCAGTAAAGTTTAAACACGCACCAGGCATTGTAACAATGCATCAAGTATGGCAAAACGACGCTGCTGGGGTAATTCAGATACAAACTGGGCCTCTGACTTCAGTGTTTTCATCAAACTCCTACAAGACTTCAGTGGAAGAAGAGAAACCATACCGGGGCTAAAAGACAAAATTAAGCAGATTGGAACAAAAGACAACAGACATCTGGAACTGTGCACACCAGAAATATTTCTATAGTTTTACAAATCACTTGCAGGGCAAAAAAATCAGTACTGTATTAAATATGTAATATGAGTAGTCTTCACTAGAAACATGTCTCCAGTTTTCGGGTGCTGAATTTCAAATATTAAAGCTGAAATTAAGCCTAAGTATACATTTGTACCTCTCCTGTACTAAAAATCGCTTGCTCTGATTTTATGAGCTTCTCACGGTGATTAGAAGCTGCCCACCCCATTTTTTGACTGGAAGACATCCAGAATCTTCCAGCCCTTCCCTCCCCAGGCTGTCTCAATCCTTGCAGTGCAGTCAGACAAAAGACAGCTGTGAATTTCTGCTATGATCAACAGGTATGTTCTGCACTTTTCATACAGATTTAACAGACTGCTTTTAATAGACTAAAAGCAGAGAGAACAGGCAAAGTTTATTTTAGGGTTTATATACATTTTAAATTTGGACTTACTGGATCTCAAGGAGGTTCCGCGAACTCAAGTGGTTCAGCAGCGAAAGAATAAGAGGAAGAGTATTGATCTCATCAAGTGCACAGCGAATCTAGATAAATAGGAGTTACAAACATGCATGCAGGTATTAAAGGTTTTGTAAAATGTTTTCCGTCATAGAGACTAAGGACTAATAGGTGAAGTTCATCAATTCCAACTAAATGTTGGTATAATACATTATGGAAAAAATGCAGGTACAGCATCACCAGGCAACCACATATTATTATTATTATTATTAATAATAATAATAATAATAATAAATTATTATTATCTTATACAGGATTTATATAATGCCAACATATTACACAGCGCTATACAATAAATAGGGGCTGCAAATGACAGACAGATACAGATAGTGATACAGGAGGGGGAAAGGACCCTGGCCAGAAGAGCTTACAATCTAAGAGGTGGGTGAAATATAATTACATGGTTACCCAGGGCTGCTAATTTTTTTGACAGTTCTTTACGTATCATTTTAAAGGAATGAATGGTTATTCTGTTTTTAGCTTTGTACAAATTATTTTTGCTGTCCTTATCCTCACTGGGGAGATTCTCGACCAAAGATACAATAGAAAGTAATTCGAAATTTCTCCAACTGATAATGAGATTTCTATGAATTGCAAGAGTTAAATCATAATTTTTGGCCACGTTTAAATAACATATTGCTTAGCTGTAGATTTCCTTCTTTTCAAGAAACTGAGACTTTTCTCCTTACATTCTTTCTGTTGGTTACAGACCTCTGAGGTCATCCCGTACAATGTAGTTATCCTACATTGTAAAGAAAGATGCTGAGGGCTCATCCACAACCAAGAGCAAGGAAAGAGGACAGTGCCTGCTCCCAGGCTGCTAAGGGAGTGAGATATGGGGCCTAATTCTCAAGGCTGGAGAGGATATACTTTCATCAGTGAAGCTGGGTGATTCAGCAAACCTGGAATGGATCTGGTCCAGGATTCAAAATATTTGCAAGCAAATAGCAAAAGATTTTGAAGAAATCCATTCCAGGTGTGCTGGATCACCCAGCTTCACTGATGAAAGTGTATTCTCTACAGCCTTGGAGATCTTTAATAAATCAGGCCCATGGTGTAAGCAACTAGTTTTTTACTGCTACCAAAAAATGAGCATTTAAATCCTGCAACGTTGGGGATCGTCATTGTCTCTGGAGTGAAACTTTAGGTTGTTTTGGCAATCTACTAATATTTTTTCAATCATCTGCTTGTACTGCATTCTTTGTTCTTACCAGCTGACGGGGCAATGAATTAATAATGCCATATAACTGCGTCATAATTTGTATATCATCTTGCAGAATTTTTTTCAGGAGATCACAGGTATTTCCAATGACTGTATTCATTGATGACCTGCAAGTACAAGATAAAACATAGAAATATGACCAATACAGAGACAAATGGAAATCTATCTATAGTACTGAACTGAAAGCAAACCCCTCAATTCGCTAATTTGAAAAAAGTCACATGTTCAGTTTAAGAGCTTGTTCACACCATGCTATCCAATGAGATTCTGAAGAAGCACATCCAATGAGATTCTGAAGAAGCACACACTTTGATGTGCACATTGACATGTGTTGTGTTAGGGCAGCCCATTTACTTGTTCAGACTGGCGGTGTGGTTGTATTGCAGTTACCACTTCCTCACACAAGTGAATTGTTACCTTGGGGAAGACGCTACATGAACTGTCTACTTGAATCAGTACAATAGAGAATGCATTGGGAGGCAGTAAGCACATCAGAATTGCTCACTGCTGCCTATTGCCAAATGTGCAAACGGGTGCAGCAGGTTCTTTCAGAACTAGAACTACAGAGCAAGCGTCTGGGAGCCGTGCGGAACTGCTTGCTCCCACTGCGGATCTTAACCTGCCCTCTATTCAGTGAAAATGTAAAGAAAGGTAGTGTGCACAAACATTTAAAGCCAAATAATAGTAACACGGTTTAATAAATATTACAATTATGTTTTTTATATGAATAACACAGGGTAACACATTTTTTGTTGAGTTAGATCTTACACTTGTTTTTATCTTATTTTTTGGGTGGTGAATCCAGAAATGACACCAGGTTTTTGCTATCCTATCCAGTTTTTTAAGATACAGGGTACCCTCCATTTTTGTCAAAAAACATAAAAATTTTACATACAATGAAAAAATAATGAAATTATAACTTAAATGTACTGTTTATTTAAATTTCTTTTGTTCATACAAAGGACTTCTTGTTACTCTATGACATTTTTTTTACAGTAAAACATTTGAAAATTAATTAGGTAAAAATTTACGCTTATAGCTTTTCCTGGAGTCTTCAGTGTTAGGACAATCCCGCCGGATGCTCCAACAGTCAGCCATCATATGTACATCTCATCTACCCTGATATCATCCTTCCATGACCTTCAAATCTTGGTGGAATCGTTCACCTTGCTCATCACTGACTGCAACAAGGTTTCCCAGGAAGTTAGAAAGATGGCTATGCAGAAAATGCACCTTGATGCTCATATTGCAACCAAGCATTTTGTAGCTCTCCAAGAATTTCTGGACAATTTCTGTATAATTATTTGCTCTTGTGTTTCCAAGAAAGTCCCTGAAAATGGCTTTGAATGATAACCAAGCGTTCTTTTCGACTTCTGACATTGTCCTGATGAAATGTTCATCTTTAATGAGCTGCCGAATCTGTGGACCATCAAACACACCGGCCTTTATTTTTTCAAATGACAGACTAGGAAATGGCAAAATGAGGTACTTGAAACATTCTACTTCAGTTGGCAAAGCTTCATCAGACCCAGTTTCATGTGCAGAGGCGGAAATATAATATTCTTTCTATCAATAAGTGGCTCATGTGGAATGTTTGGATCACCTGGTTTTAGCGCAGATCTTGGAGGCCAATTCCTTTCCACCCAATGCCTCTCACAAGCTCTGCTGTCCAACATGTACAGATAACAGGAATACTTGGTGTATGCGCATTGCTGACCAAGAAGAAAGCATACACAGATGACTCAATTGTGCTGGTGATATTGCAACAACTCAATGACTCTTTTTATGTCTGCATATTCTTCACAAAGAGAAACTGAATGGCCAATTGGGACTGACCCAAATAATTTACTATTGTAAAGGAGGACACACTTAAAGGTCCGCTTTAAGCTATTCAGATGCCATTCAGTTCAGTTATGGATTGGAATTCCCAATTCCTCCATTAAACCAGGTATGTTATGGCAATACACAAAGTCACTGTCAGTTCTAAAGTACCTTTGTTCCTTTTTCAAGTAAGTTTGTCTCACGCAGTCTTGATGCTAGGAGTCCCGAAGCCTTCTTCGATAGTCTGAAATCACGTGCCAAATCACTCAACTCATGCTGATCAAATCCCTTACGAACAGAGTCCTCTTCAGAGGATAGTGTATTGAAAACTGGCACTGGGATTTCATCTGAATGAGCCACTGGGCGTTTAGCCGATGGTAGACTAGGATACTCTATTTTACATTTATTTTTCTTGTTATATCCTGAAGTTTTCGCTATTCAAAAGTAACAGTCACTGAAATGATCCCCTGGCTCTTGCCAAACCATAGGTATACCAAAAGGTATCTTATCACGTGTTCCCTTTGTCCACATCCGTAAAGCCTCGACACACTGTTTGCACACCTTATGAGGGGCCCAAAACTTATCTTGATCACCAAGTTTAACTTTGAAATATGCCAAATAGGCTTGCTCTACAAATGTGCTGATGTTCGCCCTTTGACTGGGAATAGTGAAACTGCCACAGATATGACTAAATGAATCAGGGTTGTTTAGGCACTTACGATGAGAAACAGCAGAGCCAGACATATTCTGATAGATAGGAATAATGTGTGTAAGTAGAAAAATACATTTTGCTTATCATCTAAGTAGAGCAGTGCACAACCTCTGACCACACTGACTTGTATGTAAATGAATAGCCTATACAACGCTACAGTCACATTCATATATGCAGTAGAGAAAAAAACCTGACGTGATAGAAGAATACTAACTGCACTTTCAGAATCAGCATACCTATTTTAGTGTAAATAAGCTAAAAATTGAAGTCAACAAAAAATGTGTTCAAAATTGTTCCCCAATGTAATAAATGAAGTTAAATTTGAAAATGTTCTTTAGACATTGGGTGCAGGGGAGTTGGAATTAGAAAAATAGACTTACCTGACTCCTACTTGAATTGTTTGGGTTACTTTTCGAAACAGGAATAGTGCCTGTCAAACACAGAAACCGAATAATTTACGAGCCAAATGTGGTTTATATACATTATTTCATAGTTTATTACAAGGCTGATATGTGACATCCATGGGTCACTGCCTAAGGCACTTGGCACCAGCATCCCTCTGTATGTACAGTAAGTGTAATTTGTTAGAGCCTTTTCTTTTTTTCATTTTACTTTTGAGATTACCTCTACCTCTAAAGCTGAGCTGCATCAAACTACCCAGAGTGGAAGTGGTACTCCCCATTTCCACACTGAAAAGGTTAAATGCTTGCATTTGCTTAGGGGATTTAGAAATGAATCCTTCGCTCCCTCCATACTTGTCGATCTTCTCTTCTTTCGGACACTTTGGGTTGTGGACGGACCCTCAGCAACCTCACCCACAATCCAGGGGTTATTGTTCCTGTGTCTGTCCCTGTGATAACATCACAGAGTGTTTTGGAGAAAAGAACTGTTCACACAGCGGCGGAGTCTGCAGCAGCCAGGAGGTAATGGGGTACAGGGTGGTTATTTAAGCATTCCTGGAATCGGCTTTAGGCTACGTACACACATGCAATAATTGTCCTTGGACAGGAACGATTAACGACTGATTGCTAACAAAAAAAGTGCACAATGACAGGCCAACAACACTGATGAACAAGGAATGTCGCTGGAAATGAAAGACCAGCCTGGAGGATCCGTTTGGGTGACAGTTGTTTACTATCTATTGTGTGTAGTGTGCGGTCATTCAGTGTTCGCTGATTGTTCTACGGTACACTTTTTCCATTACATGTCCCTTGATGCATCGTTCAAACAATAGTATCTAGTGTGTACATTATTAGTAGATTATATTTGAACATAGTAAAGGAAAAAAAAAGAAAACAGTCATGAATAATCGTTGATCTGTTGTCAGTCATTTGTTTTCTAACGACAATTATTGCACGTGTGTACCTAGCCTTAAGAAAGGGAAGTTCTTATCATTAAGCTAAGACAGTGGCAGAATGAAGGCTAAGTATAGTCTTGCATATACATATCACATGAACACGGTGATGTTGCAAGGTAGCATATGCTTCCTAAAGCTATATGGAATTGGAAATGAAAAATGAAGAGTTGGCCTATTGCATAAATACAAAAAAATGTCATGTTATGTTTCAACATGATCTTATATTCATCAATGGTTTGTTTACTAGATAGTTGTAGTTTACCTGTTGCTGATTCCATTTTACATCACCCCAATTGTTCAAGTTGGACAATATTTCGTTGCTCCGTGTACATAAATGAATTAATGGCAGTGAGTTTAAAAGTGGTCCCAGCTCTTGCAGTCTGTGTGTTACATTCCATGAAGTCTACAAGCAAAATGAAAAAACTTTATAATCGTCACCAAGTATATAATAGATGCATATACCAGTTTTTATTGCTTAAACGACCGTAGAAATCTAGGAATATACATACCCACAATGTTCTAATGACAGCCAGTGTTTGAGCATAGCTCAGTGAGCTGGAATGATTGGTCAAAGCTGGAAGAAGCTTTATAAGTTGTTTGGCAGATAATTCTTGCAGAAACATTGGGCTAAACCCCAGGACCAAGGAGCCGATGTTTGGTAGCATTTCATCTGAAATCTAATATGGAAAAAAACAACAGACTTGCCAGCACTTAAAACAAATTCCCCCTTGCAAATCACTTTTTTATTGTAATAATAGGACAGTTGGATCACAGGGTACTATATTTTCCATCAGATATTAACATTTAGGAAAATCATTTTATTTGTTTACACTATTAAGCAAAGGCAATGGGCCTGATATATTAAAGCTCTCCAAGACTGGAGAAGATAGACTATCATAGGTGATTCAGTTAATTTAAAATGGATTACTTAAAAATCATTTGCTATTAGTTGACACATGTTTTCAATCCAGGACCAGGATCCATTTAATTGCTGGATCACTCAGGTTCTCCTATGATAGTCTATCTTCGACAGTCTTGGAGATATCTCCTGTCTTAATTGTGTAAAAGATTGTAAATGATTTGGCTCCATTATTATGCAAGATAATTTTATCATTCCAAGATATCCGTATATATATTTCTTCAGGTAAATGACCTGGGTACTGAATGATGTATTCTAACCTTATCAAAATCAACAGTCCTTATAATCCCTGACTTACAAAGGACATACAAAGGTATTCTCAACAAACAAAAGAAAAGAAGCACTGATGCCAAGATTTTATTATCATAAAAAGATAATTTTTTGGGAAGGGATTTATTTTCTCTTGTTTGTTTTTTTGTGTGTTTTTTTATAATTCAATTTGTATGTAGAGATGTATTGTTAATAAAAAGAATTTACAAAAAACATGGTGGGAGGTAGCATTTGTTTGGGCAGTTTTTAACACAAGGTACTTACCGTATTTTCCGGCGTATAAGACGACTTTTTAACCCCGAAAAATCTGTGCCAAAGTCGGGGGTCGTCTTATACGCCGGGTACTTACCTGCAGCTTCCTTCCCCTTGCTTCATACGTCCGGTGCAGCCGAGTCCCCGCTCTGTGCGGGGAGTATGAAGCAAGGGGAAGCAAGCTGCACACAGAGGAGAACGTGAGTCTGGATTGGCTCTCCAGCAGAGGAGGAATGTGGAGCGCGCGAGGGGCAGTGTAGGCTGTCACCTCCTCCTGTATCCCTCCTCCAATTACTAGTACTAGTAATAGCGAGCTCTGACAGGCAGAAGGAACAGTACAATACTGGGCGTATAACACGACCCCCAACTGCTTGGTTAGAGTGGTCTGCCATTTAATTGGCAGACCACTCCAACCAATCAGTTGGGGGTCGTCTTATACGCCCAGTCATCCTATACGCTGGAAAATACGGTACTTTTTTGTGATATCAAAACATTATCAATTGCATTGGCATTTTTTTTCTCTATGAAGCTTGCACTGCACATATTGACCAAATTATAACAGAAATAATAAGGCTATATTTGGAGTACAGGTGGTATTATTATATTATTTTTTTCTATTTATTTAATATATTATTATATATTTATTAAGATTAATACTTTCCAACAGTAACACAGACAGCAATAAACTGTGACAGTAGCAATAAACATTTTCGATTGTTAATTGTTTAAAAAGTTATTTAGGCTAAATTTGGGCATTTACAATTGCCTTGTAAAAATATCTTTGGATTGATAAAAACTGATCTGAGTCGAATGTATCTGCGCAACATTACTGCTCTCTGTATTGCATTATTGTAGCTTTAGTAAGTCTAGTGGACACAAGTCTAAAACTTACATTTCCAATGTTTAGGATCTTTTCAACAAGCACCCGAGCCTGAAAGAGAATTACAAAACCAAGGCTTTTATTACAAATCATACCCAAATAATATTGCTAAAGCGAGAGTAAAATAAACATTATAAAAAAAGTCTCCTGACTCAACAACACTCTCCAATGAACATTTCTCAAAAACTATAATTCTATTCATAAAATAAAAGTGTTAATAATGTATTGTTGCTGTGGCTTTCTTTATTTCTATATGCTTGGCCTAATATACATGAACCGATTTTAATTTCTATTCCTATTACTAACCCAATAATATTATGTGATCTGAAGTGATTCTAAAGTAAGTATCTGGCTGATTGTAAAAGAACAATATTTGGGTTTGTTTTTGGACGTGTTGGTATTTGGAGCAAAAGTAGGCAAGTCATATTGTGTGTATGATCAGCCACAAGAAGATTCACTCAGTCTTTCCCATCTGTCTGGTGGTTCACCACACCTCTACCCCATGGTTAGAAGAGGAGAATACTGTACAAGTGTATCCTGTATTTTTGGACTTCAAATCGAGCAGTTATTGATTGTAAAGTTGATTGGAGCAGACAGTAATGCAGAATTGCCTCCAGAACTGTTTCTGTGTATTAGACTTTATTCCAGAGGTGGTCAACTTTTGGTGTACAGGACCGCTACTTCAGTCCCTGACCACGGGGCCTTACATAATATTCAGTGAGTGATAAAATAGCAGAAATATTTAGAAACTACAGGCGTGCAACAACAAATGGTCATGTCTATGGACTATAGGAAAATGGGAACACACTTCATCAGTCATAGAAAGGAGACACTTTAAATTAGACTTCTGGAGATCATAATGATTACCACCCTGTGCCACATTTTGATCCATACAGTACCTATTAGATTTTAGCTGAACCACGGATAAAAACATAAAAAAAGAATAAAACGGATAAAAAAATATAAGGATAGGGTAAAGTAATAATTAAATTTAGGTACTTATTGGATTTATTTTTTTAGAATATTATTCTTTACATTCTTAAAGAAGCACTAAAACAGAGAACAATGTCTGAAGGGACCCCCCGAGGACAGCACAATGCCAAGGGGTTACAGGTTGGGATTTCCTCACAATAAAATATAATAATTAAAACAAATATTTAAAGATTAGAACAGAGAAGGTAATCACAGTTTGCTGTTCCTCCCAGCTAAACAACTTAGGATAAGATTTCAGCCACACCATAGTGCTTTGTGTGTAATGAGTCATTGTAAGAAAGCAAAGTATGAGAATGCAATGAGTATATATGGCTGCCCGCTGCTTCACATTGCTGTACTTACAGATAACAAATTATATGTACAAATACAGTTACATATGTTAAAAAGGTCATTTGTATCCATTGCTTTCTTAAACTAATCTCTGGTTAACATACAATGTTGATAATTGTTTACTCCTGGAGTTTGAAGCACCATTTATTAAAGCATTACATCGCAAAGTTTAGCTAACAATAAATGGATACCAAATAGGACCTATACCAAACACATACATTTACAGCCACAGCAAGTATTCCTTGTAGACAACCAATGTTCAAAATCCTTCAAAGGGGAAGAATGGAAAAGAGAGGTCCCACATGGCTCCCACCAAAACACTTTTATGATTTCAAAAGTAAAAGCTAGTTATATATTATTTCAGTCTGATGCGGAGTGACGTGTAATAGGTTCTCTTTAAACAAAACATAGTTTCACATGTAATATGACTTAATGGAAGAAGCACAAACATTTACCATGGCAGTACCTGCACAGGTGTCAGTCTTGCTGAGCCTATATCAGCCAAGGCTGGAAGGAATTGTTCTGGCGTCAGTGCCTGCAGAAAGGTGTAGCTAAGAGCTGGTATTACTGTAGAGAGATTGGAGATTGTCTGGGGGCTTAGCGTTTGAGGGTCCTGCCAGTGCAGATCAGCAGTTAGAAAATCGAGCATCTGTAGGAAAATTAAAAATGTCAGTCATAGGACTTAGTTGCCATTCTGTATTCCCCCTTCTCAGTGCTGATTTCCAGAGGCTTACCTGAGAATTAGGGAACAGTTCTCCGGACTTTACACATTGAAAGAGGTTTCTTTTCAGTGCCATAAAAATATCTGTCTTCTGCTGATAGTGTTCCAAGACCTGTACATCAGCCTGACATACACAGTAACCCATCCTAGAAACAAACATAGGTATGACATGATATGACATGTTATGACATGACTATGATATGATATGACATGTTATGACATGACATGACTATGAGCCATATAAAAATGGTGATCCTCTACCAGCCAAGACTGCGGATACATTTCCATATAACATTTCCATATGTCCCCAGATGCTATATTATCTGTTATGTACCCCCTTGGGTCTTATGTGCCTTAGAAACTCTATTTTTGCAGATAATGGTCTTAATACGTGCACTTTTTGTTGGTTTCAACAGTTAAATCTGTGTGTCACGTTTATTGTATGTGTTTATTATTTTGAAAAATCTGAATCTGCGTTCAATGAATGTCAGTGACCACTGGGGCAGCAGCCTAGGACTGAATGCTACTTCCACTACAGGTCAAATACCTATTATTACACAGTATTTATATAGCGCCGACATATTACGCAGCACTTTACAAAGTCCATAGTCATGTCATTATCTGTCCCTCAAAGGACAGGCTCACAAACTAATGTCTCTCCGATAGTCATATGTCATTAATACAGTCTACAGTCAATTTGGGGGAGAAACCAATTACCTAACTGAATGTTTTTGGGACGTGGGAGGAAACCAAAGTATCACACAAACAAGGGGAGAACCTGAAAACTCCATGCAGACAGTGCCCTGGCCAAGATTTGAACCTGGGACCTAGCGTTGCAAAGGCCAGTATGCTAACCACTGAGCCACCATGCTGCCTATACAGTACTTACCAATACATATCCCAAATGGTTCAGTGCTACCAGACATCTACCAATTCTACAATTTCTACAATGCAATGAAAGCAGAACATCATTGAGGTCATATCTCTGCACTTTCCTCTATATATAATCAATGTAAAAATGAAAGAATCCTACATTCAACAACCTAGCCAATGACTACACATACATAGACCGGCATTGCCGGTTGGGAAATCTGCTTGTGATCATTGAAACCACACGTCTGTACAGTATTTGCAGAATAGTTACTACACTTACAGTTCCACATCCTGGACGGTGATGTTTGCCACCTGTAACATTCTGGAGACCACAGTCCTCTGATATGGAGGAGACAGATCTTCTGGGATAACGGGGAGGATATTCACAACCTAACACATGGGAAGAGGGATGTCATTGTTATCACCATCATTGTCCTTATCATTGTCACCATAAACAGTCATACATAAACTTTATTTGCTATTACTTAATTGTGTAGATTTTTTCCTAACAAGGTTTGGACAAACAAATTAAGAATTCAAAATCAAGGAGGACAAATTTACATACAGCCCCCTTGGACTGAACTTTTTGTCATCCTGACCTAGCAAATCAAGATGGTCGAAGATCCAACACATGGAGGAGGACCAGACAAAGAACAAGAGATGACAGGTGAGTGTAATAAAAAAAAATTGTGATCAGGCAGGTAAGAATATTTTATGGCAGTAGGAACATCACCAGTCTGGTTACAATTTTTATTTTTAGGTTCAGTTCTCTTCCACTGTTACATTTCAGCTGCTTTTATTTCTCTGTACAGTCATAAGCTGCAGAAGCTAAAGAACAGGTAGCATCTTAGCGGACAGGACTGTGCTATGTAGCAAGGCTTTGTGAATCTCATGACTGGTTGGACAGACGTACAAATGCTTGGGCAGGTAAAGTAGTTATCATATGTGTTTTCAATGTGTGTATTTACTGGATTGCCTGAAGTCCCAGAAAACATATACTTATGTCATGTAGGTGCGATCCTATCGTCCTCTAATTCTTATAAAACCTTGACTCACCTGCTGAGCACTGAGCTGTTTAAACACATCCAATGGAAGAAGAGGGAGCATATTTCCAACTTTTTGGATAAATAAGTCATCTAACTGTGATATATTTCTAAGTATGATAGACCTTCGCAGCCAGAAGCCCAAGGCAAACCTTTGTTCTTCAGATAGAGATCCAGCATACACAGCCAAAACCTGAAGCCTAAATGGGAAATATTGAGATGGTTATTATGGTCTCGGTTATAACCAGGTAAATATTGTATATTTAATACAACCATATTTAGCCCTTGGATGCTCATCTACCAAGACTACTAATATGCTTACCAATATATTTACCCATTACATTTAGATTAGTCTATTTTGCCCCTTGATTATTATTTATGCATTTACCAAAAATCCTACCAAGGATCTATAAATCACAATGAATACTTATGAACCTAGTGCCTTACCTAATAATCAATGACCATAATATATATTACTCAATTTACTCACCTCCGCCATCTCAGTATTTGCGGTTATATGCTTATTATTGTATATTTACTCCACCATAGGTTCTCCCTTTAGATGGATACCTCAAAAATTGTTCCTTTTTCTACTATATAAGACAGCAGACCCATATGAATAACCAGGGGAATGCTCCCCTTGATACACCTCTAACAATTTATATGATTAAACCTTTGGATCATGTAAGTTCTAAATTTACTAATGTGTTAACCTATTAACAGTATAAAGTCAGACATTTTTTCTATATATTTTTTCTATACCTTTATCTATTCTCATCTCAACACATACACAAAGTGTCACCACAACAATTTTTTCATGTCAATCTCTGTAAAACCAAATCGTATTAACTACAATTGTATCTGCTTTATTGGTTTAGTCATATCTGCATTAAAACTATCTCTCATAGCTTTTTATACACTAAAAATATTTGTATCATGTTTTGATTAAGATATTTGTTTAACATTCAATTCCTGTTCAATGCACTTATATTTTGTATATCTACTATGAACCTAGATATTTGCCGAGTCTTTGCACATACCCGTTAAGCATAGAGTCACCCCTGAGGAAGCCCAAGTTTGGGTGAAATGCTTCGGGTCATCAACAACACGTTTGAAATACAAACTACGCTGTATTGTATATTCTTATTAGAGGTCTTCGGTCTAGTGCCCCTTTTGGGCGGTCAAGGCCAGAATATGGTTTCTGGCCATGCAAAAATTGCTAATATTTTACTTGTTTGATTGTTATGTATTATGAGAATTGATCATTAATACAATTTAATATTTGCCAAAAAAACCCTTCTCTACCTTTGCTTTGCTTCTACACTAATAAACAGGGTTGGCAATAAGGCCAAATTCCTAGGCCATTACACCCTCATTCCCACCAGCAAACTTAAACTTTCTACTTATAAGCAGAACCAGACAATTTAAGGATTGCACCAAATTGCAATAACAATTATATAACAATAACAACTATTATCTAATAATTATACAATCCTACTTTTATAATTCACCAAAGATTCAGGTGAATTTACACACATTTTATTTTATAGGGTTTGTGGTGTTTCAGTGTTAAAGGTAATTGTAAAAAAAGTATATAGCGTTCTGATCACTACAGCTTAGTTTAGTTCCAGGTACAAAACCTTTTATTCAGATGCATTCCTCAATATCTACAAAGGAGATATATGACCTTTGTGCGCCTCTTTTTTTAAAATATTATTATTATTTTAATAATATTAATAATAATCAGGATTTTTTATAGCACCAACATATTTTGCAGCGCTGTACATTAAATAGGGGTTGCAAATGACAGACAGATACAGACAGTGACACAGAAGGAGGAGAGGACCCTGCCCCGAAGAGCTTAACCTTTGCAAACCATATTATCACAGAAATGGGGGATGGACACAGAAGTTGAGAATGAGAACAGTAGTGAGCAGTCTTTAATACAGAAAATTCCTGCAAGTCAGGGGTTTTATTAATGCTGAATTACTGAGTGGATTAAAAAGAAATACATATAGGAAACTAATATTTAAATAAGATTACCCATGTCTCTGAATTTAAAATTATACTGTACTTCCTGCACACACAAATACATTTTTATAAAAGTTTCTTTGCATACAAAACAATCTATATTTAGCATGTGTTTGAACAGTCAGGTAGTATTATTTAAAACCATTAGAATGTCTCACGCATGGGTAAAAATGTACTGGTGTATGAGATGCTGTCTGTTACAATAATGTCCTGGAGAAATGCAGCTCTGCAATCATTTTGTGACTGTCAATACCAGTATTGCATTGTTGGGTTCTCTCTCTTGCAAGGCTAATATGCAAAAGTGTTATCATTGTTGGGGGGATTTAAAGCCATTCTGTTCTTTATATATCTAAAACTACACTCTGACTTTTGCAGTGCTAGGTCCCAGTTTGGAATTTGGGCCAGGACACTATCTGCATGGAGTTTGCAGGTTTTCCCCGTGTTTGCGTGGGTTTCCTCCGGGTACCTCCCACATCCCAAAAACAGTTAGGTTAATTGGCTTCTCTTTAAAAATTCCCCTTAGACTGTATTAAAGACATATGACTGAGGTAGGGACATTAGATTGTGAAACCTTAGAGGGACAGCTAGTCACATGACTATGGACTTTGTACAGCGCTGTGTAATATGAAGGCGCTATATAAATACTGTGTAATAATAATAACTACATACACACTAGATGATTGTCGCCCAATGTGAATGGTTGTGCTTGTCTTGGGTTAAAATGTGAGTTTAATTCCCCATAGAGACATCAGAGAGAAGTCAAATTACTCTTGCTGGAAATAATCTTTTGTGATTGTTCTAATATTGATCTATATATCTGGCTTTTAAGTAAATCAGAGGATTGTCACTAGCCATGATCCTTCATGATCATTTCCAATAACAGATGAACAAACAAGCACTGTACACAAAGGGCCTGATTTATGAATGCTCTCCAAGGCTGGAAAAAATATGATTTCATCAGTAATCCTGGGTGATTCAGCAGACCTGGAAAGGATTTCTTAAAATTCGTTTGCAATGTGTTAGCAATTGTTATCATTCCTGGACCATTTCAGGTTTGCTGGATCACCCAGGTTCGCTGATGAAAGTGAATCCTCTCCAGCCTTAGAGAGCTTTCATAAATCAGGCCCAAAGTGTTATTTCATTCAATAGAGAGTGGAGAGTTGAGCACTAGTGGCACCTCACTGTGCTCTTCCCCATAGGAATGAACAGTGGTCATCCCTAAGCAGTTGTTCTTAAATCTACCAGAGCATTGAGGGCCTACTGTACACATGCTAGAGAACATGACTGTTTATCTTGAACAACAATCATTTGATACTTGAATGTAGTCTTTAGCTACGTACACACTTCCAATTATTATCGTCGGAAAACGAACGACGAACTTTCCTGCACGATATATACGAACGATCGTATAGCACCGATCCTGCACATAGAGGTTAACGACACGATCGTTCGTAGATATTGTACACACAATAGATACGATCGTTTAAGCCATAGAGGAACTATGTGCACGGCAGGAAAGTGAACGGACGTTCGTTCATCACGCATGCTCTGAACATGGACGATCAACGAACGACCGTACACACGAACGATGTTCAACGATCGTCGTCCAATCCGATCCGCCGGTCCGGTCGTTCGTTTCCAACGACTTTCCTCGTTCGTCGGCGTCGTTGGTTACTTTTTTACGAACGATTTTTTGCCCAATCGATCGTTCGTCGTTCGATTGGAAAAATAAAAATTGGAAGTGTGTACGCACCTTTTAGTCTTTCTAGTCCTAGATTTTATATGCATTTTATATGTTTAACAGGTGTGTTCTTATCTCTCCTGGAAAAGAGGTCAGAAACATGCTTCTATTTTATGCAATGTATAAAATGCTTTTGTTGCACTGCTAAAAGCTTTCATCAGACCCACAGAGAACCATGCACATATTAACTAATCTCCAGTATTTGTATTGCATGTATTGGACGGCAACAAATGGTATAATATACAGAATATACAGAACAATAAATGCCAGCTCAGCCTTCATATTCATGTACATACACTTCCTTGTCATCCTGAAGTGGAGGAAGAAGTCTTATTATCTCATCTGGTTCCAGGAAACGTATAAAGGGAATAATGTCAGTAAAGAGGAGAGGGGTCGAAGTCACCTGAACTGTAAGCAGTGTGGTAATAATCATGGAAAAATATTCTTCGGATACCTGGAAAATTGGGGGAAAATAAAGGCATAAAAATGAAATATTATGATAAAGTTTTCTCCCACTCAACTGTTACAAACGTATTGTAATTTTGTAATGGATACCTTTATGTCATTATTTTGCAGCCAAGTGCATCTGTTTTAATCAGAACTACAGCAAAAAATGCAATATATATAATAAATGAAAAAATAAACAAGAATAAATTAATAATCTGTGAAAAAATAGGTGAACAGTCAGAGAAGTGTTCCCACTTATGAAAAAAAAGATTTGTAGTATAGAAAACTGAAAACAAAAGGTACTTTAAACATCTATTATAGATGGGTTCAGAAAATCAGGATTTTTTGGCATAAAGCAGTAATTAATTACCTAAATGCTGCACCAAATCTAGGTAAACTATCAAAGTAAATATAGCATCCAAATAAGGTTTATGATCTTGGCATCATGCAGTGAAAGTCTCAATCCCGACCCATTTCACCATTAGGTTTTTTCGGGGGATAACAAGATATATATTGATGCTTTTCTGAACCCTTCTCTATAGGTGTTCCACATACCTCTTTGTTTCTGTGAAAAGATAAATTAATAAATCCAAATTTTCCACAATATTCAACCAGAAAGCCAGAAATTTCTGCTGCAGTACTTTCTTTCTGGTATGATGTCAGACATTATTCATCACATTTCTCCTAACCCAGAACCCACCAAGACCATGACTTGGCAGTGAAAAGAGAAGCTGCATGTTGTGAACTCATCTCTTGCACAGACAGAAAGGCAGAAAACAAAATCTTTTGCAGATGAGATGGGGCACCAGAGATGAAAGACATCCTCAACACACAGAAATATTTTATTAATATTATACAGAATTTATATAGTGCTGACATATTATGCAGCACTGTACAAAACCCTCTTATCACTTGCTGCTCCCACAATTTAAGGTCAATTTGGGGGAAGCCAATTACCTAACTGCATGTTTCGGAATGTGGGAGGAAACCGGAGTACTCAGAAGAAACACACTTGAACACTTGGAGAACCTGCAAACTCCATGCAGATAGTGTCCCGGCCCAGATTCAAACCTGGGACCCAGCGCTGCAAGGGCCAGAGTGCTAACCACTGAGCCACCGTACTGCCTTATTTATCCTTGGTGCCCAATGGTTGGCAGTGGTTTGAATATTAGGGTCATATTAAGTGGTAGGTATACAGTAGGTAAGAGGTCAGGGATTGTTAAATTACATACACATGCTGGATAATTAAATATAACGTGTGAACAGCAGTCCCCCACAAGGGTGAATCACTAAAAAACCAACCAGGACAACCACTGTCATTTCCTATTGAGAAGAACATGGTGGCTGTTTCCTTTTTGTCCTCCCCTCGCCCGTCTCCATAGAACTGAACAGTGCAGTGTGTACAGCAGTCGTTCATTTTACTGTCACTGGAAACAATCATGGCAGATTGAACAGAAATTTAGGGTGTGTACAAAGTTTTATTGTCATCATGTTATTGGCAATATTAGTTACTTTTTTAACCAAAGAATTCTTCCATGTTACCAGTTGCGTCTAGAGCTGGTGGCCTTCCAACTCGGCACTTTAGAAGTTGGAACTGACTGCAGGAAGAGAAAGTAGAAACTATTTTTTAATTATAGAAACAGCAGTGCTTTCTAAAGTCCTGGCTTTGCAAAGAGCGCACAAGGGAGAATTGTTTACCAAGGGTTTTACTGTAATAGAATCTGGTTTCTTCTTTGAGTGCAGTACTAAAGTTAAACTGCAAACCAGGATATTTACAGATTACTTTGTACAGGTAAAGAAAATTACAATAACCTCAGCACTATGATGCTCTGATATGTAATGCACAAACCCCAAAAGTGATTGGAATAGATTTCAGAAGTCCTAATATCTTCTATAGATGAGTATTATATACTATTTGCAGCCTTTGTATGGAGTAAAGCCATGTACAAATGTCTTCTGCTGGAAATGATCTTTTGTGATTTTTTCCGGTGACAGTAGAGCAAATGAGTGGAGTACAAACAGTGCGGTTCTGTTCTATGAAGAGAGAAAGCTGAACGAGTGGAACCCTGATGTGCTCTTTTCCAATGGAAAGTGCAGTGGTCATCTCCATTTGCTCATTCATTGATCTCGACTGTTTGGGCAACAATAATCTGGCGTAGGTACGTAGCTTAACTTTCCAAAAAAAACATTTTTCATACAAAATGTTATAATTTAAAAAATATGTACACATTTTATACTAACAAAGATAAACAAAATCCCCCAAAAAAGTTATTTTTAATTTAATGAATAAGCTTGTATTTGCTGCTATACAATCAAGGAAATTTGAAATAGAAGTTATACCATTGGTCGCCAACCTTTTCAGACCTACAGACCACTAAATTTCGGGGCTCCGGACCGCCCGGGGAGGCGTGTGTCACTTAAAGGGGGAGAAACTTCCCCCCACAGTGACGTCATGATGCCAGAACCCACTCTACCATTGCAGGCTCAGACCTGCAAGGCAAGAGTGGGTGGGTCGAGTCCAGAGACAAAACCCATCCACCACCCTGAGGTTGCTATCAGTAGGGTAGACATAGTCTGTTGCTCTGGCCGGGGCATTCCCCCAACGTGGTCCTTCTTCTGACCTCGCTGGGGGGCGCACCAGCCAGAACCATGGACCACCAAAATTTTTTTGCAGACCACAGGCCGGCGACTGCTGAATTTTACAACCTAACACTTAGGATCAACCTACATATGGCAACAGTAACAACATCTTTGTAATGTGTAATTTTGTGGGATTTCACAACACCTTTTATCTAGAATTCATGGCATCAGATCATTTAACAGAAGACACTCAGAGGGAATGATATGGGTAAGTACCTGTAAAGAGGTCCAGTTCTGATACAAGATGTTTAGGAAAGTTTTGACAGCTTCCGGCTGAAGGGAAGTGATAACAGCTTTCAAATCCGGCAAGGCTAGCTGGAATAATTCCTGTTGGAGTAGAATAGTACTGAACGTTATAACTAGTGTACATAAATATATATTATAGATTTGTAGGTCTTCTATATATACCTCAATCAAGATCCAGGTCCGATTTGATGATATGTGTTCTTCTGCCAAAATTAATAGCGTATTCTGTAAACAAAAAAAAAAAAAACACATTAAAAACACGTTACAAAAAAATATAACTTGGACCATAAACTTTGTACAATAAATTCACTCTTACTGAATATGCTGTGAATGAACACTTTATATTACTGGAATGATTTGCCATTTTTCAGATACAATGTTCTCTTTAGCTTACCAGACTGTTGGGACAGTGACTGTGTTGCATTAAGTGGAACAAAGTGTACAACATTTACAGATTTCATACATGATGCATACATGATCCCCCCTAAACAGACAAAAATGTCCCGCAAGGTGGCAGTTACAAGGTAGGGACAAACTGACAAGTATGAATAATATGATCGGTATTTATATGTTTTCTGTAAGTACTGTTCCCATAAGTACTTTGCAGCAAACACTATCTGCCCCTTTTCTTTAAACCCTAACTGTCCCTGTAGTTTTGTATCAGGACAAACAGAAAATGGCACCTTGGCTACCTGCGCTTGCACGGATGTCATGCCTGAGCCACAGCCCTTTATAGAAAATAGGGCCAAGAGTGCCAAGGCAGCATGTTTGTAGAGATCAAATTTAGAGTTCTGGTCCAATGTCTAAACTCAGAATTGTTCAGATTTGACTTTTAATTGACTATATTCAGAACTATTCGACATCACTATTCTTAACCTAGCTTGCTAGAAACTAGAGAGGAGTCCACTAGTTTTAGCAATATGAACAAACGCCAAACTGTAGTACATGCACGCAACACATAGCCATCTATAAAAATATGTGGTCAACCAGGCAACAATGACAATATGTGGGCAATGAACATTACCACAACCTAACAGTGGACAAGCAAGAAATGTGAAAAACAAACTGGCAATCATCATAATATTTGGCCAACAAAATGGCTATAATGATATGTGTTCAATAATCAAGCAATTAAAAGTATACACAATGATTTCTCATACATAAGAAACAAACAAGCAGTCATCACAATATTGGGGTACAACATTCAGACAATGGGCAATACTGACATGTCAGCAGAAAAAAGAAAATTGTGGCAATGCATGGGGGGCTAATTGAGAACCTTAACAATAGATAATGGAAATACTTTCAACAAATGGGGAATTTTTGTAAAATTTGGCAATTAAAGACAATTATGGAAATACTTAGCCAACAAACTGATAACAGCGACAACATGTGACCGACAAACTGGCTATTGTGGCAATACACAGAAAACAATAAGACCCTATGTTGGCAACAAATAGGCAATCACAGCAATGCACATATAGGCAGCAATAATATGCGGGCAATAAAATGCAGGGACAACCACAACAGCCAAATTTGCCTCTGCTAACCATCAGTTTCTTTACCCATAATCCTGGCACTGCCAACACAAGCACTAGTCTTTAATTTTCTCTGGCAACACGTCCTTCCAGTGGACAATTGGTAGTAATGGAGACGCAGATAGCACATCCATTCCTCCATAACAGTTCATGTCTCTCCATTGACAATCCTTATCCTGGCACACAGTGTAACTACATTAGCTGATATGAATACTCCAGTAGGGCAATTTTCAAGTGATCCAAAAGGAACTTCCGGAAACTCACATGCCTCACATTTGGAATAGCTGCATTCTTCCAGGTATTACAAAATACGTAACCTGTTGATGCTTAACAACGTCAAACTCAATAAGGACTCAAGTGTTAACAAATGATTTTTTACATAAAGGTGCAATTGTTTTGTGATATGCCCTCATAAAATACAGCAATTTCATTTCTTGCAATCTAAACATTACAAACAAATGTAGAATCTCTGTTAACCTGGTACATAGACTGTATTGATCACCGTCTTTTGGTAGTTGTAAAATAGTATTGGTTTGTTCCAGTACTATATGTTGTTTCCTGCAAATCTAAAGTTAATTGTATCTATTTTATTGCTAATTATCTGTTCCAGTACTTGCATAACAGTTATGGCACAAAAGACTAAGCATTTTTGTATATGAAATAAAAGAACAAACCCCAAATTTCAGGACTAACTCTCTTCTCTGTTCACTGTACCATCCTTTCTGGGAAAAGAAATCCATTGCAGAATTCCAAACCTTAGCTCGGATCATATCACTGCCAGACAAAGACAGGATTTGCATCTCTTCTAGAAGGAGCAGAAGAATCACAGTGGTGTCCACAGCTTGTACGTAATGTTCTGTGATATTGGCTGCTGGTGTGACGCCTGTACTTTGTAGGTAACAGGCACTGAGAGGAAGAAAACTTGACAATGTTAGTCCTTCTCTTGGACACACTGAGCTCAGATCAGCAGTACAGTTCCACTGGAGCTTCTTTTTATCATCATCTGATAGGCAAGCAGTGGATTCATTAGTTGTATTGGAGGAAGAACAGAAGTTGACTACCCATGAGGTTGCCGAATCATTGGCCATGTTAGAGAGAAGGTTTGCTTGTGCACATACATGGGCAGTGAAGTTATCTCTGTCCACCACCCAGCACAGTAAAACGTTATCAGAATTAGGAGGGTTATTTTCCCAGTTACCATATTCACAGTTATAATTTTGACTCCACCATGGTCCAAGAGTGCCATTACAGAATGACTGAATCCAGTTCATGGAAGCACAATGGTTTAAACCATCAGACAGAAGACTAGAGTTACCACAATATGATTTGACCCAGGAGAGGTTTTTCATTTCATCCAATAATTTATTAAAGCTACTGTTTGAGCAGTACTGAGTAAAATTTTGGGTATCCCATTGGAAGCAATATTGAATTAGGAAATCTTGTAAAGATGTTAGATTCCATGTGCTACCTGGACATATCTCAGCAGAATGACATTTTGGAATGATCTCACCACTGGCTGTAAATTGGATCAATTTATCATACAACTCAGAACGATTGCAAAGAACTTGTGAGAAAGTCATATTGTCAAAATACCGACAGTAAGAATCAAAAAAAGCTGTTGGATTCACAACTGTCCAGGAGGAGTAATTACAAAAATTCCATACTGTGAACTTGTTAAGATCTGTTGAGTTCTGACATGATGAAGAAAGAAAGTTAACGATATACTGTGTACAGTTAGCTATGCTATAATTGAGCTTTTCATTACAGAACGATGGGATCCAACTATATTCAGATGATTTAGAGAGTTGTGTCACCAGTGTAAAATTCTCACAAATAAATTGACTAAAATGTTGTGCATCCTTAGTTGCACAGGTTGCCAATATGGATGAGTTCAATGCAGTCAAGTTGGAAAAGTTGTAATTACAAAGTGTTGCGTTTGTGGTATTACCATTGCACGTTAGATTTGAAGATTTGTACACTTTAATCTGTTTGGTTGTACTTTGATTGCTACAAAGAAATAGTTCCAGTTGCTTCGGATCAAACTGCCAGCAAAAATCTACAGATTCAGCATCAACACTAGAGTTCCATGTTGTATAATTACACAGGTGCTGAGAACAGAATGGAAGCACCCAAATGTTGTTTGTATCCCTAGTCAGAGTAATTAGCAGGGTAGAGTTTTTGCAAACAGAAGACAAGAACTGGTTCTCATCTATTTGACTGCAGTTGGAGACTAAAGATGAAGACACAGCTAATGTTGACTGGTTATTGTTGTCTTTTTTCAACCATGCTAAATAGTTACAGGTATTTTCTGAGCTTCCTGTTGTGAAATTATGACAGATCTCTGCAATCCAGGGGTTGAACTCGTAGATGAACAATTGTTGGGGAACCTCAAGAGATAGGCAAACGTAGTTTGCTAAAGCAGTCTGATCATTCCATGCACAGAATGCAACAAGAGAAGGGTCTATGTTTTCTATCTGCCATTGGTCATAGTTGCAGAGTTGCTGGATCATAGATAGTGTGGCTGTATCAGTTGGGGCCTCAGTTGGACAGACTGGATCAAGCCACTCATTGTTTGGATTCCCCTTGAGCTTATACAAGAAATCAGGATCTTCACAAAGATAAAGTGTAAACTGGTCCTGGTCATACAGCCAGCAATAGGCAACAGAAAAGTCAGAGATAGTACTGGCGTCCCAGGACACGTACTGACACATGTTATCTGGGTTTGTGTTGTATGCACAGAATCCTTGTAACCAGTTGTTGTCTGTTGTCTGAATTGTTAGTTGGTTAAGTAGGGTCTTGTCCCCACAGACTGAGTGAATGAACTGTTGCTTGTCTTGCTCACTGCATGTGGATACATCAGAAGAAGAGGCTCCTAAGGTATGCCATGATGTGTAATTGCAACTTACAGTCACAGATCTGGCAGTCCGTACAATCTTGGTGCTACATGGGTCAAATAAGGTAGACAGCTGTGTGAAGAAATATCTGCATAGCTGGTTGTCCCTTTGCATTGTTTGAGAAATAGTTGTTAGTTGCAAACATAGTGACTGCAAACTACCACTCATGGAGTCAGGAATAAACGTGCATACGCTTCTCAGTGCTGGGAGGAGGCGATCAGAGCAGGTTTTTAGAAACACGGAAAGATTAGCTTTGAGGGAAACACCAAAAACCTGGGAACTTTTAGGCAGAGGTCTAACCAGTGGCAAATCCAGGAAACCCCAGCTCAGATTATGAGACATGCCCCTAAAAAGAGATCATAGGTGTTAATCAATGAGTAAATTCAAATATTCACATATAACTCCACCTTACATTATAAAGATAGTAAATAATAAACTCTGTACTGCTGCCTTGTCTGGTTATACTGTATGTGCTTCCAAAAGACTTTTTGTGAAAAATATTCACATTTTGCACATTTTTTTCACCTCCCTGCTATATATGGTACCGCTACTGTCCAATAGATCTGAATTCTTATAGTGTCTACATTTCTTACATAGATGCAAAACATGAACATTTTCTATTGCACCCAAAGTATGTGCAAACTCATGTGCAAACATAAAATAAAATAGATTAGAAGAAGTATATACTACTTTGGCTTCCTCTACTTTGCAATATATAATCTGCCAAAAAGTGGAATTGCTTTTTACTAAATCAGCAAAAAGGTAGAAAAAAAACATAAAAACAGATTAAAAAAGGAACAGGAATATACAGAATGTAAAACCAAACCACTCAAACTAAATATTTAGAAATTGTGAAAACACACCAAGGGATATCATAATCATTTACCATAACAAAAGATGTTTCAAGTCCCCTGCAAGAGAAAAATAATAAATGTCTATTTTTGAACCTTACATGTATATTTCATTTGTTTTGCTTCATTTGGTTTTTATTGTGTTATGATATGCTATGGTTTTATATAAAAAGGACTTATTATAATAGAACTTACCTTGTGTACTGCCGGCATTTAAAAGTGTGTTTAAAGTTCCATGAAGCCCAAATGTTGGGTCCTTATTTAGGATAAGTGGGAGCAATGACCCAAGAAATTGTTGCCACCTTTCAATTGTTGTAGAAGATGTGTTAAACTGTATACTACCAGAACACTGAGGATTCACTCCTTGCATGAGTAACACCAAATCCTGAGCTGTTTGGGGTGGCCAGGCTGGGACTGTAGATGCAGTTGTCAATGGAGGGTTGGGGTGCCTAACAAGACCTTGAATAAAAACAAAGAAACATGCAAAAAAAAAAATTATATTCCAAATTCCTGATATGTGTTCCATTGATTGTGTTCACCATCGGGAAGGCACTGGCATTGTGTGCGGTATCAAATTGTGGGATAATAGGTTAATTCCACCAAAGAGTAGAATACTATTACATTTTGGTATTTGCTCCAGAACACGTTAAAATAGTGGTGAATGTCCACAAGTTGTCCAAGAACTTGAGAATAAACATACATTATATATACATATATATATATATATATATATATATATATATATAAATATTTATACTATTGTATTGCAAAAGTGTTTAAGAAAGAAGCAAATCAAAGCTTAAAGCCCTCAACAATAGTCTGAAATGTTTCAGGCTATGCAAAGCTGTTTTTTAAGTATGGAGAAGCTCTAAACTAAAAAACATTACCAGGATGAATTTTGTATACCCAATCTTATTAATCCTTGGTGCAGGGACTTGTGGACATTTATTAGATTGGATGACCACCTAATTAAGCACATGTTCTATTGGGCCTGATTAAATAAAGCTCTCCAAGACTGAAGAAGATAGATTATCGTGGGAGAACATGGGTATTCCAGCAAACTTGGAATGGATTTCTTAACAATCTTTTGCTATTAGTTGTCAAAATCAAAGTTCAATACTGGAACATATCAATTCTGGGTTTGCTGGATCACCCAAGTTCTCCTATGATAGTCTATCTCCTTCAGTCTTGGGGAGCTTTATTAAATCCGGCCCATTGTCCAAGCCAATTGGAGTGTGGCTTTACAAAAAGGGACACAAATTTAGGAAGATCTCAAACACCTAACACCTTTAAACCAGAATAATTAAATGTTAAAAGGAGTAACTAATGACACTAAAAAAGGCTTTTTATCGAAACTACATGAATGATTATATCACAAAACTGATTCAGCCTCTTGTGATCACTGGATGGTCATAAAATGCTGTGATTTTCCTGTTATTATTTATGTATAGTCATGCAACATCACATTTTAATAACAACGGAAATTAGGCTTGAAAAAAACTGAAAGAGACTCAAAATTAAGCTTTTTAAAATGCTTACCTACAATGTTTTTTTCTCATATTTTTTTTCCACTTCATATCATCATCAATTTCCTATATCCAAAAACTTTTTAATAGAAGAAAAAATATTCTTACCTGATACCAGTACCACAAGAATAATCAGTTTAGATGTTACATGCTCCATTACCATTATTAATAGTTTATGGGAACCCCTAACAAAAAAAAAAAAAAAACAAAATACCAGTGAAGAACTATTTTCATCAAACACAAAAACATTACAATCCAAGCACAGCTAAAACACATCCAATTCCCAGCCTGTTGATTTGAGTATGTAAGTGAGCCCTGTAAAGATTATAGTAATACGTGAGACATCAGATTCATTGTAAATTGATCTGTGCACTTTATTGGAGGCTTCTATAGACCTATACAGAACTACAGTAAGTTCTTGCTTTCCTGCTGCTCCATTTAGCAACCATAAAAGTAAAGGGAAATTTAAGTTTAAGTCAGTTTGTATCAAATCACATTTACAGTAGTATTTTATTTTATTAGTATTTGGAATACATAAAATGACCTTGAATGCTTGCAGTAACAAAGCATCACATTTAGAAGCACCCTCAAATGTGTAGCATAAAAATGTTCTGATCTTAAGCTGGTATAATATACCAATGATAAAGATGTTACATTATACAGTATAAATGTGCACCATGGGTGTTTGGGCAATAGAGGTACTGCTTTGGTTCACAATGATCAACAATTAGTCCAAAAAGCACTCATTGTAAATAATATGAGCAGTTGAAGTCCAATGTATATGTATTTAGTTGCATGCTGTTTTTGGTAAGCTTCATACGGCATCTCACGGCAGTTGAAAATGGGTGACCAATACCCTTTTAACACATGTAGTTATGTGAACTTAGACCTAAAGATTCCAAAAAAACCTCCATTAAACCACATGCATGAACATTGACTAGCATTCCAGGGCCATTTGAGAAAAGTTTGGCCATTCAAGGATATTTCCGTGTTTTTTTTTTTTTTTTGCTTTTTGTGCATTACCATAAACTTCTATAGCTTCCCAATGCCAATACTCTAAATCTATGACCTTTGTTGGCCATTCATGTTGATTTCAGCAGACCCAGATATCTTCTACTGTCTATATGTACTTGTAGACATTACACACATTACAAAGAATTAATGGCTGACAAAGTATGGTCATGTCCAAACATTGACCCAATGATGACATCTATGCAAGAACAAGTCAATTTGTTTGCTGGTACTCACAGACACATGAGAATAGCTAAAGGTATCTCCTGGTCCAATGTCCTCCAGAATGTGTTCTTCTCCCACAATGATACATCCTGTACTAAAATCTAACCCTAAAAATATACCTGAAGTATATATGTAACTAAACCTTAGTACTCAAGGGCCATAAATAATATATCCATTGAAAATGACACCTGAAAAGTGCCGCAAAGCTTTTCAGCTCATATAGATCAAAAGTGCAGGTCAGATTACCAGATAAGAGTAAATATTTTGTAACTGGACAAAGAAATATTCACTAAAGTATCTAGATTTTGTGATTAGAGGACCATACTTAAATATGGGTGGGACTGGTGGAAATTTTGCAAGGTGTATATATATGCACCAAAACAAAATATTAACAATGATAACAAGGACAGGAATAAAAATACCATTAATGAGTATATATTGTATAAAGGGTAGAATATTGTTCCTACAGCCTGGGAAATGTGAAACCAAATGATAAATCACTAACTTCATGTGTGTTATTATAAATAATAATAAACAGGATTTATATAGCACCAATATATTATGCAGCGCTGTACAATAAATAGGGGTTGCAAATGTCAGACAGATACAGACAGTGACACAGGAGGGGGAGAGGATCCTGCCCTGAAGAACTTACAATCTAAGAGATATGTTATGAAATTGTTATTGTATAAACAATCTAAATGTTAAAAATGATTTAGCATATTAGAACATAGCTGGCAATAGCATGCAATGGTTCTGAAGGCAATATAAAATGTCACTGGTACAATAAATGTTCAGCAACCACTATGTTGTTAGCTACATCTCTAGGTATTTTCCCAGGTAAACAAATGTTATATGTAGTATATTATTACCTATACACACAATAATTTGATTTTTTTTTATAAATTTTTTATTATTTTGCCAGAACAGAATTAAGCAGTTGTTTGTTTTTCACTATTATCTTTATCACTTTGGACTTCTCCTTCTGCATTTCTGTCCTGCACATATTGCCTTCTATCATAAGATTCAGGATTCCTCTCCTGCACATAATGCCCAATGTCATATCTTCTGTACTCCTCCAAATCTTCACATACTACCCCTTTCATGCCTTCCGGAACTTACTTCCGGCATGTACTGGCTGCTGTCATACAAGGACCCCTTCTCTCTGCATTTCTCACACATTTTTTACTAGTATGCAGGAACACATTTTTATTGTGTATGTTATATATGTTCTTTGAGTCTGTCTGTATTACAGGGATTTCTTTTCACTACTTGTCCAAGAAACACACCAGGAAGTGGATAGAATTCTCTCCTAAATGAAGGGAAATTCCTTCTTGGAAAGACGTGTCCCCATTTATACAATCTATAAAATGTTGAATCACCCATCACCTTGTTCTGTCTTCTGTTGTTCGCAGACATCCATTTACGCATTTCTGTATCCAAAATAAAAAAAAAAACAAAAAACTTTGCTTTAGATATATTTTACAATGTTTTTTTTAATTTGACGTTTTATTGGATGAATTCAACATGACGTCAAAATAACATACAATAGTAGGTGAACAACCAGGAATAAAAAAAAAAAATACAATATACAATAAAAAAGGAAACACAGTATCAAGAAGTGCTGTTAAGGGTGGAAGCTAATAACATTTAACACATAGTTAATGTCCCAGATTTGCATTCTTGGAGTTATTTCTCTTATATCGGCTCCTGCTGTTTACATTCCCTCGTACACTAAAGTGTGTTATCTTCCATAATATACCTCAGTGAATTCACCTAGTATTTTTCCTAACTTATTATAAAAGGGGGGAGGGGGGATGGTGAATAGGAATTGAGTAAAGTTATAAGTTATCAAGGGGTGGTGGTTGGGAGGAGGAGGCTAGATGTTAGGTTTTTCCTCTTCTTACAATTTTTTTAAACGCTATAGCTGTCAATAAATTTGGAATATGTCACAGGACTGCAGAATACCTATCACTGGGTATTGCTGTTGACTAACTTGGCAGCTCCTGATATTCAAAAGCATTTATCATTATGCGGTTTCAACTTTTTTTAGAGCCCAAACCATGCTCCCTCATGCACCCCCACTGTCATCACTCATTCTCTTGCTCCCACCCTTGGTGTAACTATGGTACCTACAAAATCCCCACTCACTTTCATCACCAGAACTGGACTCTAACCATCCTGCCTGCCCACACTTTAACCGGCTCTCACCACCAAAACTCGGTACCTGTGCATGCCACCCCAATACTCCCACCATTGTGCCTGAGCACCAATTGTGCTGGTCCCAACACCCCCCTTAGCCCACCCCCCGAACCACTGACACATAATGGTGACTCCCCCACCACAGACCATGCATGCTCCTCCACTCTCACCACACCAGACCCTCATCACTCTTTACTATCTTCAACCTTGACCATGCTTGATCAGGGACACTTATTCTCATCAGTAATAATTTTTTTTTAGTTATTTTATAAGGAAATCAAACAGGTGCATGTAGTTCTCTGATAAAAAACAAGGCAAGTTGTAATCTGTTGCCTTTCGTGCATAAGGATCGGATCTTCGAAGGTCTCAGGTGTATGATGTCCAATAACTGTCAGTAAAAAAGCTTGACAGCATCTCACAATGACGTGACATTGTTGTAGCAACAACCAAGATCAGTTGTATGAGAGAGGTCCAGTTACATCCTGGTTAGTGAGAACTCAGAATCACTGGACTGTGGCACCCTTTGTAATGTTAAACCTACAAAAATATTTAAGATTCAGCATCATTGTGTGGACAGTGCTTAGAGCAAAGATGCAAAGCAGTAAGTAGAAGATTGTGTTGTGTAATATAAATGTAGTGGGCAGAGCTTTATGGAGAGGGAAAGAAAAGCTGCCATTGCAAATGCCAATCATACAGTCAGTGAAAATGTTAGTACAACTCATGGTCATGAAACAGACCATTGCGAAAGCTTGGTGGGCACACCCACAGTAGCTCAGGTTAAACAGAAAGTTATATGATAATTTATTAATGAAACATGGCGGCCCGATTGCATGACAAGGTAGAAAACTTCCTCGTTCTATTCAGCTTGCTCCTACTTTCTGCTCCTTTAAAAGGGCACTCAAAACCCATCTTTTCAAACTTGCCCACCGGTCTTCTTCTGTGTCTTAATACCCTCACACTTCCCACCACTACATCCCTCGCCTCTTAGATAGTAAGCTCTTCGGACAGGGTCCTCTCCTCCTCCTGTGTCCCTGTCTGTATCTCTCTGTCATTTACAACCCCTAACATGCAGTTAAGTAAATTGGCTTCCCCCAAAAATTAACATTAGACTACATTAATGACATATGACTATGGTAGGGAAATTAGATTGTGAGCTCCTCTGAGGGACAGTTAGTGTCATGACTATGGACTCTGTACAGTGCTGCGTAATATGATTGCACTATATAAAAACTGTGTAATAATAATAATACTTAATGTACAGCGCTGCATAATATGTTGGCACTATAAAAATACTATCATTAATAATAATGATAACTTAAAATAATGAACGTGGATCACATATTACCTAACCATATGATTGGAGCTCCTCCTAAGATGTGTCGGCTGGAGCCACAATAGTGTGGACCTACCTTATTCTTCTCTTCCTTACCCCCGTTCTTCTTTTCCTACCAGTGGTTTTTATAATAGTGGTGGTGGTGTTTCTTTATTCTCTTTCTTCATTTTCTTTTTATCTTTTATTTTTCTTTTTGCTCTTTTCTTGCTTATAACTCTGAGGACAAGAAGTGTTTGATACACCCATGTGTTCCGCTTTGGGCACACCTGTGAAATAGATATTGCTGGGTATATTAGCGTACTGTCAGTACTTTAAGCTTTTTTGGTATTATGGCCTTCTATCCCTTCCCTCCATTATATTATTTGCAAGTCATACATTTGTATTTTTCAGGTTCCCAGGCGTGTATATTTCTAGGTGAGAACTTTTTAATTTTCTTTGTTTTGTTCTTATATGCAACCTTTTCTGTATTTAAAAAAATCCATAAAAATTTGCAAAAAGAACATTTAGGTGAAACTTCTAGATTTTTTTTTTTTAGCATTTAGACTTTAGATCTTAATACCAATAGTTCCTACAGATAAAGGTGATATACTTGATACAAAAACTGCATTCTTGTCATGTGGAAAAATTAGTACACCTCTACACATCCATCATAATACAACCAGATGTTTCAGAATATATCTAATAAAAAGAACCTTCTTAGAGTATGTTGGTGATCTCATCTTATTTAAACCTCAGGTATCAGGGAACATTTTTCTGTTTGTTTGGGTGATGTCACGATGCCACATATAAAGGAAGTTGTGTATTCCCATCTAGCAAATGTTTTTTTTTTTTTAAGATTACTAAATAATTTGAACTTCATCAGTTGAATGTAATGAAAAAATCTACAATAGAATACATTACAAAGAAGTTTTAAAAAGTCAGGGGCTGGTGAGTCTGGCAAATTTAGGCAAAAAGACGGCTGATGCTAAAATAAAACTCCATTAACCTCAAAGTTATTATTTCCTGTAACTGCCATTTACCTCTGCAAAATATGTGCCAAAGTGCAGACATCTACAAATACAAATAGATTGCATAAATTGATAGCTTGCCAGCCAGGAAAATATTTTGATTCCTTAAAAAAAGTACAGTTTGCTATTGAACTCTTAAGAAAATGAGTTTTGATGAATTTGATAGATTTTTGTTTGACAGTTATTTGTCCACAGTAACCGTAAACATATGTTGTATGTTGACCAAATGGAAGACAGCATTTCAGAAGTACCCCATACCAACTTTAAAACATGATGATGATGGAAATGATTTGGGATTGATTTTCTGCTCAGGGTTCTGGCAGCAGCTTGCTGTCATCAAGTCAGATGAATGGAGTCAATCAAGTCAATTAATTGTGTATTACATCAACTAATGTGTGCTTCATGAGAATGTGGTCTGCCGAAACGTCAAGTCAGAAATAGCAAAAGCACCAAAAAAAATAGCTCAGAAAGAAAAAATGGAGGTTTTCTGGACTACTTTGTCAAATCCCTATTTTGAATCCTCTTGAAATGGTGAAGGGAATTGAAACAGGTAATTCATTAAAGGAATCACACAAACAATGTAGTTAAAAATGTATTGTAAAATATCCAAGGAGTGGTCCAAATTTCAATGCTAAATACTGGTGAAAAGTTACACAAAACATCCATGAGAAGGCGGGCAATGGCAGCTTAAGAAGACAAAGGTGTGCCTACTTTTTCTGCAGTATACCATTATATCTATCGCTATGTTTGTTAAATGAAGAACTCAGAACTAGGGCAGCACCACTATGAATATTCTGGGCACTAAAGTCAGTACAAAGGACAAAGCTAGGGACTGATTTTGGCTATTTTCCTAGGGGGACCTCCTTGGTTGGTGCCCAAGAAACATGGTGTAGGTAGGCATCATTAAATCATATTTATTGACCTATTTATTTATTATAAAAGTCTGCCCGGGAAAGGAGGCAACTAATCAAATGGGTTCCATTTGAAACTATAAAAAAACAAAAATGTGTTGAGTCTTATGACCGAGGATCTGTCCACATTTAAAAAGGAATAAATGAAGGGTTTTGTTCAAGGTTTGAGCCATTTGTTTTTGTGCTCGGAATAATTACTGTTATAAAAAGGTAAACTTCTGCTTCAACTTTTGGGGGAGATGACCTCACATTCACATCATGTACACCTATGATACATATATACAGGTGCATCTCAATAAATTATAATAGAAACGAAAAGTTAACACATTTCAATAATTCAGTTCAAAAAGTGACTCATATAGATTAATTACAGAGTGATATATCCCAAGAGTTTATTTCCTTTCATATATATTTAATAAACTGGAGGAGTTATGCCTGATGGCCCCCATACCTTGTAAAACAATTTTATATAAAATATTAGAGGTGTTATTTCTTAATCAGGGTCCTTTCAGAAGTTGCTGGAGGTTCCTTGAGTAATGAGCGATTTGACCTCTCAAGTCAGTTTAGGTGACACCAATGATCTTTTTCTTGGCTTTCTGTAAGGGTGACATTCGTCTCAATAATCAGTAATGTAAGAGGCATTCTTCCCACTGACCATCACACTGTGAGCCGTGAATATATTAATTAATAGCTGGGGTTCTCTAATGACATGAAAGTTATATCAAGGATTCCCCCATGTTAAAAAACGGTCAATAAATACTTTATTAAACATTAATATGTTGCAGTCTGATATTCAGACAACAGATGGCGCCTTAGATTTCCTTTCTACATGCATTTGAGTTTTTCATTACCTGCAATTTAAGACAGACTGCTGTGCCTGCAAAAGCATAGAAAGTGTTCCATAGACCTAAATGAAAAGGGAGAAAAATAGGTACTTGGCATTAAGTGTGTGGTAGAGTTAAAGATTTGTTAATGAATCAAAACTGCTAAAAGACCCACATAGGAGGCATCTATATTCCTACTAAATAATATATAATGTAAACCACAGCTGAAACCATATTAAGTACTGCCCAATCAGAGCCAACTCTGCATGGCAAAACAAGAGTAAACCAAACCGTAATGTGTTGAAAGACGTTGCTGAATGCTGCTACATTAAACAGACATGTTGAGGAGAATAAATATTGCCAGGCAGAGTGGAAAGTGTAGAAATCCTTAAAAGATCATAAAATTTAATCTTTTAATTTTTTTTTATTTACAGAAACCAGACAGTTTGACGTTGGCTGAGCACAACCTTTATGCAAAATACCTTGTGTTCATATACAAAAGTCTGTGTTAAGGTTAAGTGGGGGAAAAATCCAGCCTGTACTTTCAATAGCTTCCGCTGAAAATGTCCATTCGTTTAGTAGGTTGTGCAAATCAACTGAAGGACACTGTACCAAGAAAACACACACAGAAATGTTTGGAATAAAAGAGCCACCCAGAAGAAAGGTTAAAATCTTCATTAATACACTGAAAATATGACATAACTCATGCTTTTTTTTCCTTTAAAATCAAAAATACAAAAATTAAATGTTTTCCTAAAAACTTACTAAAAAAAACTCCTTACTTTAAGGAGTACCTTGAAAATGAAACCATGTGTAAATTTGTACAATAAATGGCATACAGTTAGACAGGTAATATACATAGGAACAAAAGGATGAACAGCCTCCTCTGTAGAGCTTTTTGTTTGTTTTAATTTCCAATACTGTACTTTCTGAACAAGCTTACAAAATACAAACCTCTTAAAAAAAAAAAAAAGTGCCATCTCCATCGCCTTAGGGCTCAGATATTCATGAGACTTATCACTTGGTGACAAGAGACTGACCCTTCCTCGTTGACATAAAACCCCAAGGACGCATTGAAATTCAAGTGTTGAAAACTTTGAAATTGTCCTCAAAGGATTAATCCCTTGCTACTATACATCTGAAAAATCTCACACACAGCTAAGCGTTCAGATCTCATTCACGCAGGCATCCAAGTGCATCACTGATACAAGCACACGGTGCACCGGTACAACAATACTGAACCAATTTAAGTTGCCAAAGTGCATTGCTGAGCTAGCCTATGTATGGCTATGCACGTTTACTACAGACGTGTGCACTAACCAGTTTCAAACTGATGTACAGGGGACCAAACTGGGTTTCTACGATGCTCTTAGATACCTATGTGCATGGGGCCTTTAGGACTTGTACTCATAAGTGCTCTTAGCTGTGTGCACCCTTGGGTGCCGAGTGTCTGCTCTACAGACAACTGTCCTCTAGTGGGAATGCAAGTGTCAAACTTACAACACCACTCTGGAGACAAATAGACTGACCTAAAATACTACAAAAAGCACTCATCAACTGCCAACGTGTCTGTGTGCAATGACATTTCAGTTGGCTATAGAGATCATTTGTCTGCATAGCAGATACTTGTGCATACTGCACACAGGAGCCACCAGAGCACTCCGACAGAGCCAGGCACAATATGGAAAAGTCATGAGTACAAGCCCTTGTTGTAGTGAGTGCAGAAACATGTACAAGGTACACCCACCCATAACATAGCCACCTTTCCAATTAGCTGCATTGGTACAAGAGCTGTGAATGGACAGGTCAAGGGGGAGGCTATCTATATGTGTGTGTTTGTGTATTATATACACATACATACACACGTGAGTAAATACATATATATATGATTTTGTGTGTATAGTAGTGTGGTTCCCCATGTAATCACAGGCAAGAGGCGAAGAATGTGAGAACTGCACCTTAGTCAGTCTATCTATAGACCCCTTCTTGTTTTCAGAAGCCAGGTGCCACATTTCTTCTGTACACGTCTCTATATTCTCACACTTTTTACTTTGCTTTTTAAAAGCTTAATGTTTAAAAAAAAAAAAAAAAATACTAGAAGATTATTACAGATAAGATATAAAAGATATACGTGTATTTCTAAATTGAGCTTACATGGACTGAACCATAAGAATTGAATTTTATCTCTGAAGAAAAAAAATAAAAAACACATTATGCAAGCAAAGAGGAACAGCCAAATATATCATACAAAATAAAAAGTAAAATTTGGCTACTAGAAAAAGATTGAAGCGACTGAAATACAAGGAATGGATAATGTATACTCTATACTCATAAGGATCAATGTGTAGGAGGTCGAATCCGATATTCGAGAAAAGCTCACACTGGGTGCCCACCGTGACACAGATAAGATGCAACCTGCAGCTCAGACAGTGGAGATTCTCTTGGAGACTTTACAATTCCTGGGAGGAGGCCGAGCTGCCTATTGATGTGCCACCAAACCAGTCACAACACGTCACGGTGAAACCGTTCCTTTTTTCATATATATATTTTTTTAGACAGCAAAGTAAAGAAATGCCTTCAGCAGTTATGGCAAATGGTTGTGTACATGTATGCTTTAGTCCTTCGGCTTCACAGCTCTTCTTCCTGCAGGCATTTAACTGATGTCCCCTGTAGTTCGGGGCCCCTGCAGGTAACCGCTGGCCATTCTAGTCTGGGGGCAAACAGTCATGCAAGCGAAATCTGTCTCTGATGTGGGGCCGCACATCCTCATTCTACAAAGAGAAAAACAAATATTAATGCATGTGGAAAGAAGGAACAAACACAGCAAACACCTAACATTCCAAAAACATTTTTTTTAAATGAGGATATCCAACTTGAAGTGCCATATAACAATCATCAGCTTAAGTACTGTGGATTAGCGTGGGGGACCAGCACACAACTAGGACCATCAGGTGCAACTCAGGTGCTCGGATGACAAACAGATAAAGGATCACTGGAGCAACCGGGATACCCTTGTTTGGAGTGCAAGGTGAGCAAAGGTTCAGGAAGAAGACCAGGGGCCAAGCAACTGCCTAATATACTGGATGCAAAAACATCTTAGTTAGCCCTGGAAGACAACAGACAGTCAGTGAACTACCAGAAAGAGAGGACCTAGGGTTTCTGCCTGAGATCCAGGAAAGGCGAAAGGCAAAAATCCAGAACACTATTTTGCAAAATCAACAAACCTCCTCTGAGGTCCGTGGATCCACTGCTGAATTTTAAGGTTATAGGGTACACATAAAAATGAAAGGATCACCTAGCAAGTATTTACTACACAAATGCCAAAGTGGACAGGTCAAGGTTCTCATCCAATGAGGGTCCACAAGTATCCAGAAGATGTTAGGTCTAAGGGGCTTCAGGAGGAAGTGGACCACTCCCACCCCCAA